>NC_033797.1:30126718-30128136 GCF_001876935.1 Asparagus officinalis | reverse complement strand
TCCGTAGAAAAAGACACCAGAGTTCGATTCTGGGGTATTCTATCCTGAAACCTAAGCAAGGATAAGTCTGCACTTAACCCGCACTGCCGGTTAGTTCTTAACCATTAAAAAGAACACCCGTTCGCATATTCAACATTGTGGCAGGTTGTTATTAATAACATCATAATCCGTGCCTCACACGTACGGGGAATTTTATCCCGAAGCCTAAGCAGGGATAAGTCAACGCCTAACACGCGTTGTCGGTTTAGTCTTTTACCGATTGAAGAAGACACCAGAATCCGAGTCTGGGGATTTTTATCCTGAATCCTAAGTAAGGATAAGTCAGCGCCTAACACGCGTTGCCGGGTAGTCTATTCCCGTAACAATGACAAAGTCTACGTATTCGAAGTCGTAGCATCAAGTCTAAGGGAGTCCATTCCTTTAGCACAACGTCACATGTGGAACGGACTTAAACAATCCGCATGCTAGCCCGACTCAAACGGTAGTCGGTAAAGGCTAATCAAATCCGTTAAAGGCTTGGGGTTACCCAAAAATCCTAAAGTCAACGCCTAACACGAGTCGCCGGGTAGTCTATTCCCGTGAGAAAGACGAAGTCTACGTATTCAATATCGTAGCACTAAGAGCGTTAACTCTCTTAGCACAACGTCACATGCGGAACGGACTTAAGACAATCCACATGTAAGCCCGATTCAAACGGTAATCGGTAAGAGCACGTCAAATCCGTTGAAGGCTGAGGATTTGCCAAAAATCCTAAGTCAACGTCTCATACACGTTGCTGTTTAGTCTTTTCACAGGAGAAAGACGAAGTCTACGTATTCAATATCGTAGCACTAAGAGCGTTAACTCTCTTAGCACAACGTCACATGCGGAACGGATTTAGACAATCCGCATGTAAGCCCGATTCAAACGGTAGTCGGTAAGAGCACGTCAAATCCATTGTAGGCTGAGGATTTGCCAAAAATCCTAAGTCAACGTCTCATACACGTTGCTGTTTAGTCTTTTCACAGGAGAAAGACGAAGTCTACGTATTCAATATCGTAGCACTAAAAGGGTTAACTCTTTTAGCTTAACGTCACATGCGGAACGGACTTGAACAATCCGCATGCTAGCCCGACTCAAACGGTAGTCGGTAAAGGCGCATCAAACCCGTTGATGGCTGAGGATTTGCCAAAAATCCTATAAATATGCGAGTCATTGACGCATCAACTTTATGAGTTGGTCTCGTGACCTGAGCAACATACGACGTTCAAAACCCTAAGGTCTACGCCAGACAACGCGTAACCTTAGGTCAACGCCAGTCAACGCGTTGCGAGCAAAAAATTCGAAACCCTAGGGTTAACGCCGGTCAACGCATAACCCTAGGTCAACGCCAGTCAACGCGTTGCGATCAAAAAGTCAACGTACGACGGTCAAAACCC
>NC_033797.1:30109715-30125679 GCF_001876935.1 Asparagus officinalis | reverse complement strand
TTGTGTCTCATTCATTATACAGATGATCCAACCATTGGGGCTGATAGAACTCCTTGTCGGCTTTCCAACGCATTTGGAATCACTCAGATCCGGGTTCAGACAAAGAAGTTACAGCGAAAAACAGTCAAAGCTGAACTGAGGCACCTACGGTGTCTCGGCCAAGTCAAGACACCCCAAGGGTGTCTCGGCCAAGCCAAGACACCCCTAGGGTGTCTCAGCGCGGATTTGGGCCCTTTAAGTGGTTTTAACCGCTTCGCAACCCCTCATGCCTATAAATACAAGCCTTAGGCCTCATTTTTTTGGGATCTGGAGTTTTGGAGAATTGGCGAAGCCCTGCCGGAGTGAAGAGTGATCGAGCCCTTCAACGTAAGAGAGTTTCTTCGTCAGATTTACATCACCCGTACCCGATCCTTAGTATTATCCCGTTGTGGTAATACTAAGAAGAGCAAATATCTCGCTTTTATCGAGATAGGCGCTTCAAGTTTCTAGATCTCCTCGCGGATCGACGAAGCTCTGGATCAGATCTGATTGCCAGGTAGTCCACGGATATCGACGTCCCCGTCACAGGCTAAAGACCCACGCAAGCAAGAGACGACGAACGGATCTTGTGTTTATTTTCAAGAAAGTTGTAATTTTTATTTCTTTGTTGTTTGAATTCATTTGTAACGTTTGAAGTTTAATGAAATCAATGATGAATGCAACTTTCGACGAAAACATAATGAGCAAACCCCTCCTAATGGAGATAGGGATCTAAATCAGACAATAGGTGAAATGATGAGATCTAGAATTTCTCGTGCATCCACTTCCGGGAACCCAATAGATAACAATGCGTTGATGGATCTGCTGCAAGCAGTGACAACTGTAGTCACCAGACAACAAGATCAAATTGATCATAATCGGACAAATGGTCAAAATGAGGAGCACCCAAAATTAAGAAGTGGCATGGGAGAATTTAAGAAACTATCTCCACCCAGTTTTGAGGGAACAACTGATCCCATGATTGCTGAGCATTGGATCACAGAAATGGAGAAGGTCTTCACATACATGAAATGCCCTGAAGAGGAGAAGGTTGATTATGCAGTATACATGTTAAAAGACCGCGCTTACGGGTGGTGGCAAATGCAGGTCAGGACGTTGGGAGAGAAAGCATACAAGTTATCATGGGAGGAGTTTAAAAAGATTTTTTATGAAAAATATTTTCCTTCAACTGTTCGCAAACAAAAAGAACAGGAGTTTCGAAAGTTGGAGCAAGGTGACAAGACAGTAGCTGAATATGAAGAAGAGTTCACCTATCTATCAAAATTTGTCATTCACTTGTTGGGTAATGAGGAAGATAGAGCTCGTCGCTTCGAGGAAGGGCTTCGACCGGACATTCGGAAGACGGTCAGTGCATTTGAACTCCCTACATATGGAGAAGTATTAAAGAAGGCCTTGTTAATTGAGAAAAATGAAATTGATACAAAACCAAAGAATGAGGCGAGCAGCTCCTACCCAAAGAAGCGATTCTGGCAAGACAATCGCAGTGGAAGAAATAAGAATTGGAGAAACAAAAAGCAGAATTTTGGACGCAGAGAAGGGCAATTTCCAAATCAGACAACTTTAAGATGTGATGTTTGTCACAAACTGGGGCATGAAGCGAAAAATTGTTGGAGGAATACCGGAGCTTGTTTGAGATGTGGTCAGAAAGATCACAAGATAGCAAATTGTCCCCTACAACAATCATCTCGGAATACTTTCCAGACTGGCCAGTCCAGTGGTGGGAATCGGTATCCTCAAGCCAAGGCCCGAGTTTATTCTCTAACTGAGAAGGAAGCAGAAGCAAACCAGGATGTGGTGACAGGTACGCTAACTTTTGCATCAGTTCCTGCTCGAGTACTATTTGATTCTGGTGCATCGCATTCCTTTATTGCTGCACAGTTTGTTAAGAGAAACAAATTACCATGGAACAAATATCCATTACCAAGAATTGATGATCTATTTGATCAATTACAAGGAGCTCAGGTATTTTCAAAGATTGATCTCCGTTCTGGTTACTATCAATTAAAGATTAAGCCGGAAGATGTGCCAAAGACTGCATTTCGAACCCGTAATGGTCATTATGAATTTTTAGTTTTACCATTTGGGCTCACAAATGCA
This sequence comes from Asparagus officinalis, assembly GCF_001876935.1. Lineage (NCBI taxonomy): Eukaryota > Viridiplantae > Streptophyta > Magnoliopsida > Asparagales > Asparagaceae > Asparagus > Asparagus officinalis. Next base: position 30,123,543 of record NC_033797.1, on the reverse strand, counting down.
CTTGCAGCATTTATGGATCTTATGAACAGGGTATTTAAACCTTTCTTGGATCAGTTTGTTGTGGTATTTATTGATGATTCTGATATACTCAAAAAGTAAAGAAGAACATGAAGAACACTTGAGGCAGGTGTTGCACACATTAAAGGAAGTAAAGAAGAACATGAAGAACACTTGAGGCAGGTGTTGCACACATTAAAGAGAGAACAATTGTATGCGAAACTTAAGAAATGTGAATTCTGGTTCACATTAAAGAGAGAACAATTGTATGCGAAACTTAAGAAATGTGAATTCTGGTTGGAGGAAGTAGCATTTATTGGGCATGTAATCTCTAAGGAAGGGATTTCTGTGGACCCTGAAAAGGTAAAAGCCATTATTAAATAGGACAAACCGACTACGGTGACGGAGATACGTAGCTTTCTTGGTATGGCTGGCTACTATAGAAAATTTGTGGAATGATTCTCTCGTATTGCTTCACCTCTAACTCGTCTTACTCAGAAGGAAGTTAAATTTATTTGGTTAGATGAATGTGAGAAAAGCTTTCAAGAGCTAAAAAGTCGATTAGTGTCTGCTCCAATACTTACATTACCCAGTGGAGACACAGGCTTTGCTATCTATAGTGATGCCTCTAGAAGAGGACTGGGATGTGTACTTATGCAAAATGGAAAAGTCATAGCATATGCTTCAAGGCAGTTAAAGCCTTATGAACAAAACTATCCCACTCATGATCTTGAGTTAGCGGCAGTAGTGTTTGCTCTTAAAATTTGGAGACATTATTTATATGGAGTACATTGTGAAATATATACTGACCACAAGAGTTTGAAATATATATTTACCCAAAAGGAGTTGAATTTACGGCAAAGAAGATAGTTGGAGCTTCTGAAAGATTATGATATGACCATCCATTATCACCCTGGCAAGGCAAATGTTGTTGCGGATGCCTTGAGCCGTAAAAATTCATGTAATTTAGCTTGCCTAATTACTTCTCAAAGAAAAATATTGGAGGACTTGGATCGTACTGGAATTGAAATTAGAGTCTACCAAATTGGAGTTAAATTAGCAAGTATGATAATACAACCCTCTTTGCTAGATGAAATTAAAGCAAACCAGCAAAATGATCCTCAGCTGTTGAAGATAAAGAAAGATGTGGAGGAAGGCACTCGAGGAGAGTTTAAGATGCATAAAGATGGATCATTGAGGTTTGGAACTAGAGTTTGTGTGCCTAACATACCAGAGATAAAGAAAAATATTCTAAATGAAGCACATCACTCTTTGTATGCTATGCATCCTGGATCAACAAAAATGTATAAAGACCTGAAGGAAATATATTGGTGGAATAATATGAAGAAGGAAATTGCCACCTATGTTGCAGAGTGTTTCACTTGCCAACAAGTAAAAGCTGAGCATCAAAGACCAGCTGGATTAGTCCATAACTTGGACATACCAATGTGGAAATGGGAAAAGATCACCATGGATTTCGTCACTGGCCTTCCGAAATCCTTGAGAAAGAATGATGCAATATGGGTAATTGTTGACCGGTTGACAAAGTCAGCACACTTTTTACCTATCAATATGAAATTCTCATTAGAAAAACTGACTAAGATGTACATTAATGAGATAGTAAGGTTGCATGGTGTACCAATATCAATAGTTTCTGATCGAGATCCTAGATTCACATCAGAATACTGGAAAAGTGTGCACAGGACTCTGCAGACTAAACTAAATTTCAGCTCAGCTTATCATCCACAGACAGACGGCCAATCAGAACGGACAATTCAAACACTGGAAGATATGTTAAGATGTTGTGTACTGGAAATGAAAGGGTCGTGGGAAGATTATCTGCCTCTGGCCGAGTTTGCATATAATAATAGCTACCAAGCTAGCATTCAGATGACACCATATGAACTTCTTTATGGAAGGAAATGTAGATCTCCTATTCATTGGGATGATGTGGGAGAAAGAAAACTTCTTGGACCAGAGTTGGTACAGCAAGCAATTGATAAAATTCAATTAGTTCGAGAACGTCTTCGCACGGCACAAAGTCGTCAGAAGAGTTATGCTGATCAAAGAAGAAGAGAATTAGAATTTCAAGTAAGCGATCATGTTTTCTTAAAGGTTTCGCCTACCCGAGGAGTGAAAAGATTTGGAATCCAAGGGAAGTTAAGCCCAAGATTCATTGGTCCTTTTGAAATTCTAGAGCGTATTGGTCCAGTGGCGTACAGATTAGCATTACCCCCAGCTCTGTCTGGAGTTCATGATGTATTTCATATATCCATGCTTCGGAAGTTCATCCGAGATCCAAATGAGATCATTGAGTTGTCTCCAGTAGAGCTCAAGCCAGATTTGACCTATGAAGAAAGACCAGAACGTATTGTGGATTATAAAGAACAAGTGCTCCGACACCGAATAATCAAATATGTGAAAGTTCAGTGGAAGAATCACTCTGAAAGAGAAGCTACTTGGGAGACTGAAGATTCTATGCGAGAGAGATATCCAGAGCTCTTCGAGATATAGGTATGTTAAGTTTCGAGGACGAAACTTTTTATTAGGAGGGAAGAGTGTAGTAACCCAAACAATTAGTGCCTTAAAAACTTATTTAATGGAGAAATTTTTTTTCTTTAATTACAGGTGTTTTTGCCGTGATTTGTAATAGCTTGTAGGATCCCTCGACAGGTCAGTCCTAGAACTGATGAGAGGAAGAGCCAGTAACTTACTTGGTTGAGATATCCGCTTCAGATTCTTATCTCCTTGGTGAGACAGGAATTCTTATCGATCTAATCTCTCTTGTTGTGCTGCCGAAGTGCTACCGAAATTTCCGCTGCGCACAACAACCTCTTTAACGGAAGTATAAACAGGAAAAAAATCAAAGAAAATCGTAGAAAAAAACTGAAAAAGAGAAAAAAAACAGACAACACTCTCCTCCCTAACAGACTCCTGGAATCAATAGAAAACTTGTGAAGGGGAGAAAAGGAGACCAAGGCAAGGAATCAACATCCCAATCTATTAAGGTAAATCTCCTTTCAATTTCATAGTAACTCTTAGTAAATTGAATCAAAATAGGATGAATAAGGGAATTAATTTGTTATGAATAAAAAAAAAGGAATCTAGGGTTTTCAAGAGGAATTTCTTATGTGTTTAGGAGGCATGAAATAAACTGAAAAAAAAGCTAACCTTGTTTTTTGGGGGGGTTTCCGCCGTCGGCCTCTCCTCGTCGCCGTCCCACTTCCATGGCGGAGAGAAAGAGAGGGAGTGAGAGAGAGAGAGAGATGGAAGAGAGAGGGAGAGAGAGATGAGAGGAGAGGAGAAGAAAACCGAAGGAAAAAAAGAAGAAGAAGAAGAACAGATGAGGAGAAAGAAAAACGGAAAAAAAAAGAGAAAAAAAAACGAAAAAACGAAGAAGGGAGAAAGATGAAGAACGATCAGGAAGTCTGGAGTTAGATAAGGAGAGGAAAACTTGTTTTAAGCCCCCTGAACCATGAAAAATTTCAAAACAAACATTTTAGTAATATAAGTTATGGTTGAAATAAAATGAAAAAGGACTGGAAAAATATTTATCAAGCCCATGTCTTTTGTTCAGTTGTAAACCAGTCCAATCAGAGGAATAAACAATAACATTTAGACTTGATAATTCTCTATAACCCCCTGCATTATTATAAGTTACTAGAAAGTCCAAAAGCTAGTATATGAGAGTTATAAAATCTTGATAAATTGCTAAAACTAACAATAAGCTCATATGGACTGAAGAATTTAATCATTATTGATTATATTTGAGTTTATTAGACTCTAGATTATGAATTGATTTACCTATAATATATGTTTGTTCTGAATTAATAATTAGTCATATATCTTACATTATAGGTTCTGGTTGATATTCGGGAGACTAATATTTTGAGAAAGTCGTGACCACTAGAGGTGAGTTCATTTCTCACTAGTATTTTATAATATGAAATTGCATGAGTTTATATTTGATTTATCTTGTGATAAAAATAAATAAATAAATAATATGTCTTTTCATGTATATAAAGATTTGACCTATTTCTGTTGTGGTCTATCCTATAATACAATGTTAGCCTCGTACAATATATGAAAAGCTAATTTGATCTTTATGTAAAATATAAAAAATAACTTTGGCTCTCGTGCAATTTTCAAATAATTGTGGACCTTGTTATATCTAAAAGTTGTTGATGAAATATTGGAACGTATTTCAATAGATTAACGGATTCAAAGATTTTCCGTGGTTTAGTATCTGATAAAATGAAAAGTAAATATCTGTAAACTGTTTTAACAGAAATGAGAAGTTTTACCATGTCAATTTCATCTGAAATATCTGCAAATTCTGATATGCAAAGTATTTCTCATTTGACATGTGAGCTTGATGTTTTCAAACCCTCAAATAGTCCACTATGGATTGGTTCTGCCTGCCATATGGTGAATGCACCTTTATTTGACCCTTCTGTATTGGCCCTTCTGAAATCTGTTCTGGCCCATCTGTATTTGGCCGGTAGCCTATGGCAGTGTTAGGTGCATTCGGTTCCCGGGAATTATCTGTTATCTGATGCGGTTTACGCATTCCCTTGCTACTGGGCTAAAATTCGTAGCCTTAGTGTGACCTATGAGATGACTTTTACATTCATGGAATACTCATCGAGAAATAAGATTCTGATAATTTGACTGTGAAATTGAGAAAACAACAATTCTCTGATTTTGCCCAAATTAGTAGTTCTTTTCTTCTTAATGTTTACCTTGATTCAAAAAGAGTTTGATTCCAAGAAATTTCACAGTTTATTCAGTTGCACATGAGAAAGGAAATATAATTGTTGTTTTCTTTTTTAAAAAAAATGACAATATTACGATATTTGGATCGTAGTTTACTATCTTTGAATTTCTCATGTAAAATTTGTAATTCATTATTTCTGAGAATTATTCTTATTACTATTTTGTTAGTTATCTAGGAACTCTAGTGGGATTTGTTCTCACTGAGCGCTAGCTCATTCCGTTGTTTTTAATTTTTTTTCAGATCCGGCGTAGCTTCATAGTAGCCGATTTTTTTTGATTTGAGTTGTTGGCTAAGAGGCGTTATATGGAGAGCCTCTTCTTGTTGATGTTACCTTCAGCGTATTTTCTTTTGTTTTGTAAAAATGCTTATAACAGTGAGCTTGTGGGTTGTAAGTACCGATCATATATATATATATATATATGTGATATGAATTGCCAGGCTTGACTCGTGCATAAGACTTGTCTCGTGCACGGGTCGCTGCTGTCGCGTACCATGTATTTTATGAATTTCCGCTGCAGATTCGGGGCGTGACAATCGTCGAAGGAACAACCAGAGAACCCAACTCCGGCCTCTTATGAGTTCTTCGTGTGCAAGAAAGAATAGTGATCTATAGAATCAGTCATCTGAAGGAGTTTGAGGACTCTAACTGCACATTAACCCTTACCTAAACCTCTTGTTGGATAATTGACATTAATAGTTTGGCGCCCATCATGAGGCTTATCATCTTTCTTCATACGAGATGTCTACTTATGAGCATCCTGGTCAAACTTTCGACCTACTCCCTGAAGAATTGTGTGCGGGCTATGTTACTCAAGCCCAGTTGGAAGAATACGCATAGAGCATCTCTCAATCTTTCCAGCAACAGTTTGTTGCATTCAACAATGAACTCCTTAGCGAAATTCCTTCCTAACAACACTCATCATCATTCATTCCTCCACATCTAGTGGGTCAACCATTCATTCCTCTACAGCCTAGGCATGTAGTCTAGGCTGGACAACAAGAAGACTATGCCGAGCACGTCTCTCTCCCACCTCGCCAACAAACTCGTTTTGCGACCCCTCCTAGGCAGCATCAACTATACATGGAAGCTGTATGGGAAAGCCCTAGCTATGGTCATGATGGCCAAGAGTATGCTACAGGGGTGGCATCATGTGGACCCCGGCTTCCTCATACCGCTCAAGGCTCCTAGACCACTAATCTTGCATCTGGTTATGACTGGACCTTTCAACCAATTGTTGGGGCCATAGGGGGAATACTCCCCTCGTCGGTAGTATCATGAATGCTACTTGTGACAAATTTAAGATGTCTCATGTGGAAAAGTACAAAGGTGAAGGAGATCCAGCTGAGCATGCTCAGAACTATTATGATACAATGCCAGAAGTTTCTGCACCACTTCTTGGCCAACACCAAGCCGAAGCTGCCTCTATATGTCTTGCTCTAGATGAGACAGAAATCCAGAGAAAGCCTCAGGGGTTACATTAAGAGGTTCCAGGCCAAGAGACTGAAAGTCGATGACCTTGGCAGCGTGGTCGCAGTATTTGCCGTCGTGGCCGGCCTGGAGAGCAATGAGCTAGCTGACTCGCTCATTAAGAAACGAGTCACCAGTAATGAGCAGCTAATGGCTAAGGCCCATATGTACATAGATGTGGAAGACACCCAAAACTATAAGAAGGCGGCCAGAGTAGCTAAAGCAATAGCAGTAGCAACAACAGAGAGGAAGCAGCAAAGGGTCCCTCCAGAACCGACCCTATACTAAACAAAGACGACAAGATGGATCAAAGGAAGGACTTTGCTAAGAAGTCGGCCTACCTCAGCTAAAGACCTTGGCACCTACTCACAGTAAGACCAAGGCGCTCCATCTACAAAAGCTCTTGGTATCCTCTCAGGGTAAAACTAAGGTACGCTTCAACTCGGTCAGTTTCGACTCAAAAGAACTTGACACCAACTCAGGATAAGACTAAGGTGCGCCATCAACAAAAGCCCTTGGTACCCTCTCGACATAAAACCAAGGCATGCTTCAACTCGGCCGGCTTCGACTCAAAAGATCTTGGCACCTACTCAGGATAAGACCAAGGTGCGCCATCGATAAAAGCCCTTGATACCCTCTCAGGGTAAAACTAATGCACACCTTGACTTAGTTGGCTTCGACTCAAAAGACCTTGGTGCCTAGTCAAGGTAAGACCAAGACGCGCCATTGACAAAAGTCATTGGTACCCTCTCGGGGTAAAACCAAGGCACGCCTCGACTAGGTCGGCTGCAACTCGAAATACTTTGCTATCATTTTCATGAGTAAAATCAAGGCACGTCACTAACCAAAAGATCTTGGTGCCTACTCAGGGTAAAATCAAGGCATATCGACTCGACCTACATTAGCTAAAAGACCTTAGCATCTTCCTAAGCCAAAAGTACGTACCCTAAAATCTTGGTGTCATCGAGTAAATCCAAAGCACGAGGTCGAGTAGCACTACTCCCCACACACGGAGCCGACTTGTCTTAACTCCATCTACTTCAACAAAAAGACCTTGGCATCTTCCTAAGGCTAAGGCATGTACCTCAAGACCTTAGTGTCATTGCAAATAAACTCAAGGCACGAGGTCGAGTAGCACTACTCCCCACACACGGAACCGAGTCGCCTCGACCCAAAGGATGGACTGATACTCAAAGGTATGTAGTTTAAATTAACAAAAATAAAAATATTTCTATCTAAAAATGTCTCCATTGTAGAAAGTACTGAACAAGCAAAGGCCTAGAACTTGGCGCCTTCATAAAAGCCCCAGACACGCATCCCAAGACTTTAGTGTCAACACAAGTAAACCCAAGGCAAGAGGTTAATGCATCCCGGTACAAAGGCACCAAGTTTAATTTCACTCGGACTCAACCAACCGAGGCCCAGCGAAAGGGGCCAATGTTGTGCCATAGAAATAAGTGTTGATCAATATTTACCTGGCTGGCACATGTCTTGACGCAGCGCGGAAGTAGTAGCATCGGAATCCACCATGAACAATCTTCGAATCCACGAATAGCTTCGAATCCACGAAATAAATATTGAATAAAAATAAAATTTTATTAATCAAAAGTTATTATCCTTTGGGGTTACATGACGCTTCTTAAATAGAAAAATAAATAAGACTCCTAGTAAGATTAGAATTACAAAGAAAGAAAGTATTAAATTCTATCCTAAAAATGACTCCCTATAATAGAGGAAACAAATCATGAATTAAAATTAAATTTATTTCCTAATCTAATTGGACTCTAATATTAAATTTATTTCCTAATCTAAATAGACTCCAATTTTATTACTTAAAATAAACTAGAAGCTGATTATTTTTAGATTTCAGCTAAAACTAGGTATTACTGATGAGATTTTAAAAATCTGACAATCTAGTTGGCTCCGTCTTGTCGAGATAGGTGATTTACATATATAATATGTTAGAATCCGCCTTCTGGGTTAGAAGATATGAACATTTCTTTGCGGATGTCAATAATACTTATAAATCTGTATTTAGCTCGTGATTGTCTGCATCCCCCATGAAATTATCAGTTAAGCGTCCTACATCAGTCTCCCCTTGTTGAAAGAAGCTCGGCCCCGAGCTTATATTTGTTAGAATAGTAGCTTCATTGATAAATAATTTTCTTCTTTTGCAACGATCAACATCTGTCTTGTATTTAGTATTGATTTTCTCCATTTGTTCTTTTACCTCCTCTGGTAGGATTTCTTTTGAATCAAACTTGTGTATGAATCTTTTCTATGACATGTGTATGTAACTGGCAGCATGTGGCTCTGTAGTCGACATAAAAAAACTCCTCCAAATATTTTTCTTGTTGCTTCTCATATTCTAGTGTCGATGGTATCATCTCACCATTGTTGAAATTATTGATGACTATTGCTTCCAAAAAATAATTTTCTTCCTCATACTCCATACACAATTCTTTTATCTCCTTTATTTCAAGCTCTCTACCAAGTAATGCACACATAGCATCAATTGCCTCGCTCTCTATTTTATCCTTCTCCTCCATCAGAACAATATCAATATGTGTAACATCACTCATGATATCATGTAGAATATTTATCTTCATTAACATATCATCATCAACATCAGGAACCTCAGAATGAATCTTGATGGTGGCAAAATCTTCCTTTCCGGGGGTGAGCATCTTGTTGTTTGCCACTAGAGAAGCCTTCTCCTTAGCAATCTCTATCTTAAATGTCTTCGGTTCTAAGATTTACATAATTGATGAAGTCTTTATTGGTTCTTCCTCAGTGCTCTTCATAAATCCAGACTCTTTCTCAGAGATGAATTGAGGTTTATTAATTTTCCCATAATCATAACTAGTTTGATAACTCTCTAAAAACATCCATGATATTGGTCGTATGTCGTTTTGCTCAATTTATCGCTCCACCTTCTTCGCTAGACGGGCAGTAGCGGCTAAGATAAAAGAATCTTTTAAAGGCACCTTACATTGCTTGTAGTTAGAAGGTAAGAAACGGTCTCTCAATAATTTCTTCATCTTTGCCCACGTTCGAACCGGATCCTTCCCTTGATGGTATCGATTTATCAGTACTTCATCCCACCATACAGATGATTTTTCTTTAAGCCTGTAGACCACTAATTTAACTTTCCAATCTTCTGGGATGATCTTATACTCAAAATACTTATCCACTTTATCAATCCAATCAAGGAAATCACCAACATGAAGCTTTCCGTTGAAGGATGGTATTTTTAATCTTCTAGTGTCATAATTGTCCTATCTTTGGTGGTCTCTGCGATCATAACCGCGGCGTGAGGCTTCATAGTCATCACTATTGAATCCATCATATGTAGTCGGATCACGTCGTTGGCGACCATCAATGCGATTTCGAACTCCTCCTGTATTCAGACGCTCCACTGTCGACGCAAGTCGTTCTATGACAGTCTTCATCTGACTAACATTAGTCTTCAGCACGTCAAACTCAGTTCGAGAAAAAGGGGCTTCATCACCTACCATCGGATCGGAGGAACAAAGCTCTGATACTAATTGACGCAGCACGGAAGTAGTAGCCTCGGAATCCACCAAGGACAATCTTCGAATCCGCGAAGTAAATATTAAAGAAAAACAAAATTTTATTAATCAATAGTTATTATTCTTTGGGGTTACATGACTCTTCTTAAATAGAAAAACAAATAAGACTCCTAGTAAGACTAGAATTACAAAAAAAATAGAAAATATTAAATTCTATTCTAAAAAAGACTCCCTATAATAGAGGAAACAAATCATGAATCAAAATTAAATTTGTTTCCTAATCTAATTGGACTCTAATATTAAATTTATTTCCTAATCTAAATAGACTCCAATTTTATTACTAAAAATAAACTAGAAGCTGATTATTTTTGGATTTCAGCTAAAACTGGGTATTACTGATGAGATTTTAACAATCTAATAATCTAGTTGGCTCAGTCTCGTCGAGATAGGCGATTTATATATATAATATGTTAGAATCCGCCTTCTGGGTTGGAAGATATGCACATTTCTTTGCGGATGTCAATAATACGTATAAATCTGTATTTAGCTCGTGATTGTCTGCATCTTCCATGAAATTGTCAGTTAAGCTTCCTACATCATGTCTCAAGCAGATTGCACCCTAAGCCGACCCAGACAGACAGAGCAAGGCGTCCCATCTCGCCAGGCCAAGACATGTGACCCTTCTTGCCTGGTTGACTCGTCCCTTCTCGCTAGGCTGAGTCGCCCCTTCTCGCTAGGCAGCGTCCCTTCTCTCTAGTCTCGGTTGAGCACTTTCGAGGCTGACTAAAAAGATGCTACTTGTCAGCCTACCCACTAGATGGATCCTATGAGCACCCCCACTTGGCCCACTATATTAGCCGACAACATGCGTAGCTGACTAAAAAGGCGGTATTTGTCGGCCTTCAGTAGGACGACTAGAGAGGCAGTGTACCTCGAACCCCCCGGCAACAACCAACTACTCTTATGTTAACTGCTCCGACAAAGTCATCATTGTTCTAGCCCCCATAGTTTTTATGACTCATCAGACACAGTCAGCACCAAGCAGTTGCTGTCGCTTTGCACTAACCACATGGATGACCCATCTTCACCAGCATCCGACACATGTCAACTGTCTGTAGAGTCAACTGTCTGTCTGGACTTAGCTCAAGTTACTTATTTTTCCTCCTGATCCTCTATAAAAGGAAGCTATGCAGCTCAAGATAGCCCTATGGTCTTTTCACGTAACTTTGAAACCTTCTTCATCATCTCACATTTTCCCACTCAAGTTTATATACTTACTTGATCTTCGGAAGAATAATCAGAGAACCCAACTCCAGTCTGTTATGAGTTCTTTATGTGCAGGGAAGAACAACGAACTACAGAGCCAGTCATCTGAAGAAGTTTGAGGACTCCAACCCCACATCAATCCTTAACTAAACCCCTTGCTAGATAACTGACATCAACAACGATAATAATAAGAATAATAAATCCTAACAATGCTAATAACATCGTTAAAAAGTTTAAAATATCTTTCATGGCTAAAAGGAATGAGAAATTAAGAAACTTTTTTCTTTTTAAATTAGAACTTCGCTCAAATTTCTGACTAGACCTAAGATTTTTATTAAAGATTGTAAGAATACTTTTGTTTTGTTTAGTATAAAGGTTCGTTATTCTCTTGTATAAAAATAGTTTAAGATGTTGTTTGGAAAAAAAAACCATAACAGGTTATGCTAATTTTGTGAAATTATTATAATAATTATAAATTAAACTCGTTAAATTTGGGAGAGGTTTTGCGGAAGTATTTTTATAGAAAACGAGTGGGCCTGAAGCTGGATTAGTTGTAGCGCATGTGCCAATTAAAGACTAGTAATACGTGACAGCCCAAACTAACGACCCAAACGTAAATTTGCTTACGTTAAATAAGGCAATTATATTTTAAAGCTTACCTTGGCCCATCACAGCGTTCTGCTTCTGTTTTTTCTTCGTTTTTTTTTAAATTGTCTTTTTACCCCCTTCACGCGAAGATGACACCTATAAACGGCGGAGTTGAGAATCAATGATGGAAAAAGGGAACGTCTTCCCTTGAATATCGCCCAGCCAAATGATATATCATGAAATAATAATTTACAGCCAAATTTTAGTTTGTTGTTAATGTTTTAGACTGTTGTAGTGTTCAATATAATTGGTAACATGTAAAAATAATAGGTAATTAACAGTTTGAAGGTAATCTAGTACATGTTCTTTATGATATAGAGCTAGTTTTCTGATATCTTTTGTAATGCAGATTGTATCAATAAATTTTCAACCTATAGTTTCCTGCTCTGAAAGAAAGAGAACAATAAAAAAGAACTGTTATTTCATTTGTAATGTCAGAAGGGGGGAAAAGTAGCAAGGGCTGAATCTTTGCATTGCTCAGGTTAGGATGCAGCTCGTAAACAAACTTGATGTTCACCAACATCCTCCTGATTAATTAATCAATTTTAAACAAAACTAAGTTTCATTTACTCGATAAAGCCCAATATGCACTTTGACCAGGCCCATCTTTATTCAGTCGAACAGCCCATTCGTGTCCCATCTGTTGTCTGTTCGATCCAAACATGAAATTTTGTACGACTCTAAATTCTAGAACAAAAGTTTATAAAAACACTTCAGAATTTAATAACTTTAATGAAACACAAACAAATTTGCGAGATCCGGTTAATTTGGGTTTTAAAATATAAGTTTAATATCCACTTATATTAATTATTATGGATTTATGCGGAACTTTTTTGAAAATGACATGACTTAATAATTGAGAAATGTATGACCTAACATATGACTTAATAACCCAACTTATCAATACTTTATTTTAAAGAAAAGTATTATTGGTGTGTGCATACACACACACTTATACAATCTAATCTATGGAGGCCAGCCGTTAAGTAATAAGATTATCTCTCCGGGGCTGTTTGGTTGTATGTTTTTACCATGTAAAAGGATGGAAAGTGTAAAAAAGTGGGTCTCAATGTCAGCTTTCATCATTTTTAATTGTTTGTTTGTAGTTGTGAAAATAGTGTAAAGTGATTTCATATGCGCATGTGGCTTGTAAAGTGATTTCATAAAAAAAAAACATGATTTTAGAAGAAAGCTGACATTAAAGTCAGAAAAAATAATAAAAAATAATTCTAACCAATATGATCATTTGAGTAGGGACCATTTTTTACACTTTCCAAACAAATAATTAAAATTACATTTACTAACCAAACAAGCAATTTATGATTCCAATAGAATCAAAAACAAACAAAGAAAAGTATAAAAGTAAAATTAATGAGGTGGACAACAACTTTCCAAGTTGTGTCATAAATACACAACTTTACCAACAACAACCAAACAGCCCCTCAGCGAGCCTTCTGAAAACTTGCGATCTAATCATCCAAAACCAAATAAATTTCATCATGAGCTTTGTTAGAGGGACCCAAAATATGAGACCAATAAGGGGACAAGTGAGGTGTCCTCCTCCTATTGGATAACGAGTTGGTTATTATTAATGATGACCAACTCGTTATCCAATAGGAGGGGAACACGGACCTCCCTATTGGTCTCATATTTTGGGTCCTTAAGAAAATTTTCTTTCATCATTAATCAGCAATCCAAAATAAGTGCACCGTGTGTTAACACCGTTTTAAATGCTAATTAATACAACGCATAAAACGTCGATGTTATCCTAGAACTGGGAATATTCCACCGACCACCAAATAATCGAAAGAGAGAGAGAGAACCGGGAAACTCCCCGCTCCTTACTTTTTCGTAATTTTCGAGAACTTGGAGGGCAAGTTAGCACAACCCCCACCCGCACTGAATCTTCTTTTGCTTACAGACGCCCTTTCCCTCTTCCACTCAACCCCTCCGCCATTTCCCTTCTCTTCACTCTTCATTCATTCATTCTTCAACTAAATTATTTCCTCAAGAAATTTTCATTTTTCTTTATTTCTTTATTCTATGCCGGAGGCCAAGAAGAACTCTAGCAGGCCCAGCTACCGCCGGAGGACCCGGAAGCCGGGAAACCCCGTAGCTTGCAGGCCCATTAAGGCCCAC
>NC_033797.1:29962884-30109705 GCF_001876935.1 Asparagus officinalis | reverse complement strand
CAGCCTCTACGGATTCTCTCTCGCTCCGCCTCCGAGCCTGACGTCTTCGGTGCGGTTAGTGATGACGCTGAAATCAAGATGCAAATTTCCCTCCCCCGTCCTCACACGTTCACCGACGGTGGCTTCTTCTCGTCGCCGCCTCCGCCCAATTTCATGGAGGTAAAACTTTGTTTTTAATTTATTTTAAAATTATCATTATTGGGTTAACATTTTTGACAAAGGATAAGTTGTTGTTGTTGGTTTTTCATTTTTTTTTTTTTTGAGTTGAGTGCTGGTAACCGTTATTTCTTAAGTTATAGATGAGAGAGATTGTCTGTAATTTATTTCCTAATTTAATCAACTTTATTTCGTACATTTTACTAAATTTAGGTGAAGAAAGCGGTAAATAAATAATTCAAATTAGATCCTAAGTTATTTTTAAAAATTTGTTGTTGACATAAGTTGTTTTTAATTGTATATAAACATTCGAATCTTCATATTTATAAATTACACCCTCGAAGCTGTTAAATCATTTCGAACAATTCACCTCTTGTTGCAATATTCCTTGCGTAATTATTACCAAATGTTATTAACTCGACGAGTTAATAAATATTTGCATTTTATTTGGAAAGGGGAAGAACTGCCGCCTAATATAAAACTAGGAGACAAACAAAATGCTACTTTTGAAAGGTTTTTGTTCGGTTTTGAGGGTGTGAATTGGAAATATAGAAGATCTGGGCGGGGGGTTGCATAGAATGACAAAAATCCTTGAACAATAATGTTGAAATCATAGATAAAATTTACCATTAGCTTTTATTAGGTTGAAGTTAATTGTTTGTTTTTTTAAATTTAGGAGGCGAAGGTGGTTGTGAGCGTCACAGTGGAGGGGAGCCCGGGCCCGGTGAGGGCGATGGTGAAGCTCGGTGCCACCGTCAATGAGACCATCGGAGTTGTCGTCGATCGATACAAGAGAGAAGGGAGGAGTCCGAAATTGGATCAGGAGAGGGCGGATTGTTTCGAACTCCATCACTCCCATTTTAGCTTAGAAAGTAAGACCTTTCTTTTTCTTCCAAAATTTCGTATTTTCCACCGTGCAAACCGTAAGAATATTTTTCTATTTAATACGTACATGTTAGTTATAATGGTTGTTGAGTTTATTATTGATGTTCATCCTATTTTAAAATAACATCGATATCAGCTTACTAGTAAAGCCAACGATCATTAAGGGGCTGTTTGGATCATTAAGGGGCTGTTTGGATGCTTTTAAGAAACTAGAGTATTTATAACACAAAATAAAAAGTGGTTATCCACCTCACCACTTTCCATTTGAGTGTTTACATTGTTTGGTTAGGAATCTTTATGAATCCTAAAATAATAGTATTACATTGTTTGGATAGTATAATGTAAACTAAAGTATTTATGACACAAAATGGAAAGTGGGTATCCAACTCACCACTTTCTACAAGGTTTTAATTTTATTATTATTTTTTTGGACACATTTATGATATTATGTCAGCTTTCCAACAAAATCATTCCTAATTTTGGTGATTTTGCTTTCGGTGACACCTCATCAAAAGGTGTAAGTTTTTCATGTAAAAAAGAATTTAAACAAACAATGTAAAGTGATGAAAATTAACATTCGGACCCATTTTTTTACACTTTCCATACTTTTACATGGTAAATACATACAACCAAACAGCCCCTAAAGTTAAAATAAATATAAAATATGAGAATATGATATATGTTAAATTTAAAACAAATCATAATCGTTTAATTTAACTAGTGTCAGTAAGTACGATTTAAAAAAAGTACGAGAAATATATGAACGCGAGGGAGAGTCGGTAAGCGGGAGAAATAAATATCATGTAACAAGTAGGGCGCGTACGGGGAAAGAAAAGGACGTCGGAATTGGATACTGGCGTGCTCAACCGTCTAACGAATCACATGGTGACACGTCAGCGGCTATTTTGACTAACGTTGCGTTCTGATTAGATGAGTGTGGACTCCACTAATATTGTTTCTAAGAGGGAGAGAGAGAGAGAGTACCAATACTGATGTCATGATGTGTAAAACAAAGTCTTAAGGCGCATAACGAAGTAGTTGAATTTTTTTAATTTGTGGAGAGCAACTTGAGTCTGGCGATATAATTACTGGTAAATGACAGAGGTTTCTTGATGCAAGCTCATCATGCTTACGTTTTTTGTTCGGAAGTAGAAAAGTTAGAACTTCATGCTGATGGGCTTACCCATTTTGTGCTTTGCTCTATGCCTAAGAGCATCTAATTGGACTAGCGCGATTAGGAAAATGTTATATTTACTGAAATTGAATAACTTAAATGCTTTTTGCTAATTTTCAAACTGAAATATCTGTTGCAGATATTACCTAATAAGTATTTATGGTCACTTTTAAATTATTTGTCATTTTTTGGTAAAAATAACAATGTCTATTAGTGGACTTGAGTACTAATTTAATGACTATATTTCACAAATATTACAGTTACAAAATGGTATCACTAAATAAATAAAGTCACCTTTTCTTTTACGCAGCAAAGGCTGGGAATATATTTCCCCTCCTATTCTCTCAAAATAAATAAATAAATAAATAAAGTTATGACATTAAGAAAAGTACTTATAAAAGTATACTAAAATAGTTTTATTTAATTGGAAAGCATCCCTAGTTAACCCAAATTTGATAGTGCTAACTAGACTACATACTCTAAATTAGTTTTGTACTGCAAAGAAACATAACTATGGGTTCCTTTTTGAGAATTGTTATAAAGATTTATGGGTCGTCAAGAATCTAATAATTTTGAGCAAAAAAAGAGACTTTTGAGCTTTAGGGAAGAGAGGAGACTTTTGAGCAAAAAAAGTCTTGTTTCATTCATTGTATTGAAGTGCTTAAATACAAGAGTAAGTGGAGATGTTCTAGAATCCTAACCGATGTGAGACTAAAATAAAGGAAAGAAGATATCCTAATAATAATATATCTAACACCCCCTGTCAAACTCACGGTTAGTAGAGAACAGTGAATTTGGATAAGATGAGTAAAATTTTGCATAGATGGTTGTTGGCATGGCTTGGCGAGAGGCGGTTGAATTGGAGCACATCGGTGGCGAGAATTGCAGGCAGCGATCTCATGTTATTGCAATGGTGATTGATAGTCATGTGATGGTTGCGAGAGGGCGAAATAAATATCATGCAACAAGGGCGCATATGGGGAAAGAAAAGGACGTCGGAGTTGGATACCGGCGTGCTCAATAGGGGTGCATTCGGTTCGGATACGGCTCGGATATGATGTTTACCATATTTATATCCGCTTACCCATCTCGGATACGGATACGGATACAGATACAACTATAACTTGGTAAGGAAAATTCATATCTGTATGCGCCAAAATCGGATATGGTTACAGATATAGATGCGGATATATAAATGGATATGCATGCGGATACAAAACGGATATGAGAAAACTAGATAGTTGAGAAAAATATAGTTCATGTGATACAAAAAAGTTCGTTAATATGTTCATTATAGCGAAAAAGCTAGGATTACACATTTTGATCATCAAAATTAACCACAAATCCATAATCTAAGAATTAAAACTATCATAAGAGCATGACCAATATGTATTCGGGTATTTCAGATAGGATACAGATATTTCACTACAAAACCATATTTGTTACTATATCCTATCAGTTATAAAGTTGAGCAACCATATCCGTATCCTAACGGATACGTTTACGGATATTTCCTCGGATACTAGCACCCCTAGTGCTCAACCGTCTAACAAATCACATGATGACACGTCGCAGCTATTTTGACTAAGGTTGCACTCTGATTAGATGAGTGTGGACTCCACTAATATTGTTTCTAGAGAGAGAGATAGTACCAATATGTGATGTCATGATGTGTAAAACAAAGTCTAAGGCGCATAACAAAGTAGTTGAATTTTTTTAGTTTGTGGAGAGCACTTGAGTCTGGCAATATAATTATTGGTAAGAAATTTCTTGATGCAAGCTCATGCTTCCATTTTTTGTTCGGAAGTAGAAAAGTTAGAACTTCATGCTGATGCGCTTACCCATATTGTACTTGTTCTATGCCTAAGAGCAACTAATTGGACTAGCGCAATTAGGAAAATGTTATATTTACTGAAATTGAATAACTTAAACTGAAATATCTTTTGCAGATATTACCTAATAAGTATTTATGGTCACTTTTAAATTATTTCTAGTTTTTTGGCCAAATAACAATGTCTATTAGTGGACTTTAGTACTAATTTAATGTCTATATGTCACAAATATTATAATTACAAATGGTTTCACTAAATAAATAAAGTCACCGTTCTTTTATGCAACAAAGGCTGGGATTATATTTCCCCTCCTATTCTCTCAAAATAAATAAATAAATAAAGTTATGACACTAAGAAAAGTACATATAAAATATATTAAAATAGTTTGCTTCAATTGGAAAGCATCCCTAGTTAACCAAAAATTGATAGTGCTAACTGGACTACATGCTCTAAATTAGTTTTGTAGTGCAAGAAACATAACTATGGGTTCCATTTTGAGAATTGCTACGAAGATTTATGAGTCGTCAAGAATCTAATTTTGTTTCGTTTAGTACTGTTAAGAATAGAGCTTTAGGGAAGAGAAGAGACTTTTGAGAAAAGAAACTTTTGAGCAAAAAAGGACTTGTTTTATTCATTGTACTGGACTGCTTAAATACAAGAGTAAGAGGAGATTTTCTAGAATCCTAATCGATGTGGGACCAAAATAAAGGAAAGCATATATCCTAATACTAATATATCTAATACCCCACGTCAAACTCACGGTTGGTAAAGAACAATTGAGTTTGGATAAGTTAAGAAAATTTTTGCATTGATGGTTGTTGGCATCGCTTGGTGGGAAGTGGTTGAATTGGAGCACATCGGTGGCTGGATTGCAGGAAGGGAGATCATGTTATTGCAGTGATGATTGATAGTCATGTATGATGGTTGCGAGAGTGTGAACCTGCAGTCGGGGGAGTAGGCGTGGTGACTTGATCTTTCAATGGGTGAGGTATGGTGTTGCAGCAGTGATTGACGGTCACGCATGGTGATCGCGAGAGGCGGACTTGCGGTTGCGAGATGAGCCACGATGACTGGATCTTGCAAGCATTTGTGAGTGAAAAGCGCTTGGCTAGAGAGAGCTTGGCCAGAGGATAGCCAAGGAGCGAAAAATCTCACTAAGGTAATTCGTCGAACACCTTGTGTGCGCGTGATGAATAGTTTGTGCAATTACACCAACCGGAGCAGTGATGTTGTTGGTAGGCAAAGGTTTGTAGTGGAGGAACTGCTAGGGTTTCATGAGGCAAGAGTTTGTAGCGGTAGGGTTTGGACGAGGGTTGAAGCCGCAAGAACGATGATGACCAAGGGGTCCAACCTAGTCGAAGCTTATCGACAACGACAATGAGGGTTATCCTTGGCAGCGATGGTGGCCAAGAAGATGTTGCTATCAAAGTTGGTGTCGAAGCAGCGAGGTTCAAGATTAATAGTAAGTCGAATAGGACAATAGTCTGCGGGTGAATAGCACCTCGAATGAACAGTGGCGTTCGGTAAAGGTTAGGGCAAGGATTTTGTAGTGAGCAGAGAACGATGAGAGATTGTAAGTGATGAGGCAGTGCGTCAAGATTGAATCAAGTGTCAAGGTCGCCGAGGGGAAGCACAGAGTTTTCAGCAAAACCCCCTCGGTAGCTCGATCTGGAGGAAGAACAAAAAGGTTTCTCTGGGATCAAGATGATGACTTTGATATCATATTAAATGCAGAGCAAACTAGGAGAAAAGGATTGATTGGATGACTCTGATACCATAATAAGAATAGAGCTTTAGGGAAGAGAAGAGACTTTTGAGAAAAAACAGATTTTTAAGGGAAAAATACTTGTTTTATTCATTGTATTAAACTGCTTAGAGTAAGAGGAGATGTTCTAGAATCCTAATCGATGTGGGACTAAAAAAAAAAAAAACAGATATCCTAATACAACTATATTTAACAAGTACAAGAGTAGTTTAGAATTAATTTGTAGTTTAGTTGTCTCTACTCACGGCAAATGCGTGCCATGTTGTTAGCTATTACTTACACACTTAAAATCCAAAGAACACCATTTCTCTTTTAGAATGAGATTCAAATGTGACGATAAATTACTGTTTTGCTTTTAATTTATAGATAGATTAATTTAGTTTTTGATCTAAATTTAAGCCAAACTTTTTAACTCTTTGTCATGTAATTCTCTCTGTTAAATATTATAGTTAGGTTCTTTTGTATTCTTTTATTTTAATTGCACATTGCTTGAGATACTAGACCCACTCCTCTTACTCTTGTTTATGAACACGTCAATGTAATGATGGATATAATTATTTTCTCCCAAAAGCTTTATATTTATCTCTCTCTATGCCCACATATTATAGAAGGTGAGTCTACAACTTACCCTTTAGTACACGACATGATCATTTTAACTTAGTAAAAGTAGATTTTTGCTGTCAGGTTTGAACAAGAGTAACAAAATTGGAGAAGTAGGGAGCAGGAGTTTCTATCTTCGCAAGAGTTTCGACGGCCAAAGTTTCGACTCTCCAAGCGACGGAAGAGACTCGATGAGAGGCAGCGAAATCGAGCTTCCAGATCATTGCACGCTTCAGGTTGTTCCTCCTCCTCCTGCTCAACTTTTCTTCTCTTTTATAGCTAAAAGATTAAGCAAGATGAAGCGGAGAACAAAAAAGCTTTGGAGGGTCGTTCTCTGCATAACTTGTATGTAACCATAAGAAAAACTGTGAATAGTTCTGATCTATATATCTCTAAGATACATATTAGATCTTTTGTTCATAGAGATGTCAACTGTAATATTGGCTGTCTAATTATGTGACAAGTGTATTGTATATGTGAAAGTTTAGATAAAGAAAGAAAATGACGTTTGCTCTTGAGAGGTAATGTGCTTAGTGTGCTTAGATTTGTGGTCTCTCAATGACCGCGAAAGAGAAATGATTCGAGAGAAATTGGTCTTGTCTATTTGGTATTCAGTTGTAGCAATTATTAAAACAATGAAAACTAAACTCGTGCCTTATTTTATATATCTTTGCTCCCACCTCATGGGCAACCAAAGTTCGGATTTGTGGAAAATGAAATAAGAATCAGAAAAGAAAATTTAGCAATGTTATTATACATCTACTCACTTTCAGAAATCAAAACATGCATCCTAAACTTATTGGAAGGTGAAAACAGGAAGGTAACTTGCTCCAAAAAAATTCACTCGAAAAACTTGTTCCAAATTTATTGATATACAGAGGGGGGAAATATAGGAGAGAATCTTAGGTTATTCAAAAGCAATAAATGATAGGAAATGAATTGATGCAATGTCACGACGATCACTATGACCTTCATATATTTGTAATGTCTATAGCGTTAAATTATGCACCATAGCTGAGATGTCATGAACCATAAATTCGCATATTATACATCTAAATATTTACTTTTGATGTCAAACAACCGTATTACTTTCGACCTTAAATAATGCCAAACCATGACTATTGAGGGAGTCTATCTAAAACTTACTTCCCTTTTTTGGTTGGACTAAAAGTTAAAACTTAATAATGAAACATGTTGTAACAAAAGGGGGAGATGCATGTACTAATAATATAGAACTGAGGTGAGATAGAGTTGCGCGTGCAAATAACCCAAACATTTTTCTCGAAGATACAATTATTGTTTGCTAATCAGTCTTTGGGTGCAAGTCCCTTAATTAGCCACTTGATTAAGGAGCTATACATTTAGCTCCACTTGCTATTATCTTTGCTAGCTCTCATCACATGAGGACAGGATACAAATAATCTCTTCTGCTTGGTTTCTTCCGAGTCCCCACAACAGCTTCCACCCTCTTTCTTTCATCTTTTTCTAAATAAATCCCCAGTACATAGTTTTTATCCAAAAAATTTGTGAAGATTTTTTGGATAAGCCAAGTTGTCAACTAAATATAAAAGAATCCAAGGCTATCCTTTTCAAAGCCGGCACTTTCAACTGAAAAAGTAAAGTTTAGCTTGATGTAAGCTAAGATTTAGCTCGATGATAAACTGAATGGACTTATTACCTAAGATATTTCTTGCTTTTCTTCAATAATGACGCTCTAAAAGTGCACCGAATTTTTGTTATTAAAGAAAAGTTTGTGTAGATATTTTTAAGGAATTATAGTGTGGATTAAGTATTTACATGTGACTTCCATTAGTTAGTTACATTTTTTCCTTTTTTAAAGACGGTCGTTGAACACATGATCCCATCGTTCTATTAATAAGAGTTTAACAGAACATCCCAAAAATACAAAGCATGCTGAAGCACAAAGGAAAAAAAAAAGACTAACTTCCCTTAGTTACTTAAGACTCACCTTTACCATTGAACAAGGTTAATTAACTGGGCGTCTATTCAAATTTAAGCAGTTATTTTACCAAACAATACTTTCTCCCATATACAAGTAACGCAAAATTATCATTTCACGTTTAATTGGGGAAAGAAAAAGTTGTTGGCTCCTTTGTCATATTGTTTCTTTCTTTTTCTTTTTTGGGTGGGAAAAAAGAAAAATATGAGTACCGACTGACGTTGCGTTTCCTTTGTGGTAAGGGCTTTTCAAAAAAATTCTAGAAATTAAGGTTCCAGTTTCTACGTATCACTATAATCTATTATTATGTGAGGTTCCTCTGTTGATTCCCCTAGCTTCAATTCGGCCATGATTGAACCTGAAACACTTCAAGAAGAGAAAATTGAGATAGTTGAGAGAGAATTGAGGGAGAAGGTGAACAGAGACTTGAGTTTGAGAAGAACAGAATCCTATTTCATTCATTCATTCATGAGTTTCTTTTGATTTTTACACTTCGTTATTTATACAAAACTCTGAGTTACAAGACTGTGCATGTGCACCAACAGAAAACAGTTTAAGCAGTTGAGCTGGAACCGAACACTTATCACAAAGGACCCTTATTTAACAGTCTTTGCACATTTATTCCTCCACTTTGCATATTTGCCCTCCTGCTTCCCAATTACTGTGTGTATCAGTCATTCCTTGTATATCAGTCCATAGCTTCAAGTCTTCAGCTTCAGCTCCAGGTTCTCAGCTTCCAAGGCCCTCTGCTCAGTTAACAGATTCCGCTTCTTCAGCTCCTGCGCCATCTTCAGTTCCTGCTCCTGACAATTCTCTCCCCTTAAATTGGACCTTGTCTCAAGGTCCATTGTAGGAAACCTTCTATAGCAATCAGAGCAGCTGAGACGGAAGAAATTGAGGCCCCATTGAAGATTTAGGCGTCTCCTCACTGATGTTGACCTTGTCAAGGCAAAGATTGGGCAGTCTGGGCGACAACGAGAAAGAAGAGAAACCATATGACCATTCTTTGTGTAAACAAAGAGAGCATCCACCCCCAAATTGTTCGCCATTTTTGCAGTTGAATTGCAAATCTCTTCTGAGATTTTATTCGTGAAAGATGATGCCACATTCGGGAGCTTCATAGCTTCACGACGCTTCTCTTCTCTCCACCATCGTTCAATCCTTAGGCTCACACTTCTTAAAACAGTTAAAACTGTTTCTGGGTATTGCCCTATGACAGACTCACCAGAAAGTATCAATGCATCAGCCCTTTGCCTTACAGCTTCAGAAACATCGGCAACTTCAGCTCGTGTAGGTGTAGGATACTTAATCATAGAATCCAGGAGTTGAGAAGCAACAATGACTGGCTTACTCAGCTGCCTACACATTTTAACAACCCTGTGTTGAGCTGAAGGAACCTATTCTGATGGAACTTGAGCGCCCAAGTCTCCTCGTGCTATCATGGCTCCATCTGAAGCCCGAATGATTTCTTCTAAGTTCTTCAAGGAATCAATACTCTCGATTTTTGCGATCACTGAAATGTCACTGTCCCGACATCCAGTAGCTATGTAACATTTGAGATGATTGGTGATTTCTACAGACTTGACAAATGAAACTGCAATGAAGTCCATGTGAAAACGGCGAAGAAATTGTGAAAAACGTGAAAAATAACCCAAAACAGACTCTACCACACCCTGGTGTGGTGTCTGCCATGGGTGTGGCAGAATCTGCCCTGTCTGTCATGGGTGTGGTCTGCGCTACACCCTGGTATGGCAGAATCTGTCTTGTCTGTCAT
This sequence comes from Asparagus officinalis, assembly GCF_001876935.1. NCBI lineage: Eukaryota > Viridiplantae > Streptophyta > Magnoliopsida > Asparagales > Asparagaceae > Asparagus > Asparagus officinalis. Next base: position 30,099,559 of record NC_033797.1, on the reverse strand, counting down.
GGGTGTGGTCTGCGTCACACCCTGGTGTGGCAGATTCGTTTTTAGAATCCTAATCTATTTGGGATTGTGTTTTATTATAAATAGGACCATATTTTTTAGGATTTCTTAAGGAGAGAAAATGAGAGAATTAGCATTGTTTTGAGCACTTTGAGAGGGAGATATTATGAGAGAGTTGAGAGCTTTGGTTAGGGTTATATTTGAGTGATTTTGTGAGTTGTAACCCGTTGTATTTCTCCTCCATATAGTGAAATCTCCCCATCCTCTCCCCGTGGATGTAGGCAATTGCCGAACCACGTAAATTTCTGTGTTTGTGTGTGATTTTGGTCGTTATTTTGTGAATTGCACTCGTGTTTGGTTGTGATTTTGGTCGTTATTTTGTGAATTGCACTCGTGTTTGGTTTTGGTTTTCTTCTCTCATCGCTCACCGACTCGTTTGGTTGTCGAGCACGCTTCCGCACGGCGCGCGACAAGTGGTATCAAAGCTCAGATTTCAGAACTAGGGTTTTGGATTAGATGGAGGAAGATTTAGTTGGAAGCTTGGTTCTTGGAGTTCTAGGTTTTGGTGGAGTTAGGGTTTGAAGTTACCATTGAGATCTCGCTTTCCTCGTGTGGTTAAGAGTTCTATTTGGAATCCAATCTAGGGTTCAGTTGGGTAACTTCTAAATTCTATAAAGTTTAAATCTTTCTTTGCAATTTGGAGTTTATGATTATGAGTGAAGAAGTTGGTGAAAGCAGCAAGATGACGGGTACAGTTCAAGTGGGTTTTTAGAACACTAAGATTAGTGTAGTAAAATATGACGGCAAAATCAATTTTGGTTTATGGATGAGCGACGTACATGATGCGCTCAATGCTCAAAATTTGGAGGAGACCATCATGATCGATGTGAGGCCACCTAAATATGAAGAGGCGGTATGGGAGAAGATGAATAGGAATGCTTGTGGGGTGATCAGGTCCTGTTTGGAATAGGAACTGAAATATGATGTGATTGGGGTGACGTCTGCAATGAAGATGTGGGAAATTCTCAACAATAAGTATCTCACAAAGAGTGTTGAGAACATGTTGCACTTGCTGCGAAGACTCTTCAGATTTCAGATTTCAGATGTCCAGAGGTACCTCGCTAGCGCCTCATGTGAACAACTACACTAAATTGTTGTCGGACTTGGCGAATGTTGATGAGAAGATATCGGATGAATACAAGGCGATTATTTTGTTGGTCTCCTTACCGAATGAGGAGTATGATACCTTCGTGCTCACTTTGTTGAACGGGAGATCTTCTATCAGCTATAGTGAAGTGACTAACGTATTGACCAATTATGATTTGAGGAGGAAGGATAATGAGACTTCTCACGCTAGTACTTCAGGAGAGACCTTGTCGACGAGAGATAGAAGCTCATATCCGAAATATGGTAATCGAGGAAGGTCAAAGTCAAGAGGTCGTCACCAGCTTGGAAAGAACCAATGTGCATTCTGCAAGGAGCAGGGATATTGGAAGAGAGACTGCCAAAGGTCAAAGAAAAGGAGAATAGCAAGAATAAGGGCCCGAAGGCCAATAAGGTGAATGTTGTGAAAGACGGTGATTCCGATGATTCGAGCTTTTCTCTTTTGATTACTCCGGAGGTGAACCATTTGGATGCATCGGATTGGATGCTTGATTCTGGCGCTACTTATCATGTGACTCCTAGGAGAGATTGGTTTTCATCGTTTGAGAGACTCGATGAGGGTGTTGTTGTCATGGGAAATGATCAATCCTGTGGCATTTGTGGGATAGGTACTGTGAGGATTCGGATGCACGATGGAGTAGTCTGTGAGTTTAAGGAGGTGAGATTCGTTCCTCAACTAAAGAAAAATCTTATCTCAGTTGGAGTTTTGGAGGCTAAAGGATTCAAGGTGACATTTGAGAACGCTGTAGCGAAGGTTACTACGGGATCTTTGGTGGTGATGAAGGGAGTCCGCAGTTAAAATTTATACTATCTGAAGGGGAGCACCGAGATTGGCCAGGTTGCTTCGGCTACTTCAGAGGCGGACATGAGTAGGCTTTGGCATTACAGGTTAGGGCACACAGGAGAAAAGTCACTGCAGACATTGTACAAGCAGGGGCTATTAAGGGAGCCAAGAGTGGAAAAATTGAGTTCTGTGATCACTGTGTTCTTGGCAAGAAGACGAAGGTGAAGTTCGGGACTGCCATTCATCAGATGAGGGGCATCCTAGACTACGTGCACACAGATGTTTGGGGTCCCACCAAGACTGCATCACTTGGTGGTAGACATTGGTTCGTCACTTTTGTAGATAACTATTCTAGGCGTTGTTGGATGTACACCATGACGAAGAAGAGTGAAGTCCTAGATTTGTTTGTGGAATGGAAGAAGAGATTGGAACTGTAGACTGGGAGAAAGATCAAGACGTTGCAATCCGACAACGGCGGCGAGTATACTTCAGACCCCTTTCAGCAACTATGTCGAGACGAGGGCATAGAGAGACACTTCACAGTTAGTCATACACCGCAGCAGAATGGGGTGGCAGAGAGGTTAAATCGGTCTTTGCTGGAGAAGATTCGATGTTTATTAGCGCATAGTGGTTTGGAGAAGATCTTTTAGGCTGAGGCACTTTCATATGCGAGTCACCTCATTAATAGGCTGCATTCATCTGCGATTGAGAGAAAGACCCCTATGGAGATGTGGTCGGGAGAGACAGCACATGACTATGACCAGCTTAAGGTATTTGGTTGCCCTGCATATTATCATGTTAGAACTGATAAATTAGAACCTCGAGCTAGGAAGGCCATATTTGTAGGATTCAAGCGTGGTGTCAAGGGATACAAGCTTTGGGATCCAGTTGATAAGAAGATTGTGCTGAGTAGGGACGTCACATTCGATGAGGCTTCTATCTTGAAGCTTCCCAGCTCTCATCAGGTGGAGAGCGACCCGACGAAGGAGATATCGCAGGTGGTGGAGATCGATGCAGCTCCACATTATCCAGATGATACAGTATCTATTAGAGTACCGACTGAGGTAACGCCAGACGAGCACGATGATGACACGGGGGATACGCATACTGATGTGCATGATCATGGACCGACGGCTCAGGTTCAGGATTCTATTGCGGTTCGGAGACAGAGGAGAGACATACGGGTACCAGCACGGTATGCCGACACAGTTGCATATGCACTTCCGGTGGAGAGTATCGATGAGATGATACCTACTACTTTCAGCGTATGCACTTCCGGTGGAGAGTATCGATGAGTTAGTGCCTACTACATTCAGAGAGGCCGAGCAGAGTTCGGAGGCTGATTCGTGGCAGGGGGCTATGCAGGAGGAGATGGAGTCTCTTCATAAGAACGATACATGGGAGCTTGTTGAGCTTCCAAAGGGGCGGAAGGAGATTAGGTGCAAGTGGGTATACACGAAGAAGAAGGGCATTAAGGGCACTCCATTGAGGTTCAAAGCTAGGTTGGTTGCGAAGGGCTATGCACAGGAGGAAGGTATTGACTATAATGAGGTTTTCCCTCCGGTGGTGAAGCATTCTTCGATTCGGATTCTGCTAGCTTTGGTGGCACAGTATGGATTAGAGTTAGGTCAGTTGGATGTGAATACAACATTTCTTCATGGTGATCTTGATGAAAAAATATATATGACTCGGCCATTGAGATTCCGAGCTGCAGGGAAAGATAAGTTAGTTTGCATGTTAAAGAAATCGCTATACGGTTTGAAGCAGTCTCCTCGTCAGTGGTATAAGCGATTTGATGGTTTTATGCTTGGTCATTCATACACTCGGAGCCAGTTTGATCCTTGCGTGTATTTTCACAAGTTGAGAGGAGGTACGTACATCTATTTGTTACTTTATGTCGATGACATGTTGGTTGCCTCAACTTCCAAGTCGGCTATAGATGAGTTAAAAGTTCAGCTTTCAAATGAGTTTGAGATGAAAGACTTGGGTGAGGCCAAACGCATTTTGGGAATGGAGATTGGTAGAGACAAGAAGAATGACAGAATTTGTTTGACACAGGTGGCTTATTTGAAGAAGATACTACAACGATTTCATGTTAGTATGGATACGAAGCCAGTTAGTGTACCATTGGGAGCCCATTTGAAGCTTTCAGCTGGTCTTTCACCAAAGTCAGTTGAAGATCGAGAGTTGATGTTGAAGACTCCATATGCGAGTGCGGTTGGGAGCTTGATGTATGCGATGGTATGTACGAGGCCAGATTTGTCAATGCGATGGTATGTACGAGGCCAGATTTGTCACAGGCGGTGAGCATGGTTTCGAGATACATGCACGATCTAGAAGTGGATCATTGGGACGCCGTGAGATGGATTTTGAGGTATATTCGAGGTACGTTCAATGTTGGTTTGGTTTATGAGCAGGACACTATAGGTGGGCAGCTATGCATTGGCTATGTTGATTCAGATTATGCCGGAGATTTGGATAAGCGTTAGTCTACTACGGGATATGTGTTTACTTTGACCCGTACGCCGGTGTGTTGGAGATGCACCTTACAGTCTACGGTAGCTTTATCTACGATGGAGGCAGAATGTATGGCGGTTACGGAGGCTGTGAAGGAGGCTATTTGACTTCGAGGACTTTTGGAGGAACTTGGTATATCGTAGCGGTCTGTTACCATTCATTGTGATAGCATGAGTGCTATCTATTTGGCGAAGAATCAGGTTTTTCATGCGAAGATGAAGCACATTGACGTTCGTTATCACTTCGTTCGGGATGTTCTTGAAGATGGCGATGTGGAGATTGTGAAAGTCCACACGAAGGATAATCCGGCGGATATGCTCACTAAGGTGGTTTCGAGTAACAAGTTTGATCATTGTCGAAACTTGTTGCACATTCGTGATTGTTGAGGCCGTTGACGGCCATTTGGATGAACTACGGGCGGTTTGATCCCTTGGGAGAGGGGGGTACGTAGGCAACCATATTGGTCTAGTCGAGTTTGGAGAGACGACACATTGGTACTCATGTTGGTGTCGGCTCAGTATTAGGAACACTTCGCCGAGGTGGAGAATTGTGAAAACGACGAAGAAATTATGAAAAACGTGAAAAATAACCCAAAACAGACTCCACCACACCCTGGTGTGGTGTCTGCCATGGGTGTAGCAGAATCTGCCCTATCTGCTATGGGTGTGGTCTGCGCCACACCCTGATGTGGCAGAATCTGTTTTGTCTACCATGGGTATGGTCTGCGCCACACCCTGGTGTGGCAGACTCGTTTTTAGAATCCTAATCTATTTGGGATTGTGTTTTATTATAAATAAGACCACGTTTTTTAGGGTTTCTTAAGGAGAGAAAAGGAAAGAATTAGCATTGTTTTGAGCACTTTGAGAGGGAGATATTGTGAGGGAGTTGAGAGCTTTGGTTAGGGTTATATTTGAGTGATTTTGTGAATTGTAACCCGTTGTATTTCTCCTCCATATAGTGAAATCTCCTCATCCTCTCCCTGTGGACGTAGGTAATTGCCAAACCATGTAAATTCCTGTGTTTGTGTGTGATTTTGGTCGTTATTTTGTGAATTGCACTCGTGTTTGGTTTTGGTTTTCTTCTCCCATCGCTCACCGACTCGTTTGGTTGTCGAGCACGCTTCCGCACGGCACGCGACAATCCACACCTTCAGCAATCCCAAAGTCTATGTCCAACCAGTGCTAGGAGATATTGTAGGAAGCATGGCATTGCGTTCTCGAACTAGACTACCATCTCTCCAGAAAGTAAGATTAGCCATTCCTCCATCCACGAGAAGGTCATCACCAACCTTAACATCTTCAGCAAAGCCATCATAATTGACAATAATGGAGTGGTCTGGGAGCGGTGAGCTAAAAGCTTTGACAGTAAATGTCCATATTTCACCAATGGCTAATACCTTAATATTTGAAAAGCTAAGAGTTGGTATGTCCAACTATCTCATGAACCGAGAATCTGTTGTTGATCTTAAAATTTTAGGCTTTTGAAGTTTTCCACCATAAGCTATGACAGCTTCTTTGAAAGTAGACCACCATGAGTTAGAGTCATTTGTTGTGGTTATTAGAGGACATCCTGTAATATCTGTTATTGATCCTTGCTGTATCAACTGGTATGTCAAATTCCTTGTAGCTGGTGCCCATTCCTCATCAATTCTTTTCTTTAGGAGATCAGGATCTTCTGTAGGAGGAATGCGAATATCAAATCCTGCCTTGGCTTCTGAAGGTTGCATATTCATCACAAAACCCTTCTTCCTGGCAGGAACCTGAGGTGATTCAATAGGAGGATTTGAGCTAGCATTAGCGTACGCCACAAGACCACCAACCTTTTCCTCGAGCTCGGCCCTCGAGATCCCCTCAGGAGGCACCGCTGAAAACCTGAGCCTTCGGCGATCCATTCAAAACGTACAACTTCGTCTTCTAAAAAATCTTCTTCTTCTTGCTTGAGATTGGCCATAGTGGATTTTTGAGCTTTGGCTTTCTCTTGCTTGAGATTGGCCATGGTTGTTTCTTGAGTTTTGGCTTTTGGTGGAGACGAGAAGATTGCGGCTTCTTCTTATCATTTGTAGTACTCATCATCATCAACTTTTGACCCTCCTTTATACCTAAGGTCAACCAGTCCGCATCATCTTTCAACAGGCCACCCTTAAGCATGATCTTTTGTCGTTCAAGAGGTACAATGGCTTTTGAAGATGCAGAGATTGTTGGAGCCATGAAATTCTTGGACATCTTTGAAGAAGAGATTGAAGAGGATCTCAACATTTGATGAAATGGCTTCCCTTCGACGATGGCAGGACGAGCGCCGACGACATTGCCTATGTCTCCGAAGGGTCGACGATTCTTATCGTCTTGAACAGCAATAGTATTCTTGGCTTTTGCTTTTGGTATACCTCCATCAAAACTGTGTGATGGCTGAAATTCTCCACTGAAATCAACATGCCCTTGCGATCGAGGAGCATGGTCCTTGCCTAAATCCTTATCTCTTGATCTTGGTGTTTCCATATCCTCTCTTGATTCTGAGCTCAAAGATCCGACGATCATCCCTTGGCCCGGGTCCAAGATTTCTTGGCCAAGATCCTTGGAACCTCTATGGATTCTTTTGGTAACATCTATTTTAGGCGATCGATTATGGTTCATTCGAGGAAGAGAAAAGCCATCAACAACCTCATTTGAAATCTGGGACGAAGGAAGAGAGGATAACCTTTATGAACGTCTCAAAGACTCCTGCAGGTTCTTGGTGGATCTCAACGGCTCTGTAGGCGTCAAAAATTGCCTATAGATCCCCGCACGCGGTTTGAGACAGAGAGGAGATGATGAAAGTTGCTATTCAAGTCACAGAAGCTCATTTAACGATGATGAACGTATGAAGTGAGTCGACGGACCATGCGAAGCAACGAAATTTCGGAATAATAGAAACACGAATGAATCGGGAGCTGCACGTCGCTTACGAAAGACGAAACACCCCTCATGTCCTATTTACTCTACACATGATTCAGTCATGAGAGCCTGTAGATCTCCTCGTTGGCTTTCTGATGCATTCTGGATCGCGTGATTCCGAGTTCAGATGATGAAAATACGGCAAAAACGGACGAAGCGCGTGAGACCAAGCCCTGAGCCAAACTGAGACACCAATTGGTGTCTCGGCCAAACCGAGACACCCATGAGTGTCTCGGCTTGGCCGAGACACTCACAAGTGTCTCGGCCAAGCCAAGACACTCTCAAGTTTCTCGGCCACACCGAGACACCCGCGAGTGTCTGCAACCCAAAAAAGCTGATTTTTAACTGTTTTGACGATTTTTCAACCGTTAACCGTCTGGATTTGCCCTAACTAATAAAACATCATCCATGAACGTGATTAAGTGGTTACAACTGAGGATAAGAGAGAATCGGTCGTTCTTATCCAAAAACAGGATCCCGAAGCCTATAAATATAGCCCAGTGCCTTCATTTTTTCAAATCTGGAATTCTCGAGCGTTGGCGAAGCCCTGCCGAACCAAGGACTGAAGAGCCACGAATTTCAGAGAGGAGGAGGAGATATCAGCAAATTCTTCGGCATAAAGAAGAGGAGTTCGTCGGATCTGCAGCCCGGTTCCTTTCCTTGAGATTGTCCCGTTACGGTAATCTCGAGAAGAGTGATTATCTCGCTGTTGTCGAGATAATTGCTTCGGTTTCTTGATTCCTTCGCAAATCAACGAAGCTCCGGATCTGATTTGATCGTTTGGTGGTCCACGGATATCAACGTCCTCATCACAGGTAAAGATCTCACGCAAGCAGCAGGCGATAAACACCCGTTGCGTTTGTTTGAAGGAGATTGTAATTTTAATTTTATTATGTAAAGGTCTTATAAAAAGACCGATCTTTTTTTTAACTTGTTGTAATGACTGAAGTTGTAATAAGTTATACAATGAAAAAATTGATTTCTCACCCAAACAGGCTCACTGAAGCATTTCGTCGAACACTTTTGTTGGGTGTTCTTGGAAGAAGAAATCTGAGTTGAATTTGAAGAGACTGGGAAAGATTGAGAAGCCTGCTCCTTGCGGAGGTCATTGAGGTTGGAAATTTGTATGGCTAATCGACAACAACCATCATAAATGTTACGCCCTTGTAGAGAATTCATTGCTTCCACCGCATTTTGCTGTACTTGGAATTGTATAAGAGCTTGAAAGCCAGCTGACTTCTGAAGGATGACGATCTCCTCTACAAACTCATATGGAGAAAACATTTGATGCAACACTTCCTCCGTTACATGATAGAGCATTGTGTGAATGGTGACGAAGAGGATTTGATTGGGTGGAGAATCCTGATCTGCACCCTTCTAAAGAACTGTGGATGGATCTGACATCTTGTCGAGTGATTGGCTTGGATTCTTGGAGTTCCTGAGTTCTTGGACAAAAATCTGAAACTGAGAAGATAGCTCCTCCATGGCTGCCCTCAATTGATGTTGGGATAGCTCCTCCATGGCTGCCCTCAATTGATGTTGGGATAGCTCCTCCATGGCTGCCCTCAATTGATGTTGGGATAGCTCCTCCATGGCTGCCCTCAATTGATGTTGGGATAGCTCCTCCATGGCTGCCCTCAATTGATGTTGGGATCGATCAAGCCTTGATAGGGATGGATCATGCTCTGTTACCAATTGTGAGGTTCTCAAACCTCTGTTGATTCCCCTAGCTTCAATTCTGGCCATGATTGAACATGAAACACTTCAAGAAGAGAAAATTAAGATAGTTCAGAGAGAATTGAGATAGTTGAGAGAGAATTGAGGGAGAAGGTGAACAGAGGCTGGAGTTTGAGGAGAAGAACGGAATCCTATTTCATTCATTCATTCATTCATGAGTTTCTTTTGATTTTTACACTTCGTTATTTATACAAAACTCTGAGTTACAAGACTGTGCACGTGCACCAACAGAAAACAGTTTAAGCAGTTAAGCTGGAACCGAACACTTATCACAAAGGACCCTTATTTATCAATCTTTGCACATTTATTCCTCCACTTTGCATATTTGCCCTCCTGCTTCTCAATTCCTGTGCATATCAATCCTTCCTTGTATATCAGTCCATAGGTTCAAGTCTTCAGCTCCAGGTTCTCAGCTTCCAAGGCCCTCTGCTCAGTTGACAGGGGTTCCGCTTCTTCAGCTCCTGCGCCATCTTCAGTTCCTGCTCCTGACATATTATCAGAAGAGGAAATTTTTTAATGGAGTCTGTATCTAAAATCTATTATTTAGCATGTTAAGTCATTAATATTGCTCATGCATTTTCCGCAATGGATTTTCCCACCCGTACAGGGATGTACTATACCTCTTATAATTGCATTGCACGTGTCAAAGTTCTAATAAAACATGAAATCTTGATCTCCCCGTCTAAAACGAGAAGTGTTTTAATACCATGATGATTTTAATGTTTTCATGAACATAATTATTTAGAAATCATGATGTTTTTGTTAGACTACAAAATAAAAATAAAAAAATACAATACTTATTTTAAAACACTAAAAAGTTATTTCAAGTTTAGTGTTTGTGTTTTGAGTTTAAAGAATGTTAATATAATATCCATGTAGTGTATTAATAATATATTCGTTACATAATAAAATATAATATGATATTATTTAATATATTACATTAGAATATTAGCTTTTAAATATATTAATACTATGTTTGATACTAAAAAAATTCAGCAACTTGTTGAAACAAATTTACAAAATTGACATATTATTCATTCCAAAATCTCAAACTTGATGAAACAAATCTAAAAAACTAACCTTTGAGCATCTGTAGAAGCTTCAACTAGGATTTTTATTTATCAATGCAATTAGATAAATGCACTTCGACCCACATTGACACAACTTTATCCTCTCAAACTTCGCTTCTTCATTCCACCTTCTAATACAATCCAACTTGTTCAAACCATTGTACAATCCACCATTATGACCACTAAAACTCATCCTTCACCGTGTGCTTGAGCTTGAAGATGCCATCATTGAGTTTCCTCAATGCAATTTTCTCTTTCTTTCCTCCCTTTGAAATATGCCAAATGGGATTTCCTCAAATTTGTGGCCCTAGTTGGTTAGTTATGACACGCTTATATTCCCTCCCAAATCCCTAATTAAATCCACGTCATCGTTTATTAACAGTAATAAAACATCACCTGATACGTGCGTGATGTTTTTGCCGGAATTAGCGAACAACAACCACCACCACCACAACCAAGCTTTTATCCCAAATGTTTGGGGTCGGGTACATGGATCATATTTTTCTATTTCATTCTGTTATGGGTCATCTCCTCCGTTAAGTTAGTCTCAATCATATCCTTCTTAATTGCTTCTAACCAAGTCATTCTAGGTCTACCTCAAGATTTCCTAGCTCAATTAACTTTAATATTATCGTTTTTTCTAATCGGTGCACTAAGGGGTCTCCGTTGTACATGACCAAACCATCTTAATCTATTCTCTCTTATTTTATCCGCAAAAGGCGCAACCTCTAATTTACTACGGATGCACTCATTTCTTATCTTATCTTTTAATATATACCCACAAGACCATCGCAACATTCTCATTTTTGCTACACTTATTTTTTGAACATGTTATTTTTTAATTTCCCAACACTAACCGTCCTATAGGATTTTCCCTTTAGTTTCATTGGTATTTTACAGTCACATAAAACTCTTGAAGCACTCCTCTTTTTCAACCATCCCGATTTGATTCGATGCACAGTATCATCCTCTATCTCACCATCATGATTAATGATTAATGATTGATCCTAAATGGCAAAAATGATTAGTTTTAGGTATTTATTGGCCATCAATATGTACCATAGACTCTCTTTCTTTCCTAATTTTACTAAAAATATACTCCATATATTCTATTTTTCTTCTACTAATTCTAAAACTCTTAGATTCAAGATCTTGTCTCCATCTTTCTATTTTAAAAATAATGCATTTTCTAGTTTCATCAACTAATACTATATCATCGGTAAATAACATACACCATGGGATTTTATCCTGAATATGCTTAGTAAGTTGGTCCATAACTAATGCAAAAAGATAAGGACTTAAAGCTGACCCTTAGTGTAAACCTATGGTAATAGGAAATTGTTTAATCTCTCATTTATTAGTTCTTACTCTAGTTGTTACTCTATCATACATATCTTTAATTACATCAATATATATACTAGGTACCTGTTTTTTCTAAGACCCACCACATTACCTCTCTAGGCACTCTATCATAAGATTTTTCTAGATCGATAAAAACCATATGTAGATCTTTTCTCTTCTCTCTATATCTCTCCATCAACCGTCTCAAAATATGTATATGTTCCATAATTGACCTCCAAGACATAAAGTTAAATTGATTTTCAGATATACTTGTCTATTTTCTTAGTATTGGCTCAATTACCCTCTTCCAAAGTTTCATAGTATGACTCATGAGTTTTATACCTTGATAATTTGAACAACTTTGTATATTTCCTTTATTCTTGCATATCGGTACCATAGTACTAATCCTCCTTTTATCGAAATTAGTGAACGACGACGATATTTAGAACCTAATCACTGAAATTACACATTTTAAATGACAAAAAGACCCCGAAAATATTTTTAATATCGAAGCGGTAAACTAGATCTATTTTAAATACCAATTTCATATTTTAGCCAATATTAAATTATATTATATTATTGAATATATTATATTATAATATTACTTTTCTAATATATCTTTACTCTGTTTAATACCACTAATTAACAAGGGAAATTGTGTCTAGGCCCCCAAAAAATAAAGGGGATGTGACTAAGTCCCCCGTAATTTTTTTGGGTGCCAAAGCCCCAAACACAAGAAATACTTGTGTTTCAGTCCCTTTTTTCTTTTCCAAGACAACACAGTGAGCCATTAATTAGGAATACCCAAAAATACCCTCAACCCCTTCTCCTTCCCCTCAAAACCTTTCTGCCCTCTCTCCCTCTCCTCTCTGAATCACATCCTCCTCAACCCCTTCTCCTTCCCCTCAAAACCTTTCTGCCCTCTCTCCCTCTCCTCTCTGAATCACATCCTTCTCCACAATCACTGATTTCTCCTGCCGCCTAGGAGGTGATGACCAGATCGTGGCTACCGATGTCGACGCCGATCTACTCTTCCTCAGCCTCCTCGAAAGGATCCTCAATGTCCTTCCTTCGCTTCATATTTCCTCGAATCCTCCTTCTCTTTGTTCACTACTCGATAGGATGCGGATCGATGGGAACCCTAGCCGTGTTCAAGAATCTGATGCCGGAGGAGGAGGCGTTGATGCCCTGAAGAGAATAGCTTCTCCCGATGGGATTTACTTCCCCTGTGGTCTCCCTTCCCTCCGATTCTTCATCGATGATGAAGGTAAAATAGAAGACCCCTCTCTTTTACTGCTGATTATTCATTGAATTTCATATTTTACAAAATTTGGCTTTGTAAGACTTTGGGTACCCTCAAATTTTAGTTTCTTTTAGGTTTTAGCAAAAGTTGGTTATAGGCTATGGATGTATGAACAAACAAATTGGAAAAATCATAAGAAAATAATATATTGAGTTAAATTAGAGTTGTTAACTATTTTATCTCCTTCTCTAGTACTTGAGATAGGAACTGGTGAACCTTATAGAGGTATTAGTAGTTTTTGTTATTTTGTATTATGGATGTTACACATTGAGAAACTTAAGTTGTAGACAAGTGAGTTTGCAATCTGAGATCATCTATTTTTACATGAGAGTGTGTTTATGTTGACTTTCAGAAATAACTCTGACAATAGGCTGTTTACATTCAACATCTTTTGTATCTCCAACAGACGCGATTTGTTACCAGTTTGGCATTCCTATTGATGCCCTAATCATCATGTAAGTAATCTTGGATTTATTAATTGCTTTTGCTCAAGTGGCTGTGATTTATGGTTCATAATTTAACTTGATTTTGATTTCATTTTTGTGCATAATTTCAGAATTATGGTTGTAGATTTCGGGAGTGGTTTGACAACCCTGTCTATATTGTGGGAACTCAATTATTTCTACTTATGAGAGAAGAACTCACTGATTTGAGGAGAAGCTTGAATTTGAAGGATAAATTGATTGGAAAATACTATGAGACTGAGATGTCATGAGGTAATTTCTATACTCAAACAAGAGTTTAAGTTGAATAAACAAGAACATGAAGCTTGTTATTGCTTGGATGAGGTTGTGAAAATGAGAAGAGAAAAAATGAATTTGATGGGTGAGCTTGCAGAAGAAAAGAGGAAGAAGATGTTAATTTTTATAATATGATTGTTTGTACTCTTTACTCTTGTATTGTTTCTCCAGAATTGCTTGTAATGTGTCATGTTTCATTGTTCAGTTGATTATACTATATGTTCTTGTGGTTTGGTTGTACTTAGATCAAAAATTAATAAAATGTATTGTGTCTATTTAGTGATCAATTTTGGTGTAATATATTGCTATTGTATGTAAAATGTATTGTGGCTGTCATGTGAATATGTACAAGTTCATTCAAATAGAACAATTTGGATGGAAAGAGTATTTTGAAGCGTTGAAGGTTTTTAAGAAGATGAGGCTTAACGGGATTGTTATTGACTATGTGGCTTTACTTGGTCTGATAGGGGCTTGAGAAGAACATTATGGTGGGTACGGCTCTTGTTGATCTCTATGTGAAGAGAGGGAGGCTGAGGGCTGCTTGAAGATTGTTTGATAGGATGAATGACATGAACTTGATTTTAAACCCCAATTTAATCGGATCTCCTGCTTGAAGATTGTTTGATAGGATGAATGACATGAACTTGATTTTAAACCCCAATTTAATCGGATCTCGCAAGTTTGTTTGTGTTTCATCGAAGTTGTAATATGTGAATTTGTAAGAATAATCATATTGTGTACTCAAGCAATATCACATGTAAGAAGTTTTAAAAGCAGCTTATCTTTTTTTTCGACTATGTTATCTTTTAGCTGAATAAGTTATCTTTCACGTGAACATGTCAACTTTCTTCATCACATGTTAACTTTAATCTGAAGATGTTAACTTTCATCTTAATATGTTAACTTTAATTGTTACATGTTAACTTTTATCATTATATGTTAACTCTCCTCGTAACATGTTAATCCAAAGTTAAAATAACATACAAAAATGGAGACAAACATATGCCTCATTGTACCAATAGACGTGTATTAGAATCGACGCATTGAAACTTCAAGAATAAGAAAAAACCCACTAAAGTAAAACTTGCTACAACTTCTCATGATATCTTAAACATATGTAAATCGTTCAAGCCCACAATTATGGGTCATTCTTCTACTCAGTTTATATGTAAATCGTTCAAGCCCACAATTATGGGTCATTCTTCTACTCAGTTTCGAGTACAACCATAAAAAATAACTAACAGATCATAAGTTCTCACAAGTTCAGACATGTTTTCTTATATAAATATCTTACAAAAACCACTCCAATCTCCATACAAATCTACAAATTTTAGTATACAGGCAATCTTTAGAAAGAAGCTGAGCTTGATCTTCGCAGTTGATGCTTTGGTTCTCTCAAAACACAACACATTCATAAGATGAGAAAACGTAATTATTCTGAGAAAAAGTTGGCATGTTATGAAAAAAGTTAACATATTATTATAAAAGTTAACATATAACAGTGAAAGTTAACATATTATGATGAACATTAACATGTTTAGCTGGAAAGTTAACATGTTACGAGGAGAGTTAACATATAATGATAACAGTTAACATGTAACAGTTAAAGTTAACATAGGATACATGTTATGTTCTTGTTGATCATGAGATTTGACAGACATTCTATGTTCTCATGAGATTTAACATTAATCAAAATTTTACTTATTTTGCCACAAATAAGAGACAACCAAACCGTATGGTTAGATAAATAGCACATTAATCAAAATTTTACTTATTTTGCCACAAATAAGAGACAACCAAACCGTATGGTTAGATAAATAGCATAATTATCGGCTGGAGCTTTTAGATGTTATAAATATTGCAGCACTGGATTCACAAAGATAACGTCAGCTGATAAAAAGCTTGGTAAAATAAAAATTCTAATCCATTGCAAAACACAATCTTGCAGTTAAGAACACACCCAAAAGAGAAAATTAATAGCAAATTCTCAAAGTAACAAATGGGCACAGCAAAACAAATGATTTTTTCTTCTCATATATAATGAATGACGAAGAGATGTTTGTTAATTCCTTACATTGGTCATACCACAGAGTCTCAAGACTCCCAAACAACATTTCACATTTTTATGTCTAATACTAATCTTATTATTTCAGTGAAGTAAAATGAAAAACAACTGGTGTGCAGGGCATAAAAGAGCCACAAGAATCAAACACACATATATAATCATAGGAAAGTGGGTTACGCCATGAACCTGCACCTATAAAACCACTCAAAGGAAAATAAAATTCAAGAACTGAAATAATTAATCACTCACCTGATCACCATCTTCAACGTTAATACACTCCCCCTTCGCCCACTTCATTTGCCTCCAAATCTCCGATGCCTTGAACTGAAACTCCTCCCTGCTAGCCAGAAAACAAACTGAATACAGTAAGTCTCCATCTCTGCCCGGCACTTTGGTCACCACTCCCTTCCACCAGACTCCGTTGTAGAACGCCTCGACGCACTGGTAGAGCTCGAAATCAGCAGCGAGATTCGCCGGCGAAGGCCGCGGCCGTATCATAGTGTGAATGGTCTTCTCCTCGAGAGCCTTGAGGGGTATGGGATGTTCAACGATGAGAGTAGAGTAGAAAACGATGGTCGATCGTTGGCCGGTGATTGAGAGGAGGATGGCGAAGAACTGGGTGACGTTGGAGAGGGTCTGGTCGAAGTAGAGGGTGGCGGTGGAGGACAACCACTAGGAGAGGGAGGGGGAGGGGGAGGGGGAGGAGATTGAGAGGGGGAGGAGAATGAGAGGAGATTGAGAGGAGGAGGAGGGGGAGGGGGAAGAGATGGAGAGGAGGAGGAGGGGAGGAGTTGCAACCAGATTAAGAGGAGGAGGAGGGGGAGGAGATTGAGAGGAGGAGGAGAAAACCACAGAGAAGAAGAAGAAGAAGAAGAAGAAGATAAGAGAGGGGTATTTTTTAAATGTTTTGGGATGTATTCATGGGAGAGTGTGAAAAAGGGGCTGAACAAATTTTTTGGGATTTTAAGGGTTAAAGAGTAAGGCAAAAAGATGGGGTTGAGCCACATCCCCTTTATTTCTTTGGGGCCTAGACATAATTTTCCCAAAAAATACACATAATATTATAATTAATATAATATAATAATTATACTTTAAATATTACTATATATTGTATATATTAAATTAATAGGAAATAATAATAAAAGAAAATACATTAATGAAACAATGGCTAATAATTTATTAGTAGTAAATAATCACATAGTGGTGGTATAACGTTGAATTAGATAACAAAAATTATTCTATTATATTATCTAACTAATAGAATATATCAATAATGTTTTTATAATATATTATTTTAAACATGTTATGTAATACATTTAATAATAATATAATAACATCTCTAAAAAATATTAAATATTAAATTTATTTAATATATTGCGGATATATATTATATACATAAACAAGTAATAATGATTACATGTATAAAATTATAACAAGAATAATTATATATATATATAATATACGGTATGATATAATATATGATAATATATATATATATATATATATATATATAATATAAACTATATATATATATATATAGAAGAGAGAGAGAGAGAGAGAGAGAGAGAGAGAGAGAGGAGAGGAGAGAAAAGAAACTTTGTCCAACATTAAAGTGACGTCCCACTAAAAAGTTCTCTAGTCATTATGATCATTCTGATTGACGCTATATTGTGGATGATTCCGCTACCGAGTTGAACTTGATCTAACAGTATTTTAAAATCCTAACACACCAATTTGGGGTGAACCCGTCAATGGTTGACCATCTTCATCTACTCCGTAATGTCAATTTAAAGGTTCGACAATGAATATGACAATTTTAAGGCTCTGACGGAGGGTACAATACCACGACGGGGTTCACGGCCAAAATTTGACAAGTGTTGGGGTTTCAGGAATATGTAGACAAGTCATCAGGAGCGATCATCGCACAATGTAAGCTCAATCAACGTGATCATCATGACTATAGAAACTTAGTGGAGCGTTCACGTTTAGTTGACATAAGGTTTTCTCTCCTCTCTCTCTCTCTCTCTCCTCTTGCTCTCTCTTATATATAATATATATATACATATATATAATCATATATATATATATATATAATATATAATATATATATATATATATATTATATATATATATATATACTAGTTGAGATGCACGTGCAATGCACGTGGTTGAATATCATTATTATTTAAGTTGATAGAAATAGAGTAAAATTAAAAAAATAAAGTTTTTGTGGGATTGATCATCAACTCAATAATCTCTCTCTCAAATAAAATATAGTCATTATTTCTTTCAACCCAGATTATGGCTACGTGATCTACTATTATAAACACGTTAATTTAGTATAACATCTCTATTTATTAGTATCTTTAAGTCTTCAAAAGATGAGTGATCATTCAATTCGTAAAAGAATTTTGCATATGAATTTACTTGTAATATGGATGAGTGATCATTCAATTCGTAAAAGAATTTTGCATATGAATTTACTTGTAATATGTCCATTAAACTTTTAGTTGTGATTTGACTCATATTCATGTATGAATTTACTTGTAATATGTCCATTAAACTTTTAGTTGTGATTTGACTCATATTCATGTTAACTTTTAGTTGATATTTCGCTCATATTTATATTATCTAATATTCTCATTCAATTTTATAGTTCATTCTTTGTATCATAGAAGTAAAACTGGAAGTATGAAGAATTATTTTCTTACGAAATTAGAATAGGAAGATTATGATATATTTTGTCATATGCTCTAAATATATATTTTTTTTCTTTGATGCAAGGTCCCTATCAAATCTTACCCCAAACGATATGAATAAAAAATGTTATTATAACTCACTTGCCTAGGATAATTGTATTGTATATAAGATACATAACTCATCTAGAATATTCATATCTCATGAGTGGATTTTGCTGTTGTGAGAGAAACATGTTAGATGCTCGTATTCAAACTTTTTGGCTCTATAAAAGACACAAGAATTTAGAGTGCATAGCTTATATATCGTAAAGAGCATATCGATTCATGAAAAAAAATTCTAATAATGATATTAGTACAATGATATTAATATTTAATATTAAATCAATTTTATTATATAAGATTAAATTACATTTTTAATAAATTATAAAGTATATATATGAAAACCTCGATGCTTATAGCCAGTAGTTGGGCTCCACAAAATAGGTTAATTTTACATTGTAGTTTGCTATTTGTAGGTTGTTGGCAATGCCATTAACTTATTCTCTTTATCTTATTATTCATACTTTTCTAATGTAAGTTCTCTTTTGCTAATCATTCAATTGGCTATATTTGATTTTTATAAAATCAGAGGTTAGAATATTCTTGTCTATTTAAAAAGTGTTGACATGATTTTCTTAAAAATATATATACACATTGTAACAGTAATATATACTTCAGTACAACTCAAACATTAGCTTGAAGTCATTTAGAGTGAGGTCATTTCTATGCTAGAATGGTGATATAGTGATTACGCAGTCTAAAAGTCAAAGAAAAAATTTCTACAAAGAAAAATAATTTAATATGTCAACTTAAGAACTAATTTATAAAATGTACATGGACAACGCAGATACCTATAGGAAGTAAGATATATATCTTCATAAAAATTTTATAGTGAGTGACCAACTACAATCATCATAATTTAAGTATAAATAATTATTATTTTAGTTACTAATTTGATATACGTAATTATGGAATAAATCTTTAGCAAAATATAGGAATTGAGATTGTATTATGTCGTAGGTAAATAAATAAATGTTATTAGAGCTCCTCTTTATATTGATATAGGAATTGAGATTGTATTATGTCGTAGGTAAATAAATAAATGTTATTAGAGCTCCTCTTTATATTGAATTTAAAAATAATAATTTAAATTGTAGGTAAATAAATAAATGTTATTAGAGCTCCTCTTTATATTGAATTTAAAAATAATAATTTAAATTGTTACGCACCAAATGTTAGCTCATGTAAGAAAGTAAAGTAATCTATGGTCTATATATATATATATAGTCAATCAATCAAACGTATTAAAATTATAATGACCACAGTCAAAATTATATGAGGGGTTCACATTAAATATAATTTGTAAAAAAATAGTATATTAAAGTCAAAATCTTTTTAACCACTACATAGATAGTCTGAAATTTTTTGCATATATAAACTATATTGCCTAGAAATAATGATGTGCACACTTAACTATGGTCTAATAATCTTAAGAATAACTTATTCCTCAATATCATCATTAATGATGTATATGTGCATTACACTTAAAATACAATAAAAATTTAAAAAACTATAAAATAAACACCCTCAAAAGTTTTAAAAAGTATAAAAAATACTCTAAAATTTGTAATTTACAAACATACAAAGCTATTAAACATTAAATTGAAATCAAGGAATTACAAAAAAAATTATTGAAAATTTTTAAACTTTGGAGGGGTAATTTGCAATGTACTAAACTTTAAGGGTATTTTTTATAAATTTCAAATTTAATATATTTTTAATTAGTTATGTCCATTTCAAAAAAAAGTTATGGGTAATATTTACCATAAAATTTTTTTCCTAAAGCTATACTTTTAAAAGGTGTATGATATTTTTTACAAAATTTTAATTTTTTAGGGGTTGTTAGTTTTTTTACATATTCATTTTAGTATCTATAGGTTAGAAATTCTCATAGATTTTTTTTTATAAATTATAAATTTTAAAGATTTTTTAATTTTTTAAACTTATAGACCTTTTCTACAGATTATAAATTATTTATAGACTATTAATACTTCCTATGCTTTCAATTTACTAATGAATTTAAAATTTTTAGGGAGTTTTTTTATAAATTTTGAATTTTAAACTTTTGTTCGTAATTTTTAAAACTTTAAGGGTGTTTTCTAAATTATAAATTATGTAGGGAATATTTATAATTCTTATATTTTTAATGTACTGTTAGGTCAGAAATTATCAGGATTTTTGTAAATTTTAAAATTTTGAGGGTTTTATTTTACAATTTGTAAAAAGTTCAATGTGTGTATTGTAGATTCTATAAATTTTTGGGGATTGTTTGTGTTATTTGGAGGTTTTTTTAGTATGTTTATAAGTCTGACATTTTCAAGGTGTATTTATAAATTTAAAAATTTTAAGGGTGTTTTTGTAATTTTTAAAACTTACAAGATATTTGCTCCATAGTAAAAAGACTTTCAATTTCTAATTAGCATATATTTTTCAGATTTCTCACTGAATTGGGATAAGTAAAATTTATAATTTTTAAGATACTTTAATAAATTTTGAATTTGTAGGGTGTTTTTGTAATTTAGAAAACTTAGAGAATATTTTTTACAAAGTCTAAAAACTTTTAGGTGCTAGCTAGCATATGTTTTTTAGATTTATCTACGAACTGAAATAAGTAAAGGATTTGAATTATATGAAACGTATCTATTTTATCCAATAACATGTTAAGTCTCATTATGAATAGAATAAATTATTTGGTTACCAATTCAAAGAAGATAAGATAAGTAGAATAGATTAAGATAACAACGTAATATTCAAAAAAAATCTAAGGGTAATATTGGTCATAGAAAGATTTTCTCGAACTCGTACTTTTAAAGGGAGTATGATATATATATATATATATATTGTTTTGAAAATATTTTTGGATGAAAACACCACTCAAATATCATCATGTATCCAAGCCAAGACACTACAAGATAACTCCACAACAGTTCGGGAATTGACCTGATAATAACTTGACTAACAGAAAATCCTCTAAGGCACTAAGGCACTTAAAAGGCCTAGGTGGTACGATTTGGGCTAGTGAGTCGAAAGCCAATAGTTTAGGGCCCAACTCTGGCCTCTTTGCAACTTCCCCCCCCCCCACCCGCCCACCCCCCAAAAAAACTGAAGCAACAGCTTTTGCCCTTAAAAGCCCATAGCGAAAATATACGCTTTAGAAATTAATATAAATCAATTAATTTTCAGAGTAATTTAAAGAGAAAACATACATCAAATATCCTTTATTTTCCTTAATGCAAATTAAAAGAGACTTATATCCCTATCCTTATATATAATCTAAATACATAATATAATTCTAATTAACTTTATATCGGTGGGAACTAATCAAGAACGTGTCCTCTTTTGGGCATCCTTTAGCAAAATATTTCACCTACTCCCAATGAATGAAGTATTATTCAATGTCTAGAATAAATCAAAGACTCCAAAAATGTATTTTGAAAGTAACTTTTTTTACTCAATTTTGAGGTCAATTTTTCTCGAGACGTTGTCTTCTCGTTACTTAAACTACTGAAACGGAATTTGACTGGTCAAACTTAAATAAAATTTTCACTCATGACAGCACAAAGAGCTTGTTACAACCCGTTTATTTAATTATATTTGGTCAAACAATTCTCAAAAGATTATAATCGACTAAATTACCATATTAGTATTAAAAATAGCACCTAATAATCAGATTAGTATTAAAAGTAATTCCAGCGATGATAAGGTATTTAAACTTGTATATGAGACAAATAGATTCAAAAATAAAATTTTCAACCTTTTCCCCGCGACCACTTAGGTATCCTACCACATATGCTTAAGTGAAATATTTATGAAGATGTGGCAACTGTAGTTAATCTCATTGGACCCATTAGAAGGAGGAATTTTTAAATTAGAGTAAACGTAAAGATAAATGTTTTTTTATTTGGGACTTTTTCTTCTTCTTCCTTGAAATTGATGGTTGTTTGAACTCAAAGAATCCATGGTATCTAATAATGGAGAACACCCAATTTAATAGAAGAAGTAGTTTTTTTACATTATTTGAAAATAATCCCCCTTAATGATTTGAATTAGGCTAACTAGAGCTATCACATCATCGTAAAGACACCTCATAAGCATCTCATGACAGATTATATGACTGGTCGCCCAAAAATTTGACTGGAAAATTTATTTTTAGGTTAATTTGTCATGTCGTGCAAGTTTAAATACTTTATCATTGCCGGAATTACTTTTAGTACCAATCTAATTATTAGGTGCTATTTTTTTAATACCAATCTAGAAATTTAGCTGATCCTAATCCAAACATTTTAGTCGAAAAAAATGTTATTAAATGTTTCAGTCCTATTCATACTGGCTCTTGCCCTTTGCAACCTTGTTTGGGTCCGATAAAATCTAAAAACATGATTAGCAACGGGAAGACTCAAAAGAAATCATCAACTTTATTTCTTGCAAGTTATTTCGCAAAGAGTCTTTTTCTGCTTAATATTTATTTACCTTTTCTAATTAATCAAATCCAAAGCGCCGGCCAAACATATTAGTGCGTCCAGGGCCAGGCCAATTGTAACCACAAAAGCATCTTCTTGATTTAGGAACTTGCCTGATATTTCTGTGGATTGGTAGATGAATTTAGTTGAGCTTAACTTTGGTTTTAAATCTTTACAGTAGATGGCTCTTGGTTAACACTATGGGTTATTAGGCTCCGTTTGGATACCATTGTGTTTTACTTGTTTCCATGGTGTTTTTGCCAAAAATAAAACACCACGCGTTTGAAAACCATGGTATTTTTTGAACTAAATCATCCTCAAACCAAAAACAAAACACTTATTTCAAAACACCTTTTAGGTGTTTTAAGTTTGGTGTTTCGGGTTTGAGTTTGAGAATGTGTTAATATAATATCTAAAATAATATATTAAATATAATTATTATAGAGTTATTATCAACATGCTTATTATATTATGCTATACTATACTATATTATAGTTAATTTAATATATTAGTAATATTTGTTAAATAATATAAAAAGATAATAAATAAAATATCTTATATAATAATATAGTAACATATTAAATACCAATATTTAATATGTTAATAATGTATTATATAATAATAAAATATAAATAAACTAATAAAAAAGTTATTAATAATAAATAATAATATAATAATGATATAATAACATACTATATAATATTATAATCGCTATAATATTATTAAATTATTAATAAATAAATTATAATAAATTAATAATTATAAAATATTATATAGTAATAACATATTTAATATAACATAAAAAATATAATAATAATATTATAATAACATATTGTATAGTAAATGTAATATAATATATAAATATTAATATATTGTGCAATTAAATATAATTATTTATTATAAAGTAAAATAATTTTTAATAATAAAATAATTTATTGCTAACAAATGTTAATGTAAAAATAATATATTCATAATATAATAATATAATATATAAAATATTAATATATTATGCAATAAAATAATATAATTTATTGATGTAAATATATTTTTAATAATAAAATAATTTATTGCTAACAAATGTTAATGTAAAAATAATATTTTTATAATATAATAATTAATTATTTATATCATAAATACTATTATATTATTAAAGTACTATTAATAAACTCTAATATATTAAAAACTATATTATATTATATAATATTAAAATATTCTATAATATTGTGTAATTTATTAATACATACTAGTAATAACATGATAATAAGATTATTAATAATATTATATTATATGAATAATAGTATAATTTTATATTATATTAATAATAGTATAATATTATATTAATAATAAAATAACATTATTATAAAAATATTAATATAATATACAACAATAACAAATTGATATACCAAAATAATTAAATATATAATTATTTGAAAATAATATGTAATAATTATAATATAATAATAATTGTAATTTAATATAGCATATTAAAGTACAATATAATATTATAATACATTATACAATATTATATTGCATTACATTTAATACTTATAATACTATAATAATGTAAACTAAATATTATAATATTTTATTAATAATATATTTTATTATAATTAATATATAATATATTAATAATATGTTTAATACTAATGTTATAATTGGTCAAACTAGTGTCAACCAAAAATACTTAACATAGTGTTTTGAAAACATTTTAAGAGAAAAACATAACACCATGGCGTTTTCTTACAAAAACACAATAAGAAAAACGCCATGGTATCCAAACAAAGGAAGTCAGTTGTTGATTTTGAAACAGAAAACAGACCTCTCCGTCACCTTTTATTATTATTATTATCTGAAACAGGAAATAGAACGCAACAATTGGGGATCAGGGATCACAGCTGGGTTGATTTTAGAGAATTCAGGTCATGTTCTAACAATACTAATATTTCATTTGAATCTAAAAGCTACACTGACAATTTGAGTAACGACCAGGAAGGGAATTCTCAATATTTCTATTGGCGTGTTGCTAACATTTACACATACAGTGACAATTATACACAGGAGTCGTGTTACTATTGTATTTCTATAGAAAAAAGTGGGATCATATTTTGTAAATTGCAGCAGAAAATCATTAGTTGTAATGGAACCCGCTTCATTACATGTAGGAGTACCAGAGTAGTCCATTTCTAACAGTACATCTAAACTATATAAATAATGATAGGGGCACACCATCTACCACACCACCTCTCTTGCTACAGTGCACGAGGCCCACATTAGATTTTAAAATTAAAATATCATGTGGGCTCTGTGTACTGTAGCAAGAGAGGTGGTGTGGTTGGGAGTGTGGTAGAGGGTGTGCCCCTAGTGTCTCTCAAACTATATATAGACCATGGTTGTGCTTTTCAGTTCAACCCCTTTTTGGCGTACCGTTGCATCCAAGTCTATATATAGTCTACGATGTTTCTATAGTACATTCAAATAATAAATAATAAGCAGGTAAACCTGGGCAGAGAACACGGTAAAAAAATCATTACACAACGAGGGGCCTATCTCCAGGCTTGAACCATGCGCGCAGCAGCGTCATTTACACGGTAACCTTGAATGTAGACATTGGCAGGGCATCAAGGATGTTCACGTCCCTGATAGCACATCCCCGACGGCCTTAGCCGTCAGCGATATTTACATCCTTGACGGTGCGTTTCCGTCAAGGACTTGCCCATCAAGAATTCGTTGATTTCTACAAGTATTAGAAGCCTGATCAGCCTCAACCTAATAACGTTGGAAACAGTACGTACAACGTCGAACCAATTAAGTGAGCAGGTTGACAAACCGAGGGTCCTCGTCGCTCATTGTAGGGTTACATACATGATGCCTGTGCGTGCAGGTATCAGCTAGTATGCTACACATCACCTCAATCTCTAGCGCCTAATCTGCTGCCGTTGACTTGCTATAAAGGATGATTTATACGTACTTGATTTCGTTGCCCGCCGTTTTATTACTTCCAACTGTAAGTAATTGTACGAACCATATATATATGTTAAACAAGACTGCACTCGGAGTAATTGTTAAAATATAAAATATTAACCCTCAAGCTTTATCGCATCTGAACTATTTTCTTTAAGTTCTAAGAAAAGAGTATTTTAATATGATTTCAGAGTAGTAACTCATACTCAAATTCTATATCAGTCATGTAATTTAAAGAGTATTAAATAAAAGGTACTACTATATGAGCCCATATTTCGATTGAGTGCTCAACCTATAATCATATTAAAAGATAAAATTATAACCCTCATCTCCCACCATAACTTGGAATATCAGGTGCGGTAGATGAGATATTTAATAGTAATCAAGAATAAACTATGGAATTTTAGCAGTAAAATGATTACTTCAATAATAAACATCTGAAAATGTCAAGATTGTTAATATTCATTCCTAACGTAACTATCATTATACTCTTGATAAATTACACTTATTCTCATTTTTCACTCAAGAAAATCATTGTGATCAATTATATCATAAATGGTTATTAGTAAAGAAGTATGATCATCACATTTATTTCACTTTTATACTCTCATTGTCTATTTTATTTGAATAAATATATCACTAATAACAAGTTTTTCTGTTAAATTGTAAAAAAATGAAGAATTGATGAACAACAACTCAAAAGAATCAATTTCTCCCAGTTTTCTACCACTTCTTGAAGTCCAATATCAAGCCAAGATGAGGCCCACAAAAGCCCAAATAATCAAGAAAAGATCGAGTCAATAAGTCAACTAAGGAATCAATTCTGTTAGGAACCAATCGGTTCACAACCGATTGACCAACCGATTGGCTAATCGATTAGTTCATAATAGAAATAGTAAACAGCTGAGATTTATTTTTTTGGAGCCTAAGGCTAATCCAAGAGTTCTTATTGATCGTTATAGGCTATATACAGAGATAGAGGGTGAGAGATTTGAGTGTGAATTTTTTTTACAAAAACCCTATTTACAGA
Source organism: Asparagus officinalis (assembly GCF_001876935.1). Taxonomy (NCBI): domain Eukaryota; kingdom Viridiplantae; phylum Streptophyta; class Magnoliopsida; order Asparagales; family Asparagaceae; genus Asparagus; species Asparagus officinalis. The sequence continues at coordinate 30,072,662 of NC_033797.1, read as the reverse complement.
TGATGACTATTTTTAATTAAGAAGACCTTCCAAAATTATAAAATTTATTTATAATTAATTAAAATTTTCTCCACCTTTTAACTTTTTTCTTCTACCTTGTTGCTGGAGATGAAGAAGAAGATTTACTTTCAAGGGGTCACCCCCGTTTAAGTTTTTATTTTTTTTCTCTTTTATTTTATTGTTCTAGAAATTTATGTTTTAGGATATTATTCTCTTTTTATTTTTACTTTGATAGATTAGATTTATTTCATGCCTTGTAGCTTAAATTTACTTTCATGCTCGTTATTGTTTTTTAATTATTTTTTATGCTTTGTACAATTTATTCTCTTGCAACCTTTTTGCAGTATAAATTTACTTTTATGCTCTTTTATTTTTGTTAGCTAGAATTCCTTTATGCTCATAGTTAGATCTTTATTTCTTTATTCTTATTCTTCCCATTGTAGTTAATTTTTATTTCTATTCTCTTTCTTTTATGCTCTCTAATCTAGATTTAATTTTTTATTTTTATTTTTCAAAATGTGCAACTAAATCTTATAGAAATTCAAAAATTGTACGAAACTAGTTTGATTCTTTTATGATTTGTGGATTGCTATCTTGTGCTCAAAATGATCATGTTTAGGATAATCTACAAAAGAACTAGTTGATAGAAGAAGAAGAGTTTGATAATCTATATTTATCTTAAGTGGTTTGATAGATTATGCTTATGAATTTTAGAATTACTATCTAATTCTTTTTCTTTTCGTGAATAATAATTTTACTTGGATGATAATTTGATAGGTTATACTTCCTTAAATGGTTTGATAGTCTATACTTAAAAAATCTAAAGTAAAATATGATAAAAAGAGAATAGTTTATAAATCCTAAGTAAAATTAACTAGTAGATTCAATTCTAGATTCCTAACTTCTCTACTTGATTCGTCCATATTTTGTTTGTTTTTATTTTCCTCTTTTTGATAAATTTTATAGTCTTGATTTTGTTCTTTTCTATTTTTCTTTATCCCTTCTCCTTGTTTATTCTTTGTTTCCTTTATTTGTTCACATTATTTCTCCCCTCTAGTTCTAGTTTTCTTTTGTGTAAATAATCACGCATTCTTTATATCTCCTTTTTTTCTCCTCTTTATCCACACACAAGTCTAGATCTAATTGAGAATATTTCCTACAAACCTTTCTCATGGGATCGACATCTTTCTGTACTATAACTTGATAGTTGTGAACTTGTAACTTTGCATTATTTATCCCCTATCAAAAAAGTGTCTCAATTATTTTAGTGACAATGGAGAGAACAAAGAAGGTAAAGTTATCATGCCTAGCTCAAACTTATCACATGTATCTTCAACTAGGGGTGAGCCAACTGTAAGTTTGGTCGGTTTCGACTTTTTTTGTCAAACCGAATCGAACCAATCTAGATTCAAAAACCGAACCGAACCATGTCAAGTCAATTTGGTTCAGCTTTGGTTTGGTCATAGACATGTAAGGTTGGAGAATTTTTAGATAAAAGACAACACTATTACTCCTTCAAACCTTTCCCTCAACTCATATCCCTAACCGAAGAGAAAACTCATCAAATCAACGATTTTAAAAACTAAAATCAAATATTTATCAATTAAAATCTATAAAAACATTACTTCAAAAAAAATCTATAAAAACATTAGTATAAGTTATCTATTCAACTTGAACAAGCCTAAGTTTTAGACAGTTATGCTGAGAGCGATCAGTTTGGTTATTTCAATTTTAAATATCTTAGAACCTAACTGAACCGATTTTTTCTAAAACTGAACCGAACTAAAAAAATTCAGCCGGTTCAGTCAGTTCAATAGATTTGCACTGAACTGTGCTTACCCCTCTATTCAACGCCCTTTAGTTCTTGGTCACTCTAATTTTTGCTTTCTTGGTGTTCCTACATGTTAACTACGAATTAAGGGGCTATTTATAAGTGATTAGAACCCTGCCCTAAAAGTTCATCTTGATCTCACAGCTTAACTTACCTCATACAGTTGTGTCCTTAAATAATTACCCCCGTGAAACACTGTACATGTCTGATATTTTTAAATAGAAGCAAGATAAGAGCTCAAGATTAAAAGAAATATATGGGGCATCAAAATGAATAGGCATCAAATTTGCATGTGCCTCACTAAAAGTTAAAAAGCATATATCGAGAAAAACTAAAAAAAATCTTAGAAGTGAAGTAACGTGCGTTTAGGTAAGCAGATAGGTCTTTTTTGAGAGAATACGTAGGGTATAGGTCAATAGGGATGTATTTATTATCATTAACGATAATATATTATTATTTGAGTGAACCCGCCAACTTCGGATCCAAATTGACAAAACTGATTCAGGTTAAGAAAAATAAATGGGTCAAGGATTCAAACCTATTTATTATGCACACATGTGACATCTTGTTCCCTTGATCAATTTCTCTTTATATAATATCGTACATCCTGTGACATTTTTTCTATGTAAACAAGGTAAGAGCTTAATCTTAAAAGGATTAAGGCAGCATGAGAGCAAGAAGCGTGTGACATAATAGAACAAAATGGGGTATCAAAGTTCCAAGTAGTGAGTGTTAAAAACATGAATATAGTCTCATAGATTAGGAGGGTGTTATCAATTCATGGACCAGGACTACACATCCAACTTCCAATCCTCAATACATTCGATCTAATGGGTAAAAGCCCAACAAAAGTCTTAGTCTAAAATTGAGGACTGTAATCTACTTTGTAGGATTTCTCCGTTCCTTCTCGTCAACAATAATTTCTTTAAAAAAATATAAAATAAAAAACCTTCACTTCAATATCCCCTCTCCTTGTCTCTTGGCTCATCATTCATAATTATTAAATTTTTTTAACGACAACTAGTCCTAAATCTAATATAAACTAAAATCAAAATTCGAAATTATGCACTTAGAATAAAAAATCCTAAATTTTAGGCGAGAAGAATAGGGTTAGTGAATCATATATGCCTCCCACTTATTTTTTTTTGGTTGCATATATACACCCCAGAGTCTCTAAATGTTGCTATGTGTTGCAGGTTAATACCTTATGTGATCAAACCAAGAGAATATTCGTAGAATATCTCCAGGAGTGTCACATGTAATTTGGCTTTTTTTTTTATTTTACATCTGAACTTTGTTGGATTTAGATTTCCTATTCCTAATCTACACTATTCGTGTAACATACAATTTTGACCTAAGTCTCATACTTCCTCTTGTTTCTTTGTAGCGAAGAGCGTTTACGAATTTTGGAGACGAGAACTTTGGGGAAGCATGTTTGGTTCGCTAGTAAACTTTAGAATAGTAAACAAAATTGTCCGACACTCATGTGCATCATCAGAACCCCTTAGGGTGTGTTTGGATTTCAATGGGGTTAAGGGAAGTTAAGGGAAACTAGGTGAGAGAATGGAAGGGAAGGGAAGAGAGTTCTTTTCCCCTTGGTTACACCCCAATTTGGGGGTAACAAATTTTATACTATTAGGGGGTGAACCAAAGGGAACTAGAGTGAATAACTTCACCTCCTAAATGTTCCCAAACAATATGAATGGTTCCCCTAACTTCCCTTCACCCTTATTCCCCTCAATCCAAACAAGCCCTTAATTTTTTTTTTCCTAAAAACGTGTTTGGTTACACTTTCGATTTCAGGAAAGCTTTTCCTGAAACCTCAGCACACGTCAAGTATAATAGAAAATCCCAATTCTGAGCTTTTGGAGTGGAAATGGGGTGGAAATTTGAAATAAAAAGCAATAAATTATTGGGGCACATTATTTTTGGGCTTCTCGGGGAAATAAATTGACTTTCTTAAAGCGGTGGTTCTCTATTCTTTTGGTTCCCTCCAAACTCAAGATTGAGAAACACAACTTTCCGTGTTTGATTTCAGAAATGTGTGAAATTGTACTTTTTGAGATTTCTTGGTTTTTATTTCTATTTTTTGGTTTTTTAGAAAATAACCAAACAGGCCCTAAAAATTGTTGGGTAACTCAGAAATGTATTTCTATTTTTTGGTTTTTTAGAAAATAACCAAACAGGCCCTAAAAATTGTTGGGTAACTCAGAAATGACATTTCCACATGGTTGGTTCCCTCCAATAACCAAACAGGCCCTAAAAATTGTTGGGTAACTCAGAAATGACATTTCCACATGGTTGGTTCCCTCCAAACTCAAGATTGAGAAACACTAATTTCCATGTTTGATTTTAGAAATCCTCTTAACAATTGTTGGATAACTCAGAAATGGCATTTTCCCATAGAAATGAATCAAACAGGCCCTATATATAATAGCATGTACATCTCTTCTTGAAACATTTTAGTTTTGAACTATCATACCTCGATGGATGTAGTACCGATATGGATGTAACGCCGCAATTTTTGGCTCATGATGTTTTACAAAATTAAGAAAAGCACTCTACAGTTTCGATTAAAAAAAAAAGAAAAAAGAACAGACAACTGAAAGACAAAAAAGGTTCAAACCCAAAATCAAACCTCTACTTCTTCAATGTCTTGGTCCGTTGCGATCCCGGCGCACTCGTCGGAGGCGACCTGTCCGCTTACTCGCATCACCGGCTCCCCTCTCGCCTGTCTCAGTGCAGACGCCGCCGCCGCCGCCGCCCTCAGAAACCCTAACCCTAGCGTCCCCTTCTTCGACATTGCCCATCAAGACTCCTTCAAGTCTCGCGATTCAATCAATCGCGGGATCCAACGCCCTCTCTTTTAAGCCCTCGGCCTTGCCGACGTTGCACCGCTGTCGTCGAGTTGTTGGGGACGAAACTTCGTGGGTCCGTTTTTTGAAGTGGCAGGGCCGGCGACGTAATCGATATACGAACGATGGATATTGCTTTGAATTCGAATCGGACGATCCGAAAGAAAGGGGGGTGGACAGCGCGATCTGTTCGGTTTGAAAGTAGGTTAGAAACTGGGGCGTGGAATAAAAGTGGGTTCTGGGTTTGAGTTGCGTCGGACACGAACATGTCCTTTTGCTAGCCTTTTCTCTTCTATGAAAAATTTACCCACGCAAATTAGTATATATATGCTTTCTATACCAAAAAAAGGAAAAAAGGAAAAGTGTAAGCTTAATTAAGATCAAATTATTATTAGAGTGCTGATAACTATACTATTACTCTACACTACTTTTATCAAATCAATCAAACTCTCTTTAAAATAGGGAGTTATGGAAAAACTTTCTATGGACTATATTACCCCTATTCTTTTTTATATTACATTCTATTCCTAACTAAACTAAATTAATATTATTGGTAATTAATTATATTACATCCACTTCATGTTTGTCTAACTTGATCCCTAAAACTTCCAATGTTATTGTAAAATAAAACTCTACATCATATTAGTTATTACTAATGTATAATAATTTATTAATAGGCAATTGCATGTTAATAAATTATTTATGGAAAGAGTAGAAAACATATAATTGTCCTAAAACTGTACCATGATACTCATATAGGAAAATTACAAAGTATATTCTTGCGTTTAGGTAATACGACAGAAGGTACAAATATGCAATTTTAGAAAGCATTAGAATATTTAAGTGCAGCAAGATACAAGTGGAGGTGTATAACTTTCATAAATTATAAGGTATTTAAGTTCAATTAAGTCTATAAAGATTTGAAACCTTTGTTAACCATAAATAATAGTATGTGATTCTATTGATGGATAATATTCATAATATAATATGAGGCGAGAGGCTTAGCTTATATATACAGTAGATGAGGTGTGGAAAAATTGAAGCATCATATTTTAAATAAGTCTCAAGATTTTAAATTATTTCCAGAAATTATATACTTTACTTAGAAAACTTTAGAAGAGGCTTTCGAAGGAGTACAACAAAGTGTTGGACATTAGATAAATACCGGACAACTAAAGTCTATGATATCAGATTACAGAAATCGGGGATATGTAAAAAATACCGAGTGTCATATGAGATAATATTCATACATAATATAACATTGTAAGTTATAATCTAACATATTAATGAATTTTAAACGTAAGAATTTGCATGAAAATATATGCTTAAAATTTAGGAGAGCTAAGAGTGGAGAGATTTGGGAGACAAATTGTTACTTTTGTGGCTTTCGTGGGTTTTGGTTTTGGTTTTTCCAAACATGGCCCAAACCCTAGCCTATAATCAAATTAAAAATGACTAAATTTTGTCGATATCTTCAAAGGGATGTATTGACCAATATTTTTGACAACGATCGATATATTAGGAAAAAATTCTAAATAAATGAAAACAACACAAAACCATAAATATTATCAAGCAAGGTCTTTAACCTGATATATCGGTCAATATAGCAATATATATTGACCAATATTTAATACATTGCCTATAAGAGCAATATCTAAAGATAATTTAGATATAAGTTCATTGATTTTAGATCTCCAATAATTCTATATTATTCCCTCAAAAATTTGAAATTGCTTATAATTTAAGAGACTAATATTGAATTATTGAAAATTTGAGGGACAAGAATATAAATAAGCCAACTTCTAAAAAAATGTTATTTTTTTAAAACTCCCTCACCTATGGGGATTGTCTCAAAAAACCCACTCAATTGATTTAATTTGACAAAACACCCTAACTATGAGGATGTTGTAGATAACCCCTCTTAACTTTGGTGTGATTTTAGAAAACACCCCTCGCCCATAGCGTGTCTCATAAAAACTAACCAGATCTTTAACACTTCTCTCAACAAAACCCCTTAATGTATTACTTAATTATGTGATTTTAAGAATATACCCTCTTAAAGAAGCTATTTTAGTTAAGAATAAACTCTCAACCGATAATAAAAGGACTAAGACCAATTTATAATTATTTTTCCCTCTATATCTCTTTTTTTGTAATCTAGCAAAAACCAAGCTAATTCTTTTATGATTGAGGGATATTTTGGTCTTTCCAAGTCAAATATTTGTCATATAATAGATTAGACTCAATGGTATTAGTTTTGAGAGGTAAAGTGAGAAAGTTTATAGGGTTAAATCAAAAATTTGAAGTTGAGATAGATTATCTACGAGACCCCAAATTTGATGAAGATTTACTCAGTTTTAAGTTAGCAATTTTCGTGACCAAAGGTCTGGGTTCGAGGTTTGCCACCCATGACCCTTACATGTCCTACTAACCTAGTGACTAGATAGGGTATGGAGGCCAGTTCACCAAGGGTTTATTGGTAAGAGTATGGGGCTCGAACTTGATCATTGGCTTGGGGATCATTTGCCTTATCAGGTTTCCCTCGTATCCAAAAAAATAGCTGACGGGAGGTTTTTGACATTGCCCCCCATAGCTAAGAGGAAGCTTTCTAAAGTTAACACTTAAACAAAGCGCAACTTAAGGTACATGTGACATCTTATAAAAGTGGATTTTATAGCAAATATATCACCCTATGAACTCACTTGGGTTATGTGTCATAAGATTTATCCTATACATCAACTTTGAAAATCTTTTGCTACAAAACTCTCTAAGAGAAATTTAATCTTTATTTACGAAGGGTATATGATCCTTCTGATTTCCCTTATCTGTCATGATTTGTAAAAACTATTTGACAAAATAAATTAATTGTTTATTTTATAGTTTTTACTTTCTTATAAGTTTATGAAGCACATAGCTTGGGTATGAGTATTGTTGTAGATATTGGATTCATCTAACTCCTTAACCTAAATTTTTGGATGTTTTTTGACATTGAATGGATTTGAATTATTTGTTAAAATATAATCCATAGTGCATAATATGTATAAATCATTCTCATAATATATTTTATAATTTTCTAAAACTAGAGAGTAATCATTTTGACAAATCAACTAATTAGTTGGGAAGATATAGAAGACTATAATATTAGATTTTGGAATTGATCATATAATTTATGTTTTCTTTCTTGATTGAATTTGCACATTCTGACAAAGAAAATTCTAGAAAAAATTTTTGAATATCTATAAAACTTGGTCAACGGATAAACAACAAGTAAAAATGATTTCTTTATAGTTAGACAAAATTCTATATGACCGGATAAAACCAACCATTTTACTTTGATGAATTCAAGAATTTTATTTTTATGATTAATAATAATAGTTTTTTTATATTGGGCCCTTACATCATTAATATTTTGAAATTATATCTTCAAGTCATTAAATTGCTCTTAAGTCAATAATATTTAAGAGGCAAAATGTTGAAACGAATAAGATATTATACATGGAAATATCCAAAAAAAAATTAATATATTATCATAATCATAAACTTTTTTTTGCAACCATGTTATAGTAAATAAATAAACTTACTATAAATAATTAAGATAATTGATCACGTGCAGTGTACGTGCATTCCAACTAGTATACTACCAAAGAGAAAAGTGTGAAATACATTTTCTTTAATTTTTTTTAATTACTGGCACATATACTTTTCTCTCTTGTAGTGTGAAAATAGTGTAGAAGAAAATAATATAGTTATTATTATTTTTATTTTTATCGAAAAGAAAGATCCAATTAATTTTTGAGGAATGAAATGCGGCTGTGCTTTCAATTTTCGGACGGAAAAAATGAATTAATTAAGTAAAGGTGCGGATATAAGATGAGAAAATAATGGGGAACAAATTAATCAAATTTAATTAATTAAATGAGTAGGCGTAGGTGCGTCGTTTGAGGGGTTAGTAGGATGGGAACATAATATGGTTGAAAATTGTCAACTCTAATGGGGTGTTTGGTTGCACAATTTTATAGAAAATTTTTCTCAAAATGCCTGACGATGACAATTCTGTAATTATTTTTTTAGATATCTGTAAATTGTGTTTGGTTCAAATAATTTTACAGAAATATTTTTTGTAAAATATAAAAAAGTACCAAAATTTACAGAAATCAATTTTCTCTCAAAATGAGCAGAAATCACCCAGAAATCTGCCACTACATTGACATTTTTCTTATAAAGTTGACAATTTTCTATAAATTTAGAGGGTGTTTGGTTCAATTTCTATAAATTATAGGAAATCTTGCTATTTTTTATAAAGTTATGTGTCATTTTCTTGTTTTGAACCAAACAAGCAAAGTAAAAAATTAAAAACAAGAAAATTGGTACTTTTTGAATTCTCAAAACTTTTCCTATTGTTGAAATCTAAAAAATATTTTGTTGATATCTAAAAGACAAAATGCATGTGGACATTACTTTGTATGTAGACTATTAACTTGATGTCCTTTTATCTTCCAACATGTATCTATAAATTGTATCATGTATGGAAATGGAATTATAAATAAAATTACAATTTCTCTTCTTCTTTTTTCTCTTGTCTCTTGTCTCTTGTTTCATTTCTTTAGTATATTACAACATGTTATCAGCACGTGTGGCTCTAGCTGGTTCGTGATCATCGGTTCGTAGTAATAGATTTTTAGGGGTACATCTTCTGCAAGGTAATAATATATTCGGCCTTTGTCTATGTACATAGTATCAAGCTTTCCGTCGAATGATTATGATTATGTCCAGTATAAATTATCTTTTAGCTCATTAGCTTTGATAAGCAATTTGCGGTTTGTACTACATGTTATATACAGGCTGAGTTAGCTTTTGTGTATAAAACCATCATTATATTCATCGTTATTTACATAGTCCAGTGAGTTCTAAGTATGATCAAATTACATTAGTCATGACACTTTTCATTCCAATCCCTAGTTAGCTCACTCATAACTAAGGTAAAGAGACAAGAGCTATATGTTGATCTGCACCCTAATCCAATCCCTAGTTAGCTCACTCATAACTAAGGTAAAGAGACAAGAGCTATATGTTGATCTGCACCCTAAGCTATGATCGGAAATGACTAAGGTAAAGAGACAAGAGCTATATGTTGATCTGCACCCTAAGCTATGATCGGAAATGACTCTATTTAGCATCTTATTGATTGTTTACATGCTAGTAATTACCCCACCGTGCATATCCTTGGTGCATATTCCGTAGTGAATTTATGTTTCTTTTATAAGACCCATCATCTGCATATCAGTTTATAATAATTTTTGCAATCAATAAAAGCCATATACGCATCTGTACTTCCCATATATTATACATATCAGTTTATAATAATTTTTGCAATCAATAAAAGCCATATACGCATCTGTACTTCCCATATATTATAAGCAAATAGCCTCCATAAATGAAAAAAACAATAAAAGCCATATACGCATCTGTACTTCCCATATATTATAAGCAAATAGCCTCCATAAATGAAAAAAAATTATATTAATCATGAACTGTAAAAGTAGAACACATGCATTTGGTGGCTACTTGATCTCTCTATGTGCTTGACCGAGAATGATGATAATTTGAACCGATTCATTACTTAAAAAAAATTATTTTCGGTGGAAGATCGGATCGATACCACACTTCATAATATTTGTATTTTGCATTCGTATATGCTAGCTAGTAATAGATTGCTTATACTGCAAAGAAAGATAATTGCTTAATTTTTAGACCCGTACCGATTTGTCTGGGCCTCCTTTTTTTGAAATCATACATTGGATTTTTCCACATGTCCATTGATGGCCACAATCATTAATTTCCTAGTAAATTAGATTTGAGATCTCGAGGAGTTTTCCTTTTTATTTTCAAAATTTAAATTAAAAAGAAGAAAGAAAGAAAGGGATTTCCTTGATCATTTCTGATTGGTATACAATCGATGTATGTTTCTCTTTTATGTCTTTTACTTTATCTCATTTAAATTTGAGAAACAAAAATGACTAGGGGATGATAGCTTAGAATTAAAATATACCAGCTATCTAGTCTAGAGTATGAATAGACAGAGCATCAATCATGAAAAATTGTCATAATATATCAATTTGATGCCTTTGCTATAAGTATTCTATTTGCTTGCTTGAAGTAAAATCTAAGCCTCATGAAAACTTAAAATTAAGTTGTGAGTTTTAAAGCTTATGTTGGCGTTCATAAGTGGTCTATTTTTTGCACTGATTCTTCTTCTTCACTGAAATTATGCAATATTAGTTTCTATCCAAAATTGCATTGGTGGTGTTTTGAATCTGACAACCTTGAGTTTAGAAGAAAGGATAGCACAAACTGGTTATGCCTTTGTTTAATTTCTACTTGCTTGAGTTTGTGATGGTCATTGATCGTCCAAGCATTAAAAATTTTGTGTGAGTTTTAATATCAGACTAGTTTGCCAGAAGCAAACATTTGAAAGATAACATTTATGAAGATCTTTAGAAAAAGGAGCTTCGTGATTTTGGTGATTATGTGTGATCTTATTAAAATGTAAATATTTTTAAGTTCTCATGCACTAATCTTTCGTCCCCGTGATTAGTGCATTGTGATATATGATAGTAATTATTACTTATCTTTGGCCTCGAGCGTTCATTTTTACTAGATATCCTTGTGATTTTTACACGATTATATCTCTTGATTCTTTAAGTATCTTTGCCCAGAAGACGAACACTTTAAATTTTCTCTCTATCAATTAAGACGTAAAAAAAATAATGCCTCACTGAAAAAGTATTCATTTTCTGGGCAATCACTGAAGGATCGCTTTGATCTATGGAAGCCAATAATCTTCCCTCAAACGCAACTGGAAGACTGAATCAGAACTTTTTTGGATTTCAAATATATGACTAAATATGATTCAACCATGTGCCATATTGTCTAGTGGGTGAAGCTCGCAGAATTGATCGAAAAGATTTTTTTCCCATTCCATGCAAGTAGTATTATATTCCAGTAGCAGTACATGACCAAAAATTATGCCAAGCATTCTGCTTTAATATCAACATTTAGAGTTGTAGAGAATCACAACAAATTGTTGATGAGAAATCATAATGCTAGACTAGTTAGCTTACGAGTTATGTTTGGAGCACATGCTACAATTTAGAAAATTACTTATACGCGTGGACAAGAGGGAGGCTATGAACATAGTAGGAGATCTTATCATGTAGCCATTTTTCGATTTTAAACCCTCGTCTGAATACAATTCAACAAGTAACCTTGTACTCTTACAATAGTACAACTAAAAGCATTATGAACTAATCCCAAGTAACCTTGTACTCTTACAATAGTACAACTAAAAGCATTATGAACTAATCCTTGTATTAGTAGTTGTTAAAAACATAGTACAACTAAAAGCATTATGAACTAATCCTTGTATTAGTAGTTGTTAAAAACACAACCAGCTGTTGTAAGAAACCATAATGCAAGTTTAATTGGTTCAGTCATAGTGCCTGAAGCATATGTCATAATTCAAACTAATATTCATAAACTTGGATGAGGGAAGGTAGTGGACATTGAAGTGGATCTTATCGAGGTGGTCAATGTAAACTATTTGGTTTTTCTACATTTGGATTATATGCATTTGTTAGACAATTTTGATTTAACTTGACTTTACTTTAAACTCTTATGAACCTATGTGGTTCTTATTTATACACTTTAGAATTTGTATAACCTAAAATACACCATGTTGTAATGAGTTTGAGATTTAGGGACCCAAATTCTTTTAAATTCTGGCATGAGCGATTGGGTCATCTTGGGCAAAATATGATTTGTCGGATTTCCTTAAATTAAATGGGGCATTCAAACCAAATCCGACCAACTGCATATCACAATTTTCCCCCATTATCTAATATATGGTGATGAAGCGAAACATTTTCCATCTGCGTATTCTTTATTTGCAATCCATGTTTCTATATCACCACCATAGCGTACCTCTATGTGACCTCAGTGAAGATACATACATTATTTATAAAACTCCGTTAATAATTTAATACCTATGGCCCATGTTAGGGGATCAATTTATAATTTGGTATGCTGACTGTATTTTTATTGAAGATCAATTCTTGACATTAGGGAGAGATTAGTGCCCAAAATATAAAATAATGTCAAGAAATTTCATTGATGAAAAAGATCTTCAATATTTATATCCACGTACTAGTCAAATTGAACCAGAAGTTCACATAATAATCTGCTAAGAAAAGAGTGACTAAGCCCCATATTCATGTTGTGTATATCATTGATGATTTGGTATGCCAGAAGCATACTGTGCCAGAAGCATATAAAACATATTAGTGTAAAAGATAAAAGTCTGTGGCAAACTAAATTATATATAGAAAGACAGTCACTCTCATAACCTCCGGAAGAGGTTCATCCTGAAGATGGAATCTCCCAAAAAGTTGCACGTGCTTTATAATCACAATACTGGAGATACGGAATGACCAAATCCAATTGTTAAGGGAAATGACGAGGATTTGGTTGACATAAAATAAGAATTAAAGTGTCCATGAATTTGTAAAAAAGGAGAAATATATAATAGAAATATAAAAGTTATCGACAACATAGTTGCCACTACAGTTGCTCTTACTATCTCTGAAAATAATCTGGATCCAGAACCTAAGTCGGTAGTAGAGTGCTTGAAGCACTCGGACTAGGTGAGATGGAAAGTGGCAATTGAGGCTGAGCTGAACTCGCTAAAGTATTTTGAACCTGTAGTCCATATATCCCTGCAAGAAATAAATGGGTCTTCGTAAGAAAAATAAATAAGAATTGTAAGGTGGTGAGATATAAAGCGAGATTCATAGCTCAATGGGTTCACACAGAGACCCGGCATCGATTTAGATGTAAAATATTCTCCTATTAATGATTGTATTATGTCCCGTAAGTTAATACCTATGGCAAAAACTATGAATTTATATATACAGTATATGTACGTCATGACCACATTTTTATATGTGTCATTAGACGCTAAATTTTTATATGAAAGTCCCTGATGGACTTAAAATTCCTGAATTAAGAGAAAATGAGAATCGCAACATGTATAGCATTAAATTACAAAAGTCGTTATACGACTTGAAACAGTCGAGTAGAATATGGTATAACCGACTGAGTGAGTTCCTCTTGAAGAGGAGATATGCAAATAATGATATCTGCTCTTGTGTGTTTATAAAAAAAATCCGAAAATGGTTTATGTATCATCTTATTATATGCTGATGATATAAATGTTATTGAAATGCACAAGGATCTTACAGAAGCTAGCTCATGCCTAAAGACGGGGTTTGAAATGAAAGACTTGGGAAAAACCAAGTTTTGTCTCGGCCTGCAGATCAAGCATTTCCCAGAAGGAATTTTTCTACACCAGTCAACCTACATGAAAAAGGCTTTGGAAAGATTTTATATAGATAAATCTTATCCACTTAGCACACCAATGGTCATCCGGTCCCTCGAAGTGGATAAAGACTCATTTAGACCCAAAGAAGATAATGAAGAAATATGAGGGCCAGAACTTCCCTATCTGAGCGCCATTGGAGCACTTCTCTATCTTGCAAATTGCACCAGGCCTGATATTACATTTGCAGTAAACTTGCTAGCAAAGTATAGTGTTTCTCCTACAAGGAGGCATTGGAATGGCGTTAAACATATCATTCGCTATCTTCAAGATACAAAAGATCTTAGACTACTCTATAAAAGAAACCAACATATGACACTGGTGGGCTATTAGGACGTTGGCTACATGTCTGATCCCCATAACACCAGATCTCAGACTGGTTATGTTTTTCTCTGTGGTGGTACTGCCGTTTCTTAGAGGTCTGTTAAGTAGACCATGGTGACTACTTCTTCTAACCACTCAGAGATTATCGCTTTATATGAGGCCTCACGAGAATGTGTATGATTAAGATCATTGATACGGCATATTTGTGGCTCGTGTGGTCTAGTGAAAGATGATATTACCTCCACTGTCCTTTATGAGGACAATGCAGCTTGTGTTGCACAAATAAGCAGTGGATATGTAAAAGGAACCATGACAAAACATATTACGCCAAAATTCTTTTATCCACATGAGCTCCAAAAGAATGGTGAAATCACCATCGAAAAAGTTCGCTCAAGTAACAATCTTGTAGTTTTGTTCACTAAATCTCTGCCTACATCAACTTATGAGAAATATGTTCATAATATTGGTATGCGCAGACTTGGAAGACTATCGTCTTCAGGGGGAGCAAATTCTTAAAGAACAATCTTGAAGATTGGGCCCTAAAGGTCTATCATCATATTTCGCTCATTTTCGCTAAGTTTTGTCCCACTGGGTTTTTCTTAGCATAGACTCAGAAAATTTTCATCATCAGGGGGAGAGAATTTTCAATGCAATCCCGAAGATTGCGCCTTGAAGGACTATAGTTGTACTCTTTTTTCCCTTTGCTAAGTTTTTTCCTACAGGGTTTTCTTAGCAAAAGGTTTTTAATGAGGCAACTAATGCAACACAAGTTTGGATCCCGAAGATCTATAGTTGTACTCTTTTTTCCTCTGCTAAGTTTTTGTCCTACATGGTTTTTCTTAGCGAAAGGTTTTTAACGAGATAACTGATGTAACAAAAATAATGTATGTATGTCATGTACTCTTTTCCTCGACTAGTTTTTTTCCCACTGGGTTTTTTCTAGCGAGGTTTTTAACGAGACATTGACATTTCGAAGTAATGTCCAATGGGGAGTGTTGAAATCTAAAAGATATTTTGTTGATATCTAAAAGACATTTTATTGATATCTAAAAGACAAAATGTATGTGAACATTACTTTGTATGTAGACTATTAAGTTGATGTCCTTTTATCTTTCATCATGTATCTATAAATTGCATCATGTATGAAAATGGAATTATGAATAAAATTACAATTTCTCTTCTACTCTTGTCTCTTATCTCTTGTTTCATTTCTTTAGTATATTACAACACCTATAACTTTTTTCAAGAAATACAAGGAAATCATATTTTGGGTGGAAAACATTTCCTATAATTTTTAAAAATTAAACCAATCACCTCCTAAACAAATTAAGGGGATTAAAGTTTTGGGTTGAGAAATGTCAAAATTGACCCCGCTCACGTCCTACTAACATGGTAGAGATGATCATTTCTTTTTAAACTTGATCTATTCGTATTTTTTAAACCAATTTACAATTTGAACCCAAACTCAAATGGGTGTGTGCAAGAAAGTAAGGATCCAATATTGCTCCTAGTTTATTAGGTTTAATTCAGGACTGGATTATAAAAATAATAATAAATAAATCCAAACACGAGCGCAACTACAGAAGCATGTTCTACATCTAATATGTATTTCCAATTTTATTCATAACTATTGGCTGTGTTGTGCATAGTAGAGGAAGAAAAGACATTTTGCCTTCAAATAATAGTCTCACATCGTCTAATTTAGTGTATGAGTGGGTGTTTAAATTGGTTCTCTTCTCTTTATCTCTGAGGGTCCCAAGGAGGGGATGTTTTGGGCTTTAATTTGTTTGGGCTTTGGATAACACACACACGCCCGCCCGCCCGCCTCGTCGTTTTTTATTTTTTGGTTTTTTCAATTTTTATGTTTACACGATACTAAAGGTTACTCAACCTATATTTATTTTGTGATTTATGATTTATTTTATTTCCCGAGTTTTCAGTCAAACATTGCCTTTGGGGGGGGGGGGGGGCTGTTGGCTGTGGGCAACGGTCACAAATCGTGACCGTAGGCCGGGCCGGGCCGGGCCGGCCCGGTCCGGCCACAACGGTCAGATTTGGCCTTTTGACCTTTTTGCCCCCAAAAACGGTCAAAAAACGGCTATTTTGTGAGGTTATTTTGGTCATTTGCTTAGGGGGCTGGTTCTATAAAATAGAGGGGGTTTTCATTTGTTTTCTTCACACCAAAACTCATCTACTTCTCTCTTATACTCTTATACTCTCTCTTATACTCTTATACTCTCTTATACTTTCTAATCCTTTCATCAAATGGCTTCCGGATCTGATTATGAAGAGCAAAACCTATCTCCCGATCCTGAAATGAGTCCTCCTACTAGGTCTACTCCTACCGAAGTTAATCCCGAATTCGGTGGCGACGAATCTGCACCAAGAGTTCCTAAAAGGCCAAGATCCGATGTGTGGAATTTTTACGAGAAGATCGACGTCACCAAGGATGAACACGGTAGGATCCTCACCCAGAAGGCTAAGTGTGCGTTGTGCGGCAAGATTTTTCAAGCTCATCATAAGAGCGGCACCAACCACCTCAAACACCATTTAGATAAACACAAAAAATGCCATACTCCTCAAGGTGATATCCGACAATCTATGATTTCTCAATCCTCCTCTTCTGGTAGTCTCGGTAGTTGGAACTATGACGCTGCCAGAACCAGGAAATACGTAATCAGGTTTATCATTCTTAAAAACCTTCCTTTTAAATTAGTAGAAGATAATGAATTTGAAGATATGTTTAGAGATGGTTTTTATCCTGCATTTAAAAAAATTTCTCGTCAAACCTGTCAACGTGATATTTTAAAATATTATCAGGAAGAACAAGGAAAAATAATTTTTTATTTGAAAAATTTAAACTGTAATTTTTTTTAACTTCTGATATTTGGACATCTAGAGCACAAACTGGATATTTATGTATCACAGCACACTGGATTGATGAAAATTAGCAAATGTTTAAAAGAGTTGTTTCTTTTATTGCAATAGAAGAGTCACATACTGGTATTAATGTTGCAAATTTAATAATTGAAGAACTTATGAAATTAAAAATTTCAGAAATAATATTTTCTCTTTCACTAGATAATGCAAGTAATAACAATGTAGCTATTGATTTTATCAGATCAATTCTGTCATTGCCATGTCATGGTGATCTTTTTCATATTAGGTGTATATGTCATATTTTAAATTTAATTGTTGTATGTAGAGAAAATTGCAATGAATAGAACAAAGAAAATTGACTTGGATTCCTTTGATTCCGATTACAATTCGATTACAAAAGAGAGGAGAACGAAATTGGTTCTTCCTCTTTGTTTAAAACTGAGTTCTTCACGGTGGCGATGGAGTGCCTCCCTCGAATGCTCGCGTCGAGTTTGCTCTCCGTTGACGATCCGCACGTCTTGATTCACTGGAACGATGTCTTCTCCTCACGATTTGACGTTGTGGAGAACTTGCGTGGCAAGTTTGAGAACTCTGAACGAGTTTAGAAGAACTCTGTAAAAGAGTTGATTTGAACCGAAGATCGGTTAATAGGCCAAGGATAAAAGCTGTTGCTGAAGTTGAAGATGATCTTCGTTGGAAGATGATGCCGATCTCCTCAAAAAACCTCTCTCCAGTGGTCGAATCTGAGCCAAAAATTCCAACCGAAAAAGGAGCCCCTGAACTGAATTGATCTTCAGTTATTTATAGAGGATTAAGGGGGTGAAACCGCCCCTTAAATCTCTCCTAAGTGGGGTGTAACCGCCCCCAAATCGTGGGAAACAGTTTTAGAACCGTTCAACTCATGTTGAATGAGTCAAACGCCCACGTTGGCGTTCAGGACCCTAACCTCACGTCTTTGAATTGAGACGCGAGGTTGGTGTTGGCTGAACATCATATGAACGCGAGGGTCACTCGCGTTTTGGCTTGTTGTAACGCGAGTTTCGACCCTGGCGTTTTGATGTTGTAACGCGGGTTCAACCTTGGCGTTTTGATGTTGAAACGCGGGGTTCGACCGCGGGGTTCGACCTTGACGTTTTGATATTGAAACGCGGGGTTCGACCCTGGCGTTTTGATATTGTAACGCGGGGTTCGACCCTGACGTTTTGATGTTGTAACGCGGGTTTCGACCATGACGTTTTGACATTGTAACGCGGGTTTCGACCCTGGCGTTTTGATGTTGTAACGCGGGTTCGACCCTGGCGTTTTGATGTTGTAACGCGGGTTCGACCCTGGCGTTTTGATGTTGTAACGCGGGGTTCGACCCTAGCGTTTTGATATTGTAACGCGGGTTTCGACCATGGCGTTTTAATTGTAGTCTTCTGGAAGTCGTCAGATTGTAACTTCCATCACCGGTGTTTGATGGGGGATAAGCTATCTATTGTGATTTTTAGACAGCCTACAGAACCCCCTCCAAAGTTTTCGAAAGTTCGCGGTTGACTGGGACGAATTTTCGGAATACTTTGGATCTTAACTCTGATTCCATCATCGGTGTTTGATGGGGGATCAACTATCTATTGTGATTTTTAGACAGCCTACAGAACCCCCTCCAAAGTTTTCGAAAGTTCGCGGTTGACTGGGACGAATTTTCGGAATACTTTGGATCTCAACTCTGATCTTGGAGCTGTTGATTCCTTGTCACAAAGGAGTTGTTCTCTGCACTCGCTTCGAAGGCAGCTTGGTTGAAGGGATTTTCCATGCAGGACCTGTATGAAGGTATGCGTCATAATCCTGCTTCTGGAATGTGGGAGTGGACCCTGCATTTTGAACTTGGAGACGCGAGGCTGACTTCGGCGTTTTGGATTTGAAACCCGGGTGTGACCTCGGCGTCGTGATTTTTTTTGCAACGCGGGTCTGACCTCGGCGTTTTGAACTTGAGACGCGAGTGTGACTGTCATGCATTTTTGACTAAGTCTTTGAGACTTGTCTTCAGCTTATTCGTTTCAAGTCTTGGCTCACGTCCATTAAGCTGGTGGGCCTGAAAACCTGCATAGGATTTTTGGCAAACCCTCAGCCATCAACGGATTTGATAAGCCTTTACCGACTACCGTTTGAATCGGGCTAGCATGTAGATTATCTAAGTCCGTTCCACATGTAACGTTGTGCTAAGAGAATGAACTCTCTTAGTCTTAGTGCTATGATTTTGAATACATAGACTTTGTCATTTTTACGGAAAAAGACTAACCGGCAACGCGTGTTAGGCGTAGGCTTATCCCTACTTAGGATTTGGGATAAAGTTCCCCATGCATGTGAGGCCTGGATTTTGGTGCTACGATATTGAATACGTAGGCTTTGTCACTATTTCTTCCTGTGTTATATTTTCACTCAAAACACTGAAAGAAAATTGGAAGTGCCAGAGGTGTAGTATTAACTTGGCATGAAATTTCGCTTAGAGTGAAATTCAGAAATTTTCTTCACTATCACTAGGATAATTCCAGAAAATATTTAATCCGTTGGGGATTTTATAATGACAACTTGCTATTCTTGTTGAAAAAGGATTAACAAGTTTATTGGGGGGGTTTGACTGCTAGAGGTGTGATGTTTAACCTAACAGTGTTTTATGGACCTATCGCTCTATTGAAGAGAGTCGATAAGTTGATTGTTGCGATCAAGGCAACTTTGAGGACCTATCGCTCTATTAGAGAGAGTCGATAAGTGGATTGTGTCAGAGGTGTGATGTTAACGTGACAGGAGGATGTTGCGATTGGAGCAACTTTGTGGACTTATCATCCTATTGACGAGGATTGATAAGTGGATTGTCAGAGGTATAGTGTTAACGTGACAGGATGTGTGTTGCGATTGGAGCAACTTTGTGGACTTATCATCCTATTGATGAGGATTGATAAGTGGATTGTCAGAGGTATAGTGTTAACGTGACAGGATGTGTGTTGCGATTGGAGCAACTTTGTGGACTTATCATCCTATTGACGAGGATTGATAAGTGGGTTGTCAGAGGTTTAGTGTTAACGTGACAGGAGGATGTTGCGATTGGAGCAACTTTGTAGACTTATCATCCTTTTGACGAGGATTGATAAGTGGGTTGTCAGAGGTTTAGTGTTAACGTGACAGGAGGATGTTGCGATTGGAGCAACTTTGTGGACTTATCATCCTATTGACGAGGATTGATAAGTGGATTGTCAGAGGTTTAGTGTTAACGTGACAGGAGGATGTTGCGATTGGAGCAACTTTGTGGACTTATCATCCTATTGACGAGGATTGATAAGTGGATTGTCAGAGGTTTACTATTGAAGAGGATTGATAAGTTGATTTTATCAGAGGTGTGATATTAACATGACAGGATTTGTGTTGCGATTGGAGCAACTTTGGGGACTTATCATCCTATTGACGAGGATTGATAAGTGGATTGTCAGAGGTTTAGTGTTAACGTGACAGGAGGATGTTGCGATTGGAGCAACTTTGTGGACTTATCATCCTATTGACGAGGATTGATAAGTGAATTTGTCAGAGGTTTAATGTTAACGTGACAGGGATGTGTTTCTATTGGAGCAACTTTGTGGACTTATCATCCTATTGATGAGGATTGATAAGTGGGTTTTGTCAGAGGTTTTGATGTTAACGTGACAGGAGGATGTTGCGATTGGAGCAACTTTGTGGACTTATCATCCTATTGACGACGATTGATAAGTGGATTGTTAGAGGTTTGATGTTAACGTGACAGGAGGATGTTGCGATTGGAGCAACTTTGTGGACTTATCATCCTATTGACGAGGATTGATAAGTGAATTGTTGTCAGAGGTTTAATGTTAACGTGACAGGAATGTGTTCATCCTATTGACGAGGATTGATAAGTGAATTGTTGTCAGAGGTTTAATGTTAACGTGACAGGAATGTGTTCTTGTGATTTGCACAAGATTTTGGGAATTAGTGTCTCGCTGGGGCGACTTGCTAGGTGAGTTTATCATCAGGAACAATGAGTTTTGATACCTGTGATTTGAATTCGATTTTGAAGACTTATTGTCTTGCTGGGGAAGATTGCGATTTGAGCAATTTTGAGGACCTATCATCCTATTGGAGAGGATTGATAAGTTGATTGTCAGAGGTGTATTGTTAACGTGACAAATTAGGAGTGATGCAAGCTGCATTCATACTCTGTGGGGTGATGATCGTCAGAAGTGTAATGTTAACTTGACGATGTGAAAGATTTATTACTCTTAATCCAATGGATTCCAAGTAACCAACCCCCAGTCTTGGTATGGATGGAGACTTCTGTATCCTTTTCAAAAAATCTTGACAGGAAGAGTCTCTCTAAATCTGCCCACCTTTGGATACATCCGGCAGGTAGTTTCCTGAACCATTCAAAGGCAACTCCCTTAAGGGTGCCAATGAACAATCGAGCCAGTATGGCATCGTTTGATATTACATTCCCAGTCTGTGACTTGAAATGATAGAAATGTTGGTTCGGTGATCCTGTGCCCTCAAAAGCTTGTAGCGTCGGGACTTCAAATTTTAGAGGATAAGGGGCGGTGTCCCATTCGGCAGGGTAGGGCCTGACAACTCCCTCATCTTGAAGCTCGCTTCTGTTAGCAATGACATTGAGGCGGGCTTCCAATTTCTCGATTTTAGCCGACTGAGGATTTTGCTCATACTCCGTCTCTCTTCCTTCATCAGAGGAAGATTCCAGGTTGTGGGCTTCTTGGTCAGAAGCCGTGTCATCAACCATTTTTCCCTTCCCTTTGCTTGTGTGAGGTCGGGACGAAGACGTTCTTTCCCTTCGGGAAGATTCTTGCCTGAGTGGCGAATCTGTCTTCTGAGATTTGGCCTTGTCTGCGACGAGTTGAGTCAACAGGGCCAGGAGTTCATTGATGGCCTCTTGCTGAGATTTGAGCATGGCCTCCTGCTCATCAAGTCTCTTCGCGAGATCTTCATGGTTTCCCGTCATATAAGCGTAGCTCTCATGTTCAACAAAAGAGCTTGATGACTGGGACTCTGCAATGGCTGAGTGTTCATCATTGGAATTGGTTCCCCTGGCTAAACTCCGATAGTTGACAGGGGGAATGGCTCCTGTTCGCGTCCGAGTATGTTGATAAACTCCATCAGACTTATTCAGGAAGTCTTTCAAGCCAGGAGACTGATCGTTCTCTGACTCATCGGAACTAGGAACTGATGATCTCCCTCTGCCGATCATGTTAGAAGTGTACACACCATGACTGAAAAGGAAAAATTATCCAGGAAGCCATTGAAGAGAGGAGGAAGAAGCTATTGTGAAGGTAATCATTTAGTTTCTTTTAGTCCTAGATTGATTGATATAGTTTCAAGAAAAGCAAAAGAAATTACATTTTCAGCCCCCGGCTTCGGCTTCGGCTTCGGCGACTTCCAGTGACCTTCGAACATTCCCTGGTCAAGGGATCCGCCGGAGACAGACACCGCAGCCCACAATCTCATTGGATCTTATTGGGTTCGAGTAAGCAGAAGGAAGAGGATGATGAAATAGAAATTTTCCCATACAACCTTACTTCATAAAAGTTGACCTTTTGGTCCAATTTTGTTCTATAATGAAATATAGAAGCAAATTTTCAGAAAACCCCTTACAACCAGAAACATTAGTTTCATACCCAGAATAGTTCATATGGAATCTTTAGAATTAAATATTTATGCATATTGCATGTTTATATGTTTGATTAAGGAGTAAGTTTTTGGAGTATGACTCTCCAAAAGTGTTGAAGATTTCTAAAGATAAGTAGATTTCTTCTCATTTGTTAATTTAAATTATTATATTTATCTTAATTAATAATTCTACGTTTGAATATAAAAATTGTTGGGTCGGACATGTAATTTATGTTCACTTGTAGTAATTGTTAAAAGATTTTGAATTGTAATAGTTATTTATCTTTTACAAGATAAATATTATTTATTGTATAAAATTATTGAAAATATGTCATCAAATTTAATTTCAGTTTACTATTCCAATGCACATATTGAAGAGCTTATATTTGACGAAAAATATTTATTTGTTTTAGATTCATAAAATAGACATGAGAAAATTTTACCAATGTGTTGAAACATTTATATTGCTTTTCGTACTAGTGGAAATTCCAAGAGATATTTTGAGTGAAAAGAAAGTGTTATGTACCGAATGTATCAACTAGTGTTGAAGTGGCCTCCTTGGCAAAAAGTGTAGTGGACTTGGGGCAACCTATAGTAGTGTTGGGTACATTCTATTCCTAAGTTGACATATAGTGATCGATGCACATTCTTATGCTACTGGCTTATAATTCTCGAGCCTTAGTGAGACAACTAAGGAAGTTTTGCAAATTATGATTTAGATAGACTTTTATGGTTAAAAGTATTTAATGCACATTTTGTATTGTTTTCCTAGAGTTATTTGATATTTTATAATATCACCTGCTATATGTGAAAGAGTTCTTCTATTCGAATTTTTATGTGTTTCCTAACTCATTCTTTAAACTGATTGTAGCCTGCTTAAGAATATTAGTACTATTTTTTCTTAAACTTGTCTTATTTGCCAATGATATGTTATCTTCTCACTGAGTGTAAGCTCACCTTATTGTTTTCAATCTTTTTTAGATGAAAATTAGATAGTTCTATCTATAGCTCGGAGATTTGCGGACATGTGAAGGATTTGTTAGATTGTGCTCTGATGCTAATGTTTGTGGTAAAAATTGCAAAGAAGAGAATAAAGAAAATATGATTTTTGATTCCTTTGATCTCGGTTACAACTTGATTACAAAAGAGAGGAGAACGAAATTGGTTCTTCCTCTTTGTTTAAAACTGGGTTCTTCACGGTGGCGATGGAGTGCCTCCCTCGAATGCTCGCGTCGAGTTTGCTCTCCGTTGACGATCCGCACGTCTTGATTCACTGGAACGATGTCTTCTCCTCACGATTTGACGTTGTGGAGAACTTGCGTGGCAAGTTTTAGAACTCTTGATGAGTTGATAACTCTGAACGAGTTTGAAACTCTATGAAAGAGTTGATTTGAACCGAAAGTTCGGTTAATAAGCCAAGGATCAAAGCCTCTGGATCTCGGTTGCTGAAGAATGCTTCCAGATCCGATGATTGAAGAAGCTCCTATTGCCGATCTCTCCCTTTGCTGCCAAGTCTCAGCTCCGAATAAATGCCAACCTTCGGTGGTCGATCTGAGCCAAAAATTCCAACCGAAAAAGGAGCCCCTGAACTGAATTGATCTTCAGTTATTTATAGAGGATTAAGGGGGTGAAACCGCCCCTTAAATCTCTCCTAAGTGGGGTGTAACCGCCCTCAAATCGTGTGAAACGGTTTTAGAACCGTTCAACTCATGTTGAATGAGTCAAACGCCAACGTTGGCGTTCAGGACCCTAACCTCGCGTCTTTGAATTGAGACGCGAGGTTGGGTGTTGGCTGAACATCATTGAACGCGAGGGTCGCTCGTGTGGCTTGACGACGCGAGGGTCGCTGTGGCTTGACGACGCGAGGGTCGCCGTGGCTTGGCGACGCGAGGGTCGCCGTGGCTTGGCGACGCGAGGGTCGCTCACATTTCCAAAGTGGTGACGCGGGGATGACATCCGCGTCTCAGAATGAGCTATTTGACTTGTAGCTTCTTCTGTGGTGCATTGCAAGGACCGTTGTTCAGTAATCCTGGCTTTAACTGTTGTGGAGTGTGAAAGTCGTCAGATTGTAACTTTCACTGTAGATTGTGAAGACTGCTGAATAGAGTTTTCATCCGTCGTCGTGAAGGTCGTCAGATTGTAACCTTCAACAATCTACGCGAAAGTCTTCAGATTACAGCCTTCTGGAAGTCGTCAGATTGTAACTTCCATCACCGGTGTTTGATGGGGGATAAGCTATCTATTATGATTTTTAGACAGCCTACAATTGTTCAAAGTGCATTTACTAAAATTAAACCCATGATAGAAAAGGTTAGAACAGTTGCTTATATGCATAATGCTTCTGAACAAAGACTTAAAAGATAGAAACAATTTTGTAAAAGAAAAAATGTAAAGCCCAGACTAATTCCAAAAGATGTTGACCATTGGTGGAATTCCACCTATGCAATGCTAAGTGTAGCCATAGAATATAAAGACATTATAACTGATTTTATAAACTATTATGCTTCTAGTTCTAGTTCTGGTAGCACTTATGGAATAACTGAAGATGAATGGACAATTATATGTAATTTAAATAAAATATTATAATTTTTTTATGATGCTACAATGTTATTATCTGGCTGTTATTATGAGTATGCAGCTAGATATGGTGTAGCTACACAACAGTCTTCAGCTTCGGCACCTTCAGCTTCGAGCACAGGTCGAGGTAAAAGTGTAAGTTTTGATAGGTATGCAATGGTAGCTGAGCTAACTGGTGGATCTGGACTTGGATCGTCATCATCGGAGGTTTTTGAAATAGATGAATATTTTTCTGCTTCTTTAGTTAGATGTCAAGGAAATGCTTTAGATATTTTGCAATGGTGGAAAGTATATGGATCAGTTTCATATCCTATACTTTTCACCATGGTTCGTGACTTACTAACAGTGCAGGTTTCGACGGTAGCTTCGGAATCCGCCTTTAGCACAGCAGGACGTTTGATCGACGACCACAGGACATGCTTAGATCCGTATACTGTACAAGCGGTGATGTGCTTACAAGATTGGTGGAGGTACGAGAAGCGAACGCAAGGCATCGATCGGATGGTTGAAATTAAAAATAAATTTGAAGAATTGGGACTAGCAGATAGATATAAAGAATAAATTATAATTTTTATATATTAGCTTAAAATTTGTAAAGAATTATTTTGGAAATAGTTGCAAATGATAGTGATATAGGTGAATAGGTGCACCTAGTTGGGATGTACTTATCTATTGTGATGCGATGAATTCCAAAATAAATTTGTACTTGTAATTTGCAAATGATTTATTAATTATTAATAAAAAATTTGTTTTTATCATTTTTTATTTGTAATTTATGTCATTTTAAGTGATTAATAAAATTATTGTTTTTTATTAATTTTTCTTGTCTTTTTTTGTATAATTTAAAATTTAAATAAAATTTAAAAAATTTGATAAAAAAAATAAATAAAAAATAAAAAAAATTCCGGGCCAGCCCGGTACCCGGGTCCGGGCTCCGGTTTTGCCCGGCCCGGGCCCGGATTTCCGGGCCAGGCCGGGTCGGGCCGACCCGGATGGACAGGCCTAGTTTTGGGCATGTAATTTGTTTGTGTTTTGGATAACACACGCGCACGCACGCCTCGCAGCACGCGCGACCGTCCACCTCGCCGTTTTGGATTCTTTGGTTTTGATTTTTTTCAATTATTATTTTTACACGTTTCTTTTGACTCGAAATAGCAACGACTAGAACGTGTGCACGTTTGGAGAACGTGAGTAGAGTTTTGCGGGAAGTTCAAACTGGTGCGCAGCTTTAGCAAACGTGGATTTACAAACAAGAAGTTCAAATGGGAAGTTAAAACCCTATAAGTACTTCCTCTAAACCAGTTCGGAAAGTATAGTAACGAAAAAAAAGTTCTCTCTTCTGTCTCCTCAAGAACCGAAGTTCTCTCTTCTGTCTTCTCCCTCTCCAAAATTTTAATCTTTGTTATTTATTTGGGGCAATTATCTTCATCTGAGAAGAAGCTCTATAATTTCGCTCGAGTACAGAGGTCGGCCGTTTCTGGGGCCTTTTACCGCTAGGAAGAGAGGATCATTTGCGCCGGGGCGATAGGCGGTTCTCAATCTTCTAGGATGGTGCTTTGTGCGACTGCTACCTGTATCAGGCCTGTTTTCTGTTCAATTTATTTTCGGATTTATAAACATGCTAATAAGCTTATATTTTTGGCAGCAATAATATTTAAATGTTAACACGAATCTTGTAAACTCCAACTAGAAGAGCAATGAGGATCTTAAAAATTCCTAATATTGCTTTCTCAAGTTATAGAGATCATTATTCTGTGATCATACAACGGTGTGTACATATTACCAAACGACATTTTAGACATGTAGTAGCCCTGGTCGCCGGTAAACTAAGTTTGAAGTACACAGGGGAGCAGATTACTTATTTCTAAAATAAGAAGAGGTTACATAAAAGTCTCCGAGTAGAGAAAGCCTCTCAAAACAAGTAGTATTAATTAGTCTGGGACCGTGTTGTTTGTGTGGCGTACGTCAGTTGTCAACAATCTTTAATTTGATCATAAATTACATAAATTTCGTTAATTAGGAGCCTGCTACTCTGGAGGAATATTTTCACACTTTCATATATTTATGAACTTATTTGTAACTAGTTTCATTTTTTTTTTCATGATAAATTAGATGGCAATGTCATTTAACAAACTTGTATAAACATTAATGTCTACCTCGTTGATTCAATCAAACTATGTAAGAAACTGGCTGATGATCTTCTTTATTGTTTATACTCAAAATCAGACTTGGTTCTTTAATTAGGTGAGCTGTTAAAAGTCTAAATGTGCATGAATACCCAATTACAGTGTCATATTCTCGAACTTTAAACTCGTTGTAGGCATGGTTTTCATCAAGATATTATTCCTGCTAGAGGATACTCTCAATCCCTTTCATAAAAAAAGTAATCGAATTTAACATAAAGTTGGTTATCGTATACAAATTATTAAGATGCTTTAGCTTCTCACAACATTTTGCTCTAAATTAAACTATAGGTTAATTAGCATGCTTTTCAAGCTCGCAATCTTTGATTCCGATTTTCTTTGGTTAACTAAGTTTAAAGCCTAATCCTTTTGATCTTTTTCTCTAAATTAACGAAAAGGAAACTGGATGGAAGCACTATGATCAGAAGCTTATTCTCAAATTAACGAGGTGATTTTGTCTATCGGAATCAAGACACACGCCTGCCTATATTCAAACTGTTGTGCGCGGAAGCCAAAAAACACAATGTGCTTCGAGAAACCAAAAACAAATACCGAGAGAGAAAGTCAAACAATGTAAAATAATGACACAAACACAAACAACTAATTTTACGTGGTTCGGCAAGTTGCCTACGTCCACGGGGCAAGGGGGATGAGTTTTTCACTAATAGAGAATGAGAGTACAAACTAAAATTACAAATTACTCAAAACAATCCAACTAATCTTACCAACAAAGCTCTCAATCTCTCAAACAATAAGCCTAACCAATAGTTCACAAAGACCTCTCTTTTCTGTACTCCAATAACCCCAGAAACAATCCCTTTGACTGCGCCAAAGTAACGCTAAAACGTGTGTTGGTATCAAACAGATCAGGAAACCCAAACCAAGCCCAAACCCGACGCGCAGTCGACCACACTTGATGCCGCGGTCGACCGGCCAGAACGACAGAATCCAATAAACAAATACAAGGTTTGGCGGTCGACCGTCGAAATCGTCGCGATCGACCGGCCAAAGCTCCGAAAATTGCCCTATACTTGTGCACGTTTGGGGTCGACCGCAGCTTGTCTCGCGGTCGACCGGCAAGCGTCCAAATGCCAGTATGCTCCATTTTTCTTGATCTTCTCTAATGTTTTCACCGTTTCTACAATTCTCCACCTCGACGAAGTTTTTCCAAAACTGAGCCGACACCAACCGAACCAAATGTCCCACTTATTGCGTCCAATACGAAGTGAAAACAAATTCACAATAACGGACTCAATCCATAACAAGTCGAGACCCAAATGAGAATGTGAACACTCTCCAAACATCGATATCTACTCACCAAACCTGCTGTATCATAAATGACTGTCTACGTATCCTCTTGCTTAAGTAATCAAGCCTTCACGTAGTTCACCAAATGGCATCCAAAGACCCTCAATCAAATAGAAGAGTTCTCAACTCTTCACTAACAAATCTGCGGCTGATAGCTCTCCCAATGGTCCTAAAGTGAAACAAAGCAAACACCTCCACCTGAGATGAACCAACGACCATATCCAAATCAAAACTATATCCACCAGCTGCATTCGAATCAACCAACTCATTATCTGCATCCAAATTCAAATGATCCCCAATCTGTGTCATCTCAGCTGGAATCCCAAACGATACAGCATGATCTGGAGTATGTGGAATAATATCCACCCAACGTGGAGTAGCATCACCCTCCACCCGCTGCGATATCCCAACGATCTGATCAACACTCTCCACCTACCGAGAGTCAAATGTGACATACCTACTCAGAATAAATTTAGAGTCTCTCAACTGATAACCAAACAAGCCTCTGAATCCCAAACGTGCAATCGAATCAAATCTCATTTCCTCGATGTGACCAAATACTGGGCAACCAAACATCCGACGCAACTCAAAATCTGAAGCAGCTCCACCAGATCTAATAACTCCAAACGCAGCAGTCTGTAACCTATGACTAAGATGACCCAAATATGTCGAAACTCTAAAACTCCTCTGCAATCCAATGCTCGACAACCAACGTCGATCCTCCTCCAGTAAGGAACGACCCATCAAAACTGTCATCTCATCTCGTCACCCCAATGTTTCCTCTCCAATGAAGTGTCTCAAACTACCGTGAGCTCGACACAAACACAAGAAAGGACCCTTACGAAAATCAGAACAACGGATCACCTTTCTGCCAATATACTTCCTCCGTCTGTTGTTGACTTCTAGGACTTCACACCAATAGGACTTGGTTGTAACCCACTAATGTCTAGAACAATCTACAACGTAGGAAACCAAATACTGATTACCTCCCAATGATGCCTCCTTGAAAGGTCCCAAAATGCCTGAATGAACACTACCTAGAAGACCACTTAATCGTCAAATAGAAGAGTTAAATTCCACCTCGGTCTCCTTGCTCATACCAATGTGTTCAAAGGACTTCAATATGCAGGTCAATGCACTTCTCAATAATCTAATATCCCAGCCTCAACTCCTTCTTTCTCGGCCATCTATCTCAAAGCACCAACAAACCAATGCAGGACAAACAAAGAATAGATCCAAACTGATAAAGGAGAGATTTTTACCTCCAATTAAAATCCTAACAAGAGCCTCTGAAAGATCTCACCCCGCACAATAGAAACGAGAACCATAAATAGGAAAAATCCCACCTTTGTCACCAACTGAAGCCCTAGATAAACTTTCAAAGCGATCTACTCCTCCAATTAGCCCAAGCTCTGATACCACTTGTTGTGCACGGAAGCCAAAAAACCAATGTGCTTTGAGAAACCAAAAACAAATACCGAGAGAGGAAGTCAAACAATGCAAAATAACGACACAAATACAAACAACCAATTTTACGTGGTTCGATAAGTTGCCTACGTCCACGGGGCAAGGAGGATGGTTTTTCACTAATAGAGAATGAGAGTACAAACTGAGATTGCAAATCACTCAAAACAAATCAACTAATCTCACCAATAAAGCTCTCAATCTCTCAAATAATAACCCTAACCAATAGATCAGAAAGATCTCTCTTTTCTGTGCTCCAATAACCCCATAAACAATCCCTTTGACTGCGCCAAAAAAACCCTAAAACGTGTGTTGGTATTTATATCAAACATCAATCCCAAATAGATCAGGAAACCCAAACTAAGCCCAAACCTAACGCGCGGTTGACCGGCCAGAATGACAGAAACCAATAAACAATTATAGGGTTTGGCGGTCGACCGCCGAAATCGTCGCGGTCGACCTGGCGGTCGCCCGCCGAAATCGTCGCGGTCGACCGACCAAAGCTCCGAAAATTTCCCTATACTCGTGCACGTTTGCGGTCGACCGCAGCTTGTCTCGCGGTCGACCGACAAGTGTCCAAATGCCTGTATGCTCTATTTTTCCTGATCTTCTCCAATGTTTTCGTCGTTTCTACAATTTACGGTCGACTGACCAAAACTCCGAAAATTGCCCTATACTCGTGCACATTTGCGGTCGACTGCAGCTTGTCTCGCGGTCGACCGGCAAGCGTCCAAATGCCTGTATGCTCCATTTTTCTTGATCTTCTCCTATGTTTTCGCCGTTTCTACACAAACTGTGTCCGAGATTGTTGTCTGCCATAGGATTAAATCCTTTTTATTTCAGTGGATAAGAGAAAATCTATTTCTTCAATCATAACTGTCTATCATTTAGCGAACAATTATGGTTGAGAAAAAATACGTGTTAATTCAGTGAAGATGTGATGTATCATAACTGAAATAAATCTGAACAAATTTGCGTCATAAATGAATGTTTGTGAGCTGGACACAAATTTGAAATTCTTCCAAAGCTACCCGCTAAATATGAACAAGTTTCTAATAGGAATTTGTAATTAGTTTTATTGTCAAAATATTTTAAATTTCTCAAGTCCGTCACTATCTCATAGGTAATGTTAAAAGTGGTGCTTATCTAAATCCTAAAAGAAAAATAAACTAATAGGTCCACACCGTCCAGATTTTGCTTTAGAAACGGCTAGGTGCCAATTTTAGATGCTAATTCCCAACTTTAATTTCCAGTTAAAAAACCAAAGAAACATAAAAAGTGGCTCTGTGACTCATATCCCTGCGTTGCAAGACATCTATCAACACAACAAAAGCTAGCGCAGAGCTTTAAGTATACAAATAAGCTACTGAAAATTCCAATGTATCCATCTATTGAATTATCTTATATCGGTTTGCATGTGCAAACAATTTTTTTTTTCTTTTCATTTTCTTTCATGTGGAGAAGAAGTGAGAAAGAAGGCCATAACGTGGGGAAAGGTATCTCTAAGAAATCCTATAATAAAGAAGTTTCCAAAATAGAAGGAATTTTTTTTAAAATATGAGCAATTCTTACGTGAATTTTAATAAAGAAGTTTCCAAAATATTTTTTTTTTATAATTATTCCCTTATCACATATATGAATCATAATAATTGTGCTGATTTTTCAAGCGAATAACAAAATGAAGAGAGGTTTACGGAGTCTTCTCTTAATTATAGTTGGTCAGGTGATTTCGGAGTCCAAAATCAAATACTATTATGGGCCTATTTGCAATCCACTGAAATTGAGTCAGGATTGAGTGTATGCTGCCTTTGGGGGGGGGGGGGGAGGGTTGGATATAGGTGCCCTGCAGGCAATAATTATATATTGTAACAGGACCTATATGAATATAACATCCTTGTTCAAAATAATAGTGTGCTATTTTGGTCAGATTTATCTGGTATTTTAATACAGATAAAGTCCTTAGAATGATACTAGACTATCAGACATTTCGGATATGATCGTAATGAAGAGATCTGATTTGTCGTTAACGTATATTCTAAAATGTTCCTAGTCGATGAAGTGTTGAAATGGGACATCATCACTTTGGAAAGACTAGTGTATACTCTATTTCTCCTTTGGTAGGATGATGATCCATCTCTTGGATCATTAATGTGAGACATCAAGATATAGTATACATGTGACTCATTAGTGAATGAGTTAACTGAATGACTCACTGAGAACATCTAGTTGGTAATTATACTTAACTGTCAAATAGAAGTTCTCAAGTGATATAGTACATAGTAGTCTCTTGACCTGGGGCATGAGTGCAATATCTTACATGTCAGTATAGGTGTACTTAGATTTTTACCTAATCACAATTCTCATTGAGTTGTGCATAACGGTTCTTGTTGGGTGCATCCCGAGACATAAGTAGATATTGAGATGCCAAGATCGGATTCTTCTCTCCACATATAGGAGGTTGATGTCATAAGATTGTTTGATATAACTATAACCTGGAAATCCTTGGCCGAGGTAAATAAGATAAACTGAGTGTCAGTTTGATCCTATAGGTTATGAGTTTAATATCAACAAACACTAATTGAGCAATTAGGGTTTGACAGTTTTCCATCCCCTAGGCTTAATAGTTTGACATGGTTTGACGAAGAGACCGGACTGTACGGCATTATCACTGAGTGGTCCTGATATAATTGTAGTCTTTATGTGTAGCTAGCACCTCTGTTGTACTTGTGGATATCATCCACTGCCGAGTTCTTAAGTTGGGCCCTAGAGTCACATCAAGTGCGTACTTAAATCATATGAAATACAAATTTATAGAGTAATG
Source organism: Asparagus officinalis (assembly GCF_001876935.1). Lineage (NCBI taxonomy): Eukaryota > Viridiplantae > Streptophyta > Magnoliopsida > Asparagales > Asparagaceae > Asparagus > Asparagus officinalis. The sequence goes on along the minus strand of NC_033797.1, from coordinate 30,039,325 downwards.
TGTATGATTGATACGCATATATGATTTTGCGTACTTAAATCATATGAAATACAAATTTATAGAGTAATGTGTATGATTGATACGCATATATGATTTTCACCGGATACACATAAACAGTTATGCATATCGGTAAAATCAGAATGCTATGTGCTTAGAAAATGAATTCCAGTATTTTTCCTATAAAATTCACTTTTAGTCAACTAGTTGACTTTTTGTCAACTCATTAATTTTTTGGTCATATGATGACTTATTAATCAATGATTGGAGAATTACGAAATATCGTATTTATGAAATACTGTATTGATGTGGTATTTTCATTTATGAAATACGCACTTTATTATACCTTGATTAATGAGTCATGAGATGAGTCATTAAGATGGTATGGTTTGGGAACATGGTTTTAGCACATAGTTTTGATTCTTCATGATTCATTGCATGACTCATGAGATGAGTCATTACATGACTCATGAGAGAATCATTGTTTTGATGACTCATAGTGTGACTCATAGGATGAGTCATTCATGTCATGACATATTCTTCCTCTATAAATATGAGCTCTCTTTCTTCTTTCATGGTGAATGGAAAAATAAAATAAATGGTTTATTCATAGTTGCTTTTCATAAAAGAAAAAAAGAGAGATCTACCTTTTACTAAACTCTAGCAATCTTTGAGTAAGAGGAAATAGTAGGATTTTAAAGTACCCCGGGTGGATATCTTGCCTTGTGTCTCAAGAAGACTCCGATTTTATCAAGCTCACTTGAAGACTTGAAGATCCACTACGAAGAGATTTACTACTACAAGGAGCAAGAGCTAGGGGTTATTCGATCTTCCATCGAATCACGCTTCAAAAGTATGACTTTCTAACTCTTGTGTGCTCTCTTTAATATAAGGATCATGTTAGATTTAATTAGGATGGTCCTATTTTGTATTTCATGCTCTCTACATGCTTAGTATAATTGCATAATTATACATATAGTCTTCCGTTGCGTATTTTGCATGTATTTAGCATGAATTTCCTTCATGGTATCAGAGCCATGGTTCCATCTAATTAAATCTTAACATGCATATCTAACTCATAGAGGACTTTGTACTTGCTTCTAGTTACTAGTTTAATTAAAAGATGTTTTAATGAAACTAGTTAATTTATTCAAGTTGTTTTGTAATTAATTATACTAGTTGTTGATTTAAAAATGTGATTTTTGGTTCATATGTTTTTAGGAGTAAAAACACTTGTATAAATTACAAAACACTTATTTACAACTAGTGTAGTTGTATGTTAGAAGCATGATAGTCCTATTTGAGTTAGGATAATCCCTATGTTATCTAGTTTTTCAATTTGTTGCATATCTAGATAGATGCATATTTCTTAATGTTGATTAAGTTATATATTTTATATCATCTTGCGTGGATGTTATGTTTATGGATGGTAGTGGACAACGATTCTTTTGTATTTATTGTATTGATGTAATATAGCTAGAAATATAATATTATTTTTTGACCTCTTCCCTCCCCGATCATGGGCTACGCCTACGGGTTTAGGTACTTGCTCACCGATCATGGGCTACGCCTACGGGTATAGGCCCTTATTCGGGTGTGGGGGGTATGGTTGTTTAGTTTAGTTATTTCATTTATGACTTTTATTTTACATTCAATGTAATATTATTACCCATCCTACGAGATGGTTTTTTCATTATAAATGGGGCTTGCAGGTCCTATGTATATGTGATTGTAATAATACAGGATTTGCAAGGGAGCTAGCACTGCAAGGAGTTGCATATTTCTTGCCAAAATGTAATTAGTGTAGTTGCATGTTATTCCCTTAGTTGTCCACTATCATTTCATATTACTTTTACATATGTTGATATGTTGGTTGTGTCCCAATTGTAGATGTCAATACAATTGGGTGCTATATTCTACAAAGTTTATATCTCTATCTCACTAGAGAATAGTTTTTATTATAAAAACTTATTTTTAAACTTTGTGAGATATGACAATAAGAGTTTATTGACCATAGAGTGGTGAGACCATCATTAACATAGCGTTAGTATGAAAGATAAATAAACCTAAAGCAGTTAAAAGAGATGTATTTAGAACGAACTTTTAACTAGTGTTTAGGAAAGTAATTATGAGATATAGCTCATGGGGTGATTCCCAACTTAAGATTAGGAGTGATGCCCAATCTTTCGCGCTATAGTCTTAAAGAGCTGTGGTTACTTAATTAAGGTCCGATGGATATTCCCGATGAATAGCTCGGAACCCTCCCACCAATCTTGTACTTACCTAGCTAGTTTAATTGTTGCAAGTATAAATATAGAGCATCTTTAAACTATATCAAATTTGATTACGGTAAAAGATTTATAAAATCGTCCGTAGCCCTCCATCATTTCAGTTGAATACTACTAAGCTTATAAATACTTTGTTTGTTGGCCATCGTCAAGGCAATACTATTCTATGACTAAGTAGTATTCATCTGTATATAAGATATAAAAATAGCTTAAATTGGTTATGTAACTTTGTTGGCTTTCGTCAAGAGTTTGCATAAGTTAAATTTAAGCCAATCAAGAAATGATGGGTCCAAACTTGACTAGCTTTTATGATTTGTTGGCTGTCGTCAAGGTCATAAAAGACTAGGGGTAAAATCATATCAAGAATTACAAGAGTGTAAAAGACAAAAGTTGTCTACCAATTATTGAGTATATCAATTTGTTGGCTTTCGTTAAGGTTGATAGATTCAATGATAATTGGATCTTGATCCCACTTGAAAATAAGGGGTTGTTTTCCGATCACCTCTTATAAGGTTTTGAGGGACTCGAAAAATAGTGGAAGGCATAACTTAGATAAAAATGAACCAAATCTATTTTATATATTGAACATCTGCTAAAATAATTTTTTCTCTCTCTTTCAGGCCATTATGTCTGGCTTAAAAATCATATCAGAACAGAATAAGCTAACCGATCCTAATTACATAGACTGGTTGAGAAATATTAAAAGTATATATCCAGAATTCTTAGCCTCACTCATCAAGAAGAAGCAAGATGTTGCTTCATCTTCAGATGTGGCCTCACTCATCAAGAAGAAGCAAGATGTTGCTTCATCTTCAGATGTGTTTGTTACTCAGAATTGTTTTTCTATAAATCCTACATCTTGGGTATTAGATACCGGATCAGGATCTCACATCTGTAATTTGTTACAGGGGTTGAAAAGTTATAGGAAACTTGGAGCTGGAGAGATGACCCTACAAGTTGGTAATGGTGCAATAGTTGCAGTACTTGTAGTAGGGGATTTTCATCTAGCTTTGCCAAATAGAAACGTTTTGATTTTGAAAAGCTGCTATTTCGTACCAACTATGATGTGCAATATAATATCCATATCTTTATTAGATAAAGATGGATATATATTCAAGTTGGAGAACAATGTTATGAATATCATATTTAATCAAAAGTTGATTGCTTATGGAACATTGTGTAATGGCATTTATATTCTTAATCAAAACACAATTCTGAATACTCATCACGCTAATAAAAGAAAGCACTCAATTATGAACGACGCTTTCTTATGGCATTGTAGACTTGGTCATATTAATAAAGAAAGACTTGGCAAGCTACATAAACATGGATATTTAGATCCATTTGACTTTGAGTCTTATGATACTTGCAAGTCCTGTCTTAAAGAAAAAATAACCAAGACTCCATTTATGAGAACTGGAATAAGAGTTAATGAACTCTTAGGACTGATACATAGTGATGTATGTGGTCCTATGTCTACAATAGCCAGAGGTGGCTACTCCTACTTTATTACTTTTACTAATGATTTTTCAAGATTTGGACATGTGTTTTTGATGAAACACAAGTCTAAAGCATTTGAGAAATTTATCGAGTATAAAAATAAAGTAGAGAACCAAACGAGCAAGAAAGTTAAAATTCTTCGATCGGATTGAGGAGGCGAATATTTGAACTCAGAATTCTTAGGGTTTTTAAAAGAGAATGGGATTCTCTCTCAGGTTACTCCACCTTTTACCCCACAGCTTAACGACGTGTCAGAAAGGAGGAATCGTACCTTATTAGATATGGTACATTCCATGATGAGTAACGCTGAGTTACCTTTTTTATTCTGGGGGTATGCATTGGAAACAGAAGCACACTTACTGAATAAAGTTCCAACTAAAACAGTGCCTAAACCTCCATATGATATATGGTATGGGATGAAACCACATCTTAATTATATTAAGATTTGGGGATGTCATGCTTATATAAAAAAGCAAGATCCCAAAAAGTTAGAGGCACGGTCAGTATTATGTAAATTTGTAGGATATCCAAGGAATTACCAGAGATATTAATTCTACCACATCGATGAACAAAAAATAATTGTTTCTCGGTATGCTACCTTCTTGGAGAAGGAATTTCTTGAAAAAGAAATTAGTGGGAGCATGATAGAACTAGAAGAAATTTTAGAGATACAAATCAATACTGATAATTTATTAGAATCAGAAAATTCAGTTTTACCAGAAGAACCTCAACCACTCCGCATATATCCAAGGCGATTCCATGCACCTAAGAGACAATATGATTTTCTCGTTGAAAGTAGCATGTTAGATCACGTCATAGATGATGATGAACCTTTAAGTTATCAGCAAGCATCTCAAAGTAGGTACTATGTTGCTTGGCATGATGCAATAAAATCCGAAATAGACTCTATGTACACCAACAAAGTATGGATTTTAGACAATGCTCCTAAAGGGGTGATACCCATAGGTTACAAATAGTTGTTTAAGAAAAAGATGGGTATAGATGGGAAAGTAGAGACTTTTAAAGCTAGACTGGTAGCTAAAGGTTTTCGTCAAAAACCTGGTTTGGACTACGATGAAACCTTTTCTCCAGTGACTTTGCTAAAGTCTATTCGGATCCTACTTGCTATAGCTGCTCACTATGACTACGAGATCTGGCAAATGGATGTCAAAACTGCATTTCTAAATGGTGATTTAGAAGAGTGCATATATATGTCTCAACCAGAGGGATTTGTAGTCAGTGGGAGCAGTGAAAAAGCATGTAGGTTGCTTAAATCCATTTATGGACTGAAGCAAGCATCACGAAGATGGAACATCTGTTTTGATGATGCTATCAAAGAGTTTGGTTTCATCAAAAATTCAGATGAACCATGTGTGTATAAAAGGATAATTGGGAGTATAGTATCGTTTCTTATTTTGTATGTAGACGATATACTCTTAATCGGTAATGACATACCATCATTACAAGCGGTAAAAATTTGGCTATCAAAAAGATTTTCCATGAAAAATTTGGGTGAAGCATCCTGTATACTAGGTATTCAGATTTATAGAGATAGATCTAAAAGGATATTAGGATTATCTCAATCTAGATACATTGGCAAAGTGCTAAAATGGTTTAGCATGAAAAATTCCAAGAAAGGTTTTGTACCTGCTATAGGCATCGAAAATTGCCTATAAATCTCCACGAACGGCTCAGTGCTAAGAAAAGATGATGAACGTCACTATCCAGTTCACAGAAGCTTGATTGACATCGATAAACGCTTGAAGTGAATCGACGAACTACGTGAAGCAACGAAGTTTCAGAATAACGAGGATACGAATTGATCGGGAGTCCCGCGTCGCTTACAAAAGGCGCAACACCCCTCGTGTCCCAGTTGACTCCACAATAATCCAATCATCGAACCTTGTAGATCTTCTTGTCATCTTTCCAACGCACTTTGAATCACTCAAATCCGAGTTCGGACGAAGAAGTTAAGGTGGAAACGGACGAATGTACAAAAAGCGGCGTCTCAGCCTGAGTTGAGACACCCCGAGGTGTTTTGGCCCAAACGAGACACCCCAAGGTGTCTCGGCCAAGGCCGAGACACCCAAGGGTGTCTCGGCCCAGGTTGAGACACTATGGGGTGTCTCCAACCCCAAATATGCCCGTTACGCGGTTTTAACCGCCCGGATCTCCTTGAAGCCTATAAATACAGCCCCTGGAGCCTCATTTTTCAGATCTGAAATTCTCGTGCCTCGGCGAAGCCCTGCCGGATTAAAGACTTAAAGTGCATAGATTTCAGAGAGGAGGAGGAGTTAGATCTGCAGCACGGTTCGTTCTTTAGGATTATCCCGTTGCGGTAATCTTAAGAAGAGTGATTATCTCGCTTCGCCAAGATAAGAGCTACGGTTTCTCGATCCCTTCGCGGATAGACGAAACTCTGTCCAAATATTGATCGTTCGGTGGTCCACGGACTAACGCGTCCCCGTCACAGGCCAAGATCCCACGCAAGCAGCGGGCGATAAACACTCGTTGTGTTTGTTTGAAGAGAATTGTAATTTTTTTTGTTTTCATTGTGTAAAAGTCTTATAAAAAGACTGATTTTTGTATTCGTTGTAAACGTCTGAAGTTTGTAATGAATCCCGTAATGAAACAATCAATTTTCACCGCAAACAAACTGGCGACCATAGTGGGAGCCAACAGCTTCGCTGCCGAGGCTGTCGTGCCGCAGCCGACGGTCAAGATCCCGGTGCTCGAAAAGGTCGAATATGAATTTGACCAGCAGAAATTCGAGGAATATATTTCCTCCTTCTCCTCCAGATCTTCTTCTTGCAAACGCAGGAAATTTTCTGGGATGGTCCTGCGGGATCTCCCGGAGCAGTTGTGGGAATCATCGGTGGTCTGGATTGATTCGCTGGAGGTTGAACTGTTAGGGGCTGCAGTTGCTGCTTTTTGGTCTGAACCGCAGCTTCAGACTTCGGCCTCCAAACTTTGCGAGTTGGTGGCGGCTTCTTAGCTACCTCTTTCTGCAGCTTTCATCTTCTTCTTGCAAACGCAGGAAAACCACTACCGCGAAGAATGTGACTTCAGATCCAAAAACCAAAGCCGATGATCTGAACCCAAAAGCAGTGGAAGATTCCTCTCCGGCTTCCCAAGAAACCAGATCCAATGTTCGTGACAACTCCTTGAAAGTCAAGGAGTTGCCCGTTGAAAGTGCACCAGTGCTGACGAAGAGGGCTCGTCAAAGGCGCCGTCAACGTCTCGAGCGTCAATTTGCCCAGGCTTTGGAGCCTGTTGACGGGATCTGCTATGATGCGGATTTAAAACTCAGAAGGCGCAAAGTGTTCCAATAACAAGCTTTGGGAACTACCTCCCATCCACCTACTAACGAATGAGTTCGTGTCAAACGAACCCGTTCAACTCTCGAGGAGCGAATCCAGAAGCGTCGCGCCTTGCTTGCGCATGCCCGGACCCTTGTGCGAAAAGCACAGGAAATGCAAAAGGAAGAGGCAGTTAAGAGATCGCCGAGATCCAAACAAGTTTGGATGCCAAAAGCTAAATCAACACCTAAGGCAAAAACAAACGGAACTATCACTAAGCTTTTGTCAACTTCAGATCCCGAACCTCCGGTAAAGCCCCACCGCAGCGTGGATTTCCCCAAGTTCAGGATTCCTCTGAAGGATCGCCTCGGTTCTCTACCTGAAGATCGAGGCAAAGCACCTGTTAAGGAACGCTGGGGACCATTAAAGGAACCCCGAGCAAACATCCAGACTGGGGGTCGCACGCGACCTCCTAACAAGTTGATTTCTGCAACGGCCCGCTTGGGGGTGCGTACAAAAAACCAGGAGCCCGTTAAGGTTTCACCCTCGCAAAGGTGTGATTCCAAACGTGTGACTCCCGCAGACGCCAACAAGGCGATGTTTACTCAGAGAAAAACACGTCAGACAGATGAACGCGTTATACCTGAGAATTCATGTAAACAGCCGATAGGTTGCTCTGTCTGTAATGTTGATGAGTTGTACTATCGGGCTGGGGGTACGAACAAATCTCGAAAGAAAGGTACCCGAGAAACGGACTCTCATTGTCCGTGTACTAAAATTATCAGGGCAGTATTATCAGCGTGTAGCTGTCCCAAGACCGCTCCACAGAGGGTCTCGGTATTTGAAATGATCTCCCCCAGAACGCTCAGGACCAAGCCAATGCGTTTCTGTAGAAAAAGTCCAACTGCGCAAGATCACGAACTTCCAGAAGTCACAGTTAATATGGTTGATAAGGGGAAGTCAACGCGAAACTTCAATCCTCGTCATCTTTCGGACATATCCCAACGTATAACTCGGTTACGGTCGGGAACCGTTAGACAAAGGGACTATCAGAGGATGAATCAAGGATTATCCTCAGATGATGAAGTATCAGATGCTAACTCTGCAGTCGCTTCTGACAAAACGGTATCCAGCCTAGGTCAATCCCGCGAAGTGTTGTTAGCACAGACGAGATCACTAAAATGGTTGAGGATGCCTTGGCCAAACAAAAAGAGAACTTCAAGTTCGAAATGGAAATGGCCATGATGCGAATGAGGGAAGAGCATGATCAAAAAATTCGGGTTCTGTCCAATCAAGTCAAAGTTGAATCCAGCCGTCGCACCCAGAACGCCGCAATTGACAGCGATCCAGAAGTGGACGAAATCATCATGGCCGACGCACCTCCTAAAAATACTGGGTGTGGTTCAAATGCACCCCCTACAGATAACAACGCTGGGGATGGTTTCGCCAAAGATAATAACACTGGGGGTGGCCGTATTATTCCTCTTGAAAATTATCCAAAACAGGATATAGATGAGGACGAAAAGATGAAGGATCTCGAGAGCAAAATTGACGCCCTGATGTCTGCTCGAGAGGTGAAGAAGACCGGGATTCCGTGTCCTTACCCAAGAGAATGGGAATCGATCCCGTATCCGGCGAAGTTCAGCCTAGTCAATTTCACGCCGTTCGGCGGGAAGGGGTCGCCCTCTCAGCACCTGATCTTCTTCAGGTCCCATTTGGGTATGATCTCCGGCAATGAAGCCTTGATGGTTCGGTCATTCGTTGGCACCCTTCGTGGGCCTGCTTTCGATTGGTACCGCCGTCTCAAGCCCGGAAGCATCAATAGCTGGGAGGACCTGGAGAGCATGTTCCTCGCTCATTTCTTCGATGATGTCAATCAGGACACTCTTCGATGAGAAACAGAAAAATAGAGAGTCGGTGGATGCATTCATCAAACGCTTCCGCAATCAGGCAATGAACTGCAAGGATCCCGTCACGGAGGAATTCGTCTTGCAAACCTGTCATAACAACTTGTCCATTAACATCTTGGACGTTATGGGAGTAGAGTCGTTCAATACCTGAAAAGAGTTGAAGGTGCGCGGAGAGCAGGCCGAACGCTTCCTCAGAAGGAGAAAGGTCGAAAGAAGCCAACCGATGGCTAACCCTCTGAATCTGAGTCTCATTTCCCATGATGAAGGGAAGGCACCTACGACGGTTATTGATGTTAATCAGACGTCACAACAGCAGCCCCGAAGACAGCAGAAGACTTTGGATTCGAGGCTCCAAAAAGAGTACTCATTCAAGGATGAAGATGTTCCAGCCATCTTCGAGACCCTTCTTGAAAACAACAAGGTCAAGCTGCCACCCATCACAAATCAGGAGGAAGCTGACGGTACAGCGGATCCGAAGTACTGCGCGTACCACAGGAGGATCCTTCATCCCACCAAGGCATGCTTTACTTTAAAGAATATTATTCAGACTTTGGTTGAAGCCGGCGTCATAACGCTAGGATAAGCCAAATGAGAACAGCAACACTCCGAAGAGTATACGAGTATAAACTGCTTCTCAACACTCCGAAGAGTATACGAGTATAAACTGCTTCTCAACACTCCGACAAGTATACGAGTATAAACTGCTTCTTAATACTCCAATAGGTATATGAGTCTAAACTATTCCCACTCTTGACGGGAAGTTCCTGGAGAATTTTTTACATGTAATATTCTTAAGGATAACCCGATCATGCAATTGAATACGATGGTAAACCCAGCTTCACACAGGAAGCTGGGGGTGGATAATTTATGTAACAGGAAGTTTCCATGAGAATGTTAAATGTAATATTCTTAGGGATAACCTGATCATTATGAATAAAGTGATAAACACTAAACTCTTACTGTGATTTCCGAACACTCTTTTGCTGAGACGAGATTTGATCACTTTATTAGATCAATCTTCCCTCACAAAACTCTCATTGGTGTTCGACGACTTATAGTCTTCCACTATAAATTCCCTCACTGATCAAATTTATTGACAGTGGGTTCACTAAAATTCTTTCTGATTTAATCCATTCAAACTTCCATTATGTTTGTGCACTCAACACTTTCATGGTTAGAGTCCGGATATAATGCTTGGAATTTTAATCTGTCCATCCTTGACAAATTGTCAAACCCCTTCGTGTTAAGTCCCTATCACTTAACACCAGGAACCCCATTTGAGTGATTTGTACAAGTCAACACCCCCACTATAATTTGTACTCCCACTCCCATTTGGTCAAACCTTCTTACAGTTAGGACCACAACCAAAATCTCCTCTCGATTCCTCCAATGAACGAGAGATCCACAAATCGAGCGATCAAACCTTCCTACAGTTAGGATCGTCTCAAACATCCCACTCGGTCAAACCTTCCTACATTTAGGACCAAAACCAAAATCCCTTCTTGATTCCTCCAATGAACGAGAGGTCCACTTTCAAATCGAGTGATCAAACCTTCCTACAGTTAGGGTCATCTCAAACTCCTGCTTGGTCAAACCTTCCTACAGTTAGGACCAAAACCACAATTCACTCTCGATAAACAAGAAATTTATCTTTAGTTTGGTAATCAAACCTTCCGACAGTTAGGGTTATCCGAATCTTTTCGATTCTCGGAGTGGAGATCTCACTCCTAGTTTTACCTTTCCGGATTCTGGGGGTGGAGATCCTACCTCGAGTCTCCTTTCCAACTGAAGATAGAATATAAAATTCTTTCTCTTCGGTGTTAGGAGATAGAATATAAAATTCTTCCTCTCCCATTTCGGGTCGTCTTTGCCCCAAGAAAAGACACCATTTTTTTAACTCCTAAAATTCGTACCTCACAGGCACGGGGAATTTTATCCCGAATCCTAAGCAGGGATAAGTCAACGCCTAACACGCGTTGCCGGTTTAGTCTTTCACCGATTGAAAAAGACACCAGAATCTAGTCTGGGGTATTTTATCCCGAAGTCTAAGTAGGGATAAGTCAGCGCTTAACCCGTGTTGCTGGGTGGTTCATTCCCGTAAAAATGACTGAATCTACGTATTCAGTATCGTAGCAATAAAAATCCATGCCTTTTATGCATGGGGAATTTTATTCTGAATCCTAAGTAGGGATAAGTCAACGCCTAACACGCGTTGCCGGTTAGTCTTTGACCGTAAAAAGGACAAAAGACCACATATTCAACATTGTGGCAGGTTGTTATTAATAACACCATAATCCGTGCCTCACACGCATGAGGAATTTTATCCCGAAGCCTAAGCAGGGACAAGCCAATGCCTAACACGTGTTGTCGGTTTAGTCTTTTACCGATTGAAGAAGACACCAGAATCCGAGTCAGCGCCTAACACGCGTTGCCGGGTAGCCTGTTCCCGTAACAATGGCGAAGTCTATGTATTCGAAGTCGTAGCATCAAGTCTAAGGAAGTTCATTCCTTTAGCACAAGGTCACATTTGGAACGGATGTAAACAATCCGCTTGCTAGCCCGACTCAAACGGTAGTCGGTAAAGGCACATCAAATCCGTTGATGGCTGAGGATTTGCCAAAAAATCCTAAGTCTACGTCTAACACACGTTGCCGGGTAGTCTATTCCCATGAGAAAGACGAAGTCTACGTATTCGATGTCGTAGCACTAAAAGAGTTAACTCTTTTAGTACAACGTTATGTGCAGAACGTTACATATGGAATGAACTTAGATAATCCACATGCTAGCCCGACTCAAACGGTAGTTAGTAAAGGCTTATCAAACCTGTTGATGGCTGAGAATTTGCCAAAAATTCTATAAATGCGAGTCATTGACGCACCAGCTCCACTAGTTGGTCTCGTGACTTGAGCATCCAATAACTTTAGGATAAGATCCATACATGCAGATGAATCAGCTTTAACAGTTGGTCCTGCAGCCCCAACATTTGGGACCGTCATGCTCCAATAAATTAAGAGCTTAAACTGTGTAGACTCCAGCAAACGTACGAGTATAAACTGTGTTAATGCCAGTCAACACGTTGCGACCAAAAGTCAACGTATGGTGATTCGAAACCCTAGGGTCAACGCCGGTCAACGCGTAACCCTAGGTCAATGCCAGTCAACGCGTTACGACCAAAAGTCAACGTACGACGATTTAAACCCTAAGGTCAACGCCGGTCAACGCGTAACCCTAGGTCAACGCCAATTAAGGCATTGCAATAAAAAGCCGATGTGACGGAAATAGCCAGTTCTAAGTCAATTCAATGACGCGAGCCAAACTCAACTCACCGGTAGTAAAACTCGAGACTCCGACGACGGTCAGGTGATAAACGCAGCACCGAAAGGACTTCAGCTATTCGTCAAAGCATCGAATAGGCTGAAAATCGAAGGAGCCAAGAGTTGAAGCTAATTAAAGGTCCTTTACACCGATTGAAGGCTATACCAATCACATTCAAAGTATTCCAGCCTCTTCTATAAAAGAAACGAGTCTGGAACGCTTTGGAGGGGGTATCTGTAGGCATCAAAAATTGCCTATAAATCTCCACGAACGGCTCAGTGCTAAGAAAAGATGATGAATGTCACTATCCAGTTCACAGAAGCTTGATTGACGTTGATAAATGCTTGAAGTGAATCGACGAACTACGTGAAGCAACGGAGTTTCAGAATAATGAGAATACGAATTGATCGGGAGTCCCGCGTCGCTTACAAAAGGCGCAACGCCCCTCGTGTCCCAGTTGACTCCACAATAATCCAATCATTGGTGCTTGTAGATCTTCTCGTCGGCTTTCCAACGCACTTTGAATCACTCAAATCCGAATTCGGACGAAGAAGTTAAGGTGGAAATGGACGAATATACAAAAAGCGGCGTCTCAGCCTGAGTTGAGACACCCCGAGGTGTCTCGGCCCAAACGAGACACCCCAAGGTGTCTTGGCCAAGGCCGAGACACCCTAGGGTGTCTCGGCCCAGGTTGAGACACCCTGGGGTGTCTCCAACCCCAAATATGCTCGTTACGCGGTTTTAACCGGCCGGATCTCCTTGAAGCCTATAAATACAGCCCCTGGAGCCTCATTTTTTCAGATCTGAAATTCTCGTGCCTCGGCGAAGCCCTGCCGGATTGAAGACTTAAAGTGCATAGATTTCAGAGAGGAGGAGGAGTTAGATCTGCAGCCCGGTTTGTTCCTTAGGATTATCCCGTTACGGTAATCTTAAGAAGAGTGATTATCTCGCTTCGTCGAGATAAGAGCTACGGTTTCTCGATCCCTTCGCGGATAGATGAAACTCTGTCCAAATATTGATCGTTTGATGGTCCATGGACTAACGCGTCCCCGTCACAGGCCAAGATCCCACGCAAGCAGTGGGCGATAAACACTCATTGCGTTTGTTTGAAGAGAATTGTAATTTTTTTTGTTTTTATTGTGTAAAAGTCTTATAAAAAGACCTGCATCTCCTGGAATGAATCCCGCAATGAAACAATCAATTTTCACCGCAAACACCTGCATCTCCTGGAATCTCGCTCTCTAAAATGATATCTCCCCAGACTGATGAAGAGAGAAAACGCATGAGTCTAATTCCTTATGCCTTGGCAGTTGGATCGATCATGTATGTCATGTTATGTACTAGACCAGATATCGCTTATTCACTCAGTTTGGTAAGTAGATATCAATCTAATCATGGAGAATAGCATTGGAAAGCAGTCAAAAATATACTTAAGTACTTGAAAAGGACTAAAGAGTTATTTTTGATATATGGTAAAAGTGACCTCCAAATAGAGGCTTTTTCCGACTCTAGCTTTCAGAGCGATATCAATGATAGTAAATCTGTTTCAGGATATGTTTTTACCCTCAATAGAGGGGCTGTCAGTTGGAAAAGTTCCAAGCAGGACACAGTAGCAGACTCTACTATAGAAGCCGAATACATTACGGAAAATGATGCAGCCAAAGAAGCCGTCTCGATGAGAAAGTTCCTTTCAGAGCTGGAAGTTGTTCCCACCATTAAAGATCAAGTATCTTTATACTGTGATAGTAATACTGTAATAGCTCTGACAAAGGAACCCCGATCTCACCATAAGTCCAGGCATATTCTGAGGAAGTATCACTTGATCAGGGAGATAGTTGATCGTCAAGAGATCAAGATTGAAAGAGTTGACACAAAAGATAATATAGCAGATCCATTCACAAAGGCAATTGCTCGTGCACAATTTGAAAAACTTGTTGAGCTATTGGGTATTAGATACTACAATGATTGGCCTTAGTGCAAGTGGGAGTTTGTTAGATATAGGTGTCATGCAGGCAATAATTATATATTGTAACAGTACCTATATGAATATAACATCCTTGTTCAAAATAATAGTATGCTATTTTGGTCAGATTTATCTGATATTTTAATACAGATAAAGTCCTTAGAATGATACTAGACTATCAAACATTTCGGATATGATCGTAATGAAGAGATCTGATTTGTCGTTAACGTATATTCTAAAATGTTCCTAGTCGATGAAGTGTTGAAATGAGACATCATCACTTTGAAAAGACTAGTGTATACTCTATTTTTCCTTTGGTAAGATGATGATCCATCTCTTGGATCGTTAATGTGAGACATCAAGATATAGTATACAGGTGACTCATTAGTGAATGAGTTAACTGAATGACTCACTGAGAACATCTAGTTGGTAATTATACTTAACTGTCAAATAGAAGTTCTCAAGTGATATAGTACATAGTAGTCTCTTGACCTGAGGCATGAGTGTAATATCTTACATGTCAGTATAGGTGTACTTAGACTTTTACCTAACCACAATTCTCATTGAGTTGTGCATAACGGTCCTTGTTGGGTGCATCCCGAGACATAAGTAGATATTGAGATGCTAAGATGGGATTCTTCTCTCCCAGTATAGAGGGTTGATGTCATAAGATTGTTTGATATAACTATAACCTGAAAATCCTTGGTCGAGGTAAATAAGATAAACTGAGTGTCAGTTTGATCCTATAGGTTATGAGTTTAATAGCAACAAACACTAATTGAGCAATTAGGGTTTGACAGTTTTTCATACCCTAGTCTCAATAGTTTGACATGGTTTGACGAAGAGACCGGACTGTATGATATTATCACTGAGTGGTCCTGATAAAATTGTGTAAGCATCTTGCAGACATTTATCATAACTTATACCCGGGTAGTCTTTATGTGTAGCGAGCACCTCTGTTGTACTTGTGGATATCATCCACTGCCGAGTTCTTAAGTTGGGCCCTAGAGTCACGCCAAGTACGTACTTAAATCATATGAAATACAAATTTATAGAGTAATGCGTATGATTGATACGCATATATGATTTTCACCGGATACACATAAACGGTTATGCATATCGGTAAAATCAGAATGCTATGTGCTTAGAAAACGAATTCCAGTGTTTTTCCTATAAAATTAACTTTTAGTCAACTAGTTGACTTTTTGGTCAATAGTTGACTTTTGGTCAACTCATTAATTTTTTGGTCATATGATGACTTATTAATCAATGATTTGAAAATTACGAAATACCGTATTTATAAAATACTGTATTGATATGGTATTTTCATTTATGAAATACGCACTTCATTATACCTTGATTAATGAGTCATGAGATGAGTCATTAAGGTGGTATGGTTTGGGAACATGATTTTAGCACATAGTTTTGATTCTTCGTGATTCATTGCATGACTCATGAGATGAGTCGTTGTATGACTCATGAGAGAATCATTGTTTTGATGACTCATGGTGTGACTTATAGGATGAGTCATTCATGTCATGACATATTCTTCCTCTATAAATATGAGCTCTCTTTCTTCTTTCATGGTGAATAGAAAAATGAAATAAATGGTTTATTCATAGTTGCTTTCCATAAAAAAAAAGAAGAGAGATCTACCTCTTACTAAACTCTAGCAATCTTTGAGTAAGAGGAAGTAGTAGGATTCTAAACTCTAGCAATCTTTGAGTAAGAGGAAGTAGTAGGATTTTAAAGTACCCCGGGGTGGATATCTTGCATTGTGTCTCAAGAAGACGTAGGATTTTAAAGTACCCCGGGGTGGATATCTTGCATTGTGTCTCAAGAAGACTCCGATTTTATCAAGCCCACTTGAAGACTTGAAGATCCACTACGAAGAGATTTACTACTACAAGAAGCAAGAGCTAGGGGTTATTCGATCTTTTATCGAATCACGCTTCAAAAGTATGACTTTCTAACTCTTGTGTTCTCTCTTTAATATAGGGATCATGTTAGATTTAATTAGGATGGTCCTATTTTGTATTTCATGCTCTCTACATGCTTAGTATAATTATACATATAGTCTTCCGTTGCGTAATTTGCATGTAATTAGCATAAATTTCCTTCAATGCTTAGTATAATTATACATATAGTCTTCCGTTGCGTAATTTGCATGTAATTAGCATAAATTTCCTTCAGTCAGGTCAATCCTTTTTAGTACATTTAGATTGAGAAAGTGCCTCTACCACTGCATTAATGATGCATGAAAACTCTTTATTATGTGTTAGTGAAATACAAGAGAATATGCGAATAGTATATGAATACTAGAGTTTTCTCTTGATGCCCCATTAAGCAATGAAAAAAGCGCATCTACATATATTTATACCATTACATCACGCTTTATTCCCTCGCTTTGGATATAACTCAGAAATTGGATTGAGTTGCCGTGAGTCCGTGACCTAAGTGTAAGCTGAGGATAAACATAAGAAAGTGTGATCTTTTTGTGTAGGAGAGATTCCTGAATTCTTCCATTCACCTCTTGTTTAGATACTACATGGTCACATGGAACATGAAGGTTGTGTTCTATATAGAGGAATTAGATGCTTTCCTTAGTGATAGAGGCTCAAGAGACTGGTGAATCTTTTAGAAGAATCTTTGCCGCATGAGTATGCTAGGTTTGATGCTAATAGAATTCCATGTATATATATAGCTTCAAGTACAACAAAGAAATTGTTTGCTGAGGCTCGTGGGAACTACTGTCATGCATTCGGAGTTTGCATCCTCTCTATTGTTAATATTGTCACTATTGACAGCATGAAAAATTATTTTCTTAAAAAAAGCCTAAATTACCATATTGATATTTTATTTCAGTATTTTTTGCCAATAAAGTATTTTAAAACGCTCCGGCTGTTGTGCGCGGCGCGGAAGCGTGACAACCAAACGGGCGTGCTTCGAGAACCAAATCAAACAAACGTCGAGATAAAGGCCAAACAAATCAAAACAACGGCATAAATCCAAACACAATAGTTTTACGTGGTTCAGCAAATTGCCTACGTCCACGGGGCAAGAAGGGGATTGGGTTTTCACTAATAGAGAAGAAGAGTACAAACTAAGATTACAAAACACTCAAACCAATCAACTAATCTCACCAACAAATCTCTTAATCTCTCCAAATAAATCCTCAAATAATTGCTCAGAAAAACTCTCATTTTTCTGCGCTCCAATATCCCCAAACCAATCTCCAATCCAAGCCCAAAGAAACCTTAATTTGTATGTTGGTATTTATAGCAAACACCAAACCCAAACTGAACAGGAAACTCAAACTGGGCCCTGACCCGATTGGCGGTCGACCGCCCAAAGCTCGCGATCGACCGCGATCCAGCGACAGAGACCAAAAAGTCCTACAGGGTCTCGCGGTCGACCGCGCCAAGTCTAGGCACAAACCCTGGATCCATGCACGGTCGCGATCGACCGGCCTTGTGCCACGGTCGACCGCGCAGCACCCAAACAGACTCATGCGCTATCCAAAACCTGTTCTGATCAAATCTCTTGCCGATTCTATAATTCTCCACCTCGGCGAAGTTTTTTTCAAAAACTGAGCCAACACCAACCAAGCCAAATGCCCTACTTGCTGCTTCTCAATCCTCAACAAGTCGAGACCCAAACGGGAGTGCGAATACTCACCCAAACATCGGTATCTACTCACCAAATCGGTTGCATTATAAAGACTGCCTACGTATCCTCTTGCCCAATGAATCAAGCCTTCACGTAGTTCATCCAAACGGTCTCCAAATGCCCTCAATCAAATAGAAAAGTCTGCAACTCTTCCCCAATATCACCAATGGATCTGCAGCTAATAGCGGCCCCAAACTGATACAAATCAAACACCTTCATCTGAGGTGAACCAATGACCGTATCCAAATCATGTCCACCAGCTACAACCGAATCCAAAACCAATCCATCATCTGCATCCGAAATCAAATGATCCCCAACCTATGTCACCTCAGCTGGAATCCCAAATGACGCAGTATGATCTGGAGTATGTGGAATAAGTTCCACCCAACGTGAAGTAGCATCACCCTCTACCTGCTGCGATATCCAAATAACCTGATCAACACTCTCCACCTACTGAGATTCAAAAGTAGCATTCCAGCTCAGAACAAAATCAGAAGCTCCCAACTAATAATCAAACGAGCCTTCGAATCCCAAACGCACAATCGGATCAAATCTCACATCCTCGATGTGACCAAATGCTGGGTAACCAAATATCTGACGCCAACTAAAATCTGAAGCAGCTCCACCAGATCAAAAATCTCCAAACGCAACAGTCGGCAACCTATGCATAAGATGACCCAAACATGTCGAAGCCCGAATACTAAATCCAATGCTCGACAACCAACGCCGATCCTCCTCCAGCAAGGAACAGCTCTCCAAATCTGCCATCTTGCTTCGTCGCCTCAAAGTTTCCACACCAATGAAGTGTCTCCTATTGTCATGAGCTTGGCACAAACGTAAGAAAGGACCCCTACTAAAGCTAGAACAATGAGTTACCTTCCTGCCAATACACTTCTTCCAATTGTTCTTGACTTCTAGGACTTTACACCAACGGGAACTGGTCGCAATCTAATAATGCCTAGAATAATCACCAACTGCGGAAACTACAAAACGATTACCTCCTAATGATGCCTCATTGGAAGGCCCTCAAATACCTGACTGAACACCTCCTAAAAGACCCCTCGCTCGATGGATAGAAGTGCCAAACTCCGCCACGGTCTTGCTCATACCAACGTGCTCAAAGGACTTCAATATGCAGGTCAATGACACTTCTCAATAATCCAATGCATCGTATCAACAAACAAATAACCCAGCCTGAAATCCTTCTATCTCAGCCAACTATCTCAAAGCACCAACAAATGAAGAATAGATCCAAACTGATAAAGGGGAGAATCTTACCTCCAATTGTAACCCTAACAAGAGTCTCCAAACGATCTCACCCCGCACGACGGCAACGAGATCCACAAATAGGAAAAATCTCACCTTTATCTCCAAATGAAACCCTCGAAGAGCCTCCAAAGCGATCTACTCCTCCAAATAGCCCAAGCACCAACAAACCAATGCGGAACAAACGAAGAATAGATCCAAACTGAAAAAGATAGTCTTTACCAAAAAGATCTCACATTTCTCACCAAACGAAACCCTAGCCGAACTTCCAAATTGATCTACTCCTCCAACCAAGACAAAATCCTAGATCTGAAATCTGAATCTTTAATACCAATTGTTGTGCGCGGCGTGGAAGCATGACAACCAATCGGGCGTGCTTCGAGAACCAAATCAAACAAACGTCGAGATAAAGGCCAAACAAATCAAAACAACGGCACAAATCCAAACACAATAGTTTTACGTGGTTTGGCAAATTACCTACGTCCACGGGGCAAGAAGGGGATTGGGTTTCACTAATAGAGAAGAAGAGTACAAACTACGATTACAAAACGCTCAAACCAATCAACTAATCTCACCGACAAATCTCTTAATCTCTCCAAATAAATCCTCAAACAATTGCTCAGAAAAACTCTCCTTTTTCTGCGCTCCAATATCCCCAAACCAATCTCCAATCCAAGCCTAAAGAAACCCTAATTCTTATGTTGGTATTTATAGCAAACACCAAACCCAAACTGAACATGAAACTCAAACTGGGCCCTGACCCGATTGGCGGTCGACCGCCCAAAGCTCGTGGTCGACTGCGATCCAGCGACAGAGACTAAAAAGTCCTACAGGGTCTCGCGGTCGACCGCGCCAAGTCTAGGCACAAACCCTGGATCCGTGCACGATCGCGGTCGACCAGCCTTGTGCCGCGATCGACCGCGCAGCACCCAAACAGACTCCTGCGCTATCCAAAACCTGTTCTGATCAAATCTCTTGCCGATTCTACACCGGCTACATTAAGGTATTATATTTCCATCTCGTTTACTAATACGGGTTTTTTTTCTCGTTGATGGCGAGAATTCCAGCTGAACTGTTATTTTTTGTTGGGAAAATTTATCCCACCCCATGATCTCTCGAAATTATTGAATTTTCACCTAGCCCATCATAATCTGGCAAAAGATAAAGGATTTATATAAAATTGACCCTTAAGAAACTCTCTCTTCCCTATCCACACTCTATGTAGGTTTTTGGGTAAGGGAGAAACTGGGAGGAAAAGAAGGAAAGGGTGACAATGATGGTGGTCATTGGTGATAATGAGTTAGGATAAGGAAGGAGAAGAGATGAGGAGTGGATGATAGGGTGTGGATGGATATAAGGGATATTTTTAAAGGGTTAATTTCACATAAAACCCCTGCATTTTGCCACATTATACGCATAGACTCAATAACTTTGAAAGGTTATCGGGTAGAAGAAAATTTCCAAGCACAGAAATAACAAATCTAGCTGGAATTCTAAACGTCAATGAGAAAAATGGTCTCATTGGTAAAGATGAAGCATTTTATAATACCCTATTAGTAGAAGAAGTAGAAGTAAAGTATCAATCTGGTAATTTAAACATAAGTTAATTGTTTAGTCAATAAAATTTATACAATTGTGAGTCAGTGGTAACAAGGCTAGTATAGCATTTCAGTTCTCTCTCCTTGTTCTCTTTATATAATAATCATGAGAATACCTTAAATGACATCTAATTATGATTAAAAAATGATTTCTCTGTTATCTAATCATAATAGCCAAAAAAAAAAAACACAACTGTGAGTGCACATCCTTGTAGAATGCCCGGCACTGTGCGAGCATTTTCAACCATTGAGAAAACTCGTGGGGGATGGGGGCAATTTGGGTATTTTCTTGTGCCCTCCATAGCTCAGATCTCGCTGCAATGTGCGGCGTTATTTTAGAAAATGCACTCAAATACTAATCCCTATCAATTTGACCCCAAACTCAAAGTGGAGGCCTGACGATATAAAAATTGGATTTTGGTTCCTCTCTGGTCCTAGAAACGATAAAAAGATCCACTTAATACGCTATCATACATGGAGTTAAAAATTAACCCACTTGGATTAGTTATGTGCTTCTTCGTGAATAAAATTTTCACCATCATTAGGTCTCTAGGGTCTACTCTAGACTCTGTTTAATTACTTGATATATGTTGAAAGATCGTGTGAAAAGGATTAGAATATAACTTTGAAAAGATAACCCAGCGCGCCCCTCGGCAGGGTTTAGAGAAAATTCATTCGACTGCACTAAGCGCAAGCTTTTTTAGTAGCTTTAAGACTAAATTATAGATACAACTTCTATGTAATGCTCTCTACCTGTTCTAGATACATTGCACAATGGTCACGTAGTCCAAAGCATAGAAAGTCTTCGAACAGCAATTCCTAGATTTACAGTGCTCCTTTAAGAAACCCTTTAAACAGAAAAATTTAGAAGAAATAGTAAACTATTTTCACAGCACACCCGCGCGCATGCAAAACTTGCTCCATACTTGATTCAGACTAGCATGCAGTGCAAGATCATGAAAAGAATAGCATTTGCAACAATATTTGGATAATTTTATATAAAATTATCTCAAAATTTATTACTTTCGTTATTCGTGAAACTGTGTTAGTAAATACATTTGCGCTAGCAAGCCATCTCGTAGCGCAGGAAAGTGTATGCCATTTCGTTATTGGTGTGGGGCTCACATGCCATACACTTGCAGCGCAGGAAATTTCCTACGCTGCCAGCTCACCTCCCGTTTTCTCATATATATGAGAAAACGGGAGGTGAGCTGGCAGCGTAGGAAATTTCCTGCGCTGCAAGTGTATGGCATGTGAGCCCCACACCAATAACGAAATGGCATACACTTTCCTGCGCTACGAGATGGCTTGCTAGCGCAAATGTATTTACTAACACAGTTTCACGAATAACGAAAGTAATAAATTTTGAGATAATTTTATATAAAATTATCCAAATATTGTTGCAAATGCTATTCTTTTCATGATCTTGCACTGCATGCTAGTCTGAATCAAGTATGGAGCAAGTTTTGCATGCGCGCGGGTGTGCTGTGAAAATAGTTTACTATTTCTTCTAAATTTTTCTGTTTAAAGGGTTTCTTAAAGGAGCACTGTAAATCTAGGAATTGCTGTTCGAAGACTTTCTATGCTTTGGACTACGTGACCATTGTGCAATGTATCTAGAACAGGTAGAGAGCATTACATAGAAGTTGTATCTATAATTTAGTCTTAAAGCTACTAAAAAAGCTTGCGCTTAGTGCAGTCGAATGAATTTTCTCTAAACCCTGCCGAGGGGCGCGCTGGGTTATCTTTTCAAAGTTATATTCTAATCCCAGATACAGATGTCCTGCACCATGGAATTATGGCTGAATATCATGAAACTGTCATATTTTGGATGATTATCAGAAAACCCTCCTTAACTTTCAAAATATCAGAAAACCTCCTTTAAGTTTAGGGGTTATTAGAAAACTCATTTTAACTTTATAACTTTATTAGAAAAATCTCCTAATCTAGGGGAGTTTTCTGATAAAGTTTCAAAGTTAAAAATGGGTTTTTTGACGAAATCTGAAAATTAAAAAGAGGTTTTGTGATAATTCATATACTTAAAGAGGCTTTTTGATATTTTGAAAGTTAAAAAGGGTTTTCCGATAATCATCTAAAGCTAAGGGGAGATTTCTGATATTTACCGTGAAATTATACGCATAAGATACACCAACACTTTGGGGTAGTCAAATATCATATATATCTTATATGTATGTGTAAGACTATAAATCTACAAGGTGTCAACTGGTATCAAGATTACGGAGAACCCGACCTTACTTTTACTCGTACTAACTATATAGGACACCATTAAAAGTAAACAAGTTAAATGGGGACACCACCTTGAGAGAAAAATTTTGGTTTCACCATTTGCCCAAAGGAAAACACAAATGAACACGATCCCATTTCATATACAGTTCTTCAAACAGAGTGGGATCTTTGAAACATTTTTCATATCTTTCTCTAAACTTTCACGTTTTGCATTGGTCTCCAAAATTTCTTTTTGGGATACCAATTGATCAATAGACCAAATCCACTAGATGCTTTCGGACAAAGTAGTGGTCTCCTTGGGACCAACGTGCAAGATGATATCCTAGAGTAGTGAATAGTAAAACATGAGTTCAAATTCTACAGCGTTACATAGATAATATCAGATAAATTGCTAGTGTCATCTCCATCCCCGACGCATAGAAAAATACCAGATCATAATAAGAACATCAGGTCCACTCACTCTTCATTCACCTTCCAAAACAAGAGACTCCCGCGCAAGAACGGAATCAAATTGGATCGAAGCCCCACAAACGCTGTTTCAAACGGAGCCCACATTCACAGTTTCAAGTTTCTACAATCCATTTTTTTTTCAAGGAACAAGGCGGCAAAAAGTCCTTTTCCATCGTTGAACACTTCCAAAAAAAGAGCCGACCAACACGCTAACTTCTAGACCCCCTCCTCTCTATTCAATTCAAGAAGAGGCAGTTAAACGTTAGGTATGAAACCGGTGAGAGTCTTCATAAAAGTCCTCTTCGACGACCTAAACATTTGCAAAACATTTTGATGATCAAAGCCAAGTCAAAGATTGCATCACCAATTTTTCACTATATACAGGCTACAGATTCTATACGTACGTGTATTGCTCTTCTGTTCGTATATATACAAAACAAGACGAAGCTATATACAGTAACATTACGCGCTTAAGAGAGTTTAAGAGCAAGATCGAATTAGCCCCAGATTGTATAGGTTTTTCTTCACTAAGCTGCCCAAGTAGTAAAATCCAACGCCGGCTTCTTCTTGGACTGTTTGCGGTTTGATTCTTCCAGATCGATCCTCGATCAATTTGAGTCGACCCGGGCCGATTCGTCCGATGACTGATTCGATGGTCTTGAGATCGGCAGGGTTACCAGCAGCGTCGGTAACATAGAATGTGTTCATGGCCATTGAACTTTTGGTCGAGATCTCCGCCATTGTCACCGATAGACCGTTTTCTCGAAGAGTTCGGGTTACTTCAGCGAGTAGACCTTGTTGGTCCATCGTGCAGAGTTCTAATTTCACTCCCTGAAATAAAATAATTAAGTTTATGCAATATAATTCAATATTATAAAATTCTAAATAAACGAGGGAAATTTATGGAATATTTACCTCGGAGGATCTGCGCCCGATCGCAGCTTGCAAGTATTGAATCACACGCTGCCTCTCTGCTTCTGAACTTATTGGGGACCCATCCAAATGTCTAATGTAAAATTCCTGAAACGAGGAACCCCGAAAAATCAGGAAAAAAAAATCTCAAAAGAAACAACAATTTTTAAAGCAGGACAATACTAGTACCAGATGAGCGCGATCGGCGTCGGTATCGATTGTGCCATGAAACACCACATACTTCAAATCTGTAAGCGTGCAAACAACATCGAACAGGAGCTTCGGCCGATCTCGACACTGAACGCCCACGACAGAGTAACCCCGCTCGATCCAATTCTGGACCGAGACCGAAGTCGTCGACGGCTCATCCCCAAATCTCCTCTCGAAATCCCTATCAGCAAACATCATCTGATGAAGCCTTCGATCGGCGTTCGCAACGCCGACTGAAGACACGGTCGTTCTCGCCCCCCTAATATCATGGTCTCTGTTGAGAACATTTCTCAGCCTTGAAGTTATCAGATCGATCCTTCTAGAATCTTCGATCTGGGATCCAGATTCAACATCCTTAAGAAATATAATGGCTGCGACGCGACCTCCGTGCGTCCAAACCCTAGCCTCAACAATACTGCACTTGAGGTCGGCGAGCACGGCGAATATTTCGGAGAGAAGTCCGGGGCGATCCGTTCCGGTGAGCTCCAGCGCCGTGAGGTCGCCGTCGTCGTCGACGAAGGGGTGAGATCCGAGGCCGAGGCCGGCGTCGTTGAGCGACTGCTCGATGTAGGCTATGTACGCTGCTGGTCTGGCCCGATCTTGGCGGGCCGAGGTGGGTCGGTGACGTGGAAACGTGCCATGAGACCATCGGGCCGTCGGAGGAGATGTGGAAGGCCTTTGGCGGCATCGGAGGTTGAGGCTCCGAAGCAACCGAACAGCGCTTTCCTAGAGTATAGTTGCGGCGTGCTCGCGGCGCTGTCCACCTTCACCAGCGTCGCGCTCGCGCACACCGCATTATCAATCACCACTCTGTTCGCCAAAAATACCCAAGAAAGTTCAAATAAAGGAACAAAAATTTTCAAGACTTGAGGCGAAAATAGTTGAAATTACCGAGGAGTGTTCATGCGGATGACGAGCTTCTCGTATTCATCCAAAGAAGCAGGCCGCTCCATTTTTTGGCTTTCTTCACCGGTCGATCTGCAAACTATTAAACCGCTCACGATCTCTCGTTCTGATCAGTATCTGGAGAAAAATGACAATAAGTCCAGAAATCCCGCCAAAGTTTCGTCGTCGGTCCTCAGGCTTCGGCGAAATCGCCTCGCTTTGGTCTTGTTTAGATCTGAGCAGCAATACAAGTAAAGCACGCGTTAAGCGCTGGGTTTGGTCTTTCTTCACCAGCCTTCTTCAGGGTGCGGATTCCATCGTATTTAAAGTCCAAGAAACCACCGTTTTATTAAATTAAATTGATAAATAAAAGGAAATGCACATGCCGCGGGCAGCGCGCTGAGTCTTTAAGCCAAACCACGGTCGCCTACTCGGGCAGCAGATGTCCACGTGGCACGTTCTCCTGCCACGTAGGAGGGGTTGCTAATAGGTGGTGGCCAGCTCAGGGGCCGTTTCGCTTGGGGCTCAAGCGAGTTAGAAGGGAGTGGGTTGGTTTGGGCTCGTGTTAATAGTTAAGTAATGAAAAGTTTTTGAGGATAAGGTATGAATTTAGTCCATTAGGGTTAAAAATTGATTTTGGGGGGAGTGGATTGGTTAGTTGCACTGTTGGAGGGATGGATTCGGGTTCCAGCTTCGGGCACGTGGAAAGGATGGGACCAGTTGTCAGATCTGGCTTCGCCTTCAAGCATAAGGGCTACCGAATACCGACCTACGTGTGGTCCCTATCAGTCTAATCTAATTTTACGGGCAGGCTGTAAAAGGATTATCAATATTCGATTTCCACTGAAATAAGTGGTTTTTTTCACAATAAAATCAACAGCTTAGTGGTAAAAAGATTGGGGAAGATGTGTTAAGACTTCGAAAGCATGTAGTTCATAACTAAAAAAATTTCTATTCATATTGAAACATGCAGAAAAATTAAAAACGGCAGATATGCGATAGTTATTGAACATGTGACTAGATAAATCGTTGGAATTCATTGGGATAGGTAAAAAGGTTACTTGTTTTTTTTCTTTTTAGTAAAAATCATACACAGATATGGAATTAGGAGTTTTTTTTTAACTCCAACCTTTCTGTTATCATGGACCCATGTTTCGAGAGCTAAAATATCTATATTTTATCAAGTACTATTATCATTATTAATTAACCATAAAAGAGGTTTAAACAATTATAAGCGATGAAAACTGATTTCAAATTTATTAGAAAACAAAATATGCATTACTCTGCTTAAATGTAATTTATATGAAGACGAGTCTTTATTCGTATTCAGGCGAATGATACTCTCCCTTGGTAAGTCCTACGTTCTAACTTCTAACTTCTAACCATCAGCTATTAGCTGAAATTTTTTGCAGCCTTACTTTAATCAGCCGGTAATGTCGCCCTCGTTACCTCATTTCCGTAATAATCCCTTTGAAATTAAGTTTCGCATCTTCTTTTCAAGTGACCGGCTGGCTGGCTCGAGGACGACTTTGCCAACAAATCACCGAAATCTTCTCCTTCTCGATGACGTGGGCACCTCCCCTGGCATCCACGTGGCGCTTCCCCCGCCCCGCGTCCGTTCATAAATGTTTAATTCGCCCTTAATCGCACAATCAAGGGCGGATTAAACAATCACAATCTGCGCAAGCTAATCGTCAGCTTGAATTTTCAGTACGGGGAGAAAAGCAGTTGGGACGAAGACAACGGTTCAACGTACCAGGCAACGTGTCGAGTTCGGATTAGTGGAAAGAGAGGCGAGAACGTGGGTGCATTAAAAACGAGGAGCAGGCACGTTTTAGGGGGAGTGGGCTGGGCTGGGGTCTGTCTCAGTCATGTGACTAGGTGTCATAAACCACGTGCGCCGTCGTATTGCCGGGTAGGGAGGGTAACTTTCCAACTGGAAAAAGGCCCGAATCCGATTCCGAATCCGAATCCGAAATCCGAGGAATGCATACAGTGTCAAAGCTTTATTTACACTGGCGACAATATTTGAAAGTAAATAATTTTAATCTCTCCAACAGCGAAAAAGTAGGAAAGTGGCTGTTAATCCGAGTAAATATTAAACGAGACTATTTATTTGATTAAAATTGTTAATTATTTAAACTAATATAAATTTAGATATTTATAGATTCTGTTATAAGTTAAGTAAATGTCAAAAAATATATTATTTTAGACTCACTTTTCTTCTTGTCACGGAACTCTAGCCTTATTTACAATGTTTTAGAAATTAGATAACTATAATCTTGTTATTTCATATCAAGCATGATCTACGTATGTTTCATTTTTTTTTAAATTCCTCTTCGTATGAGTTATATATTACTATTTTTTACATTTATTATGTTCTCTTTGAAAAATCGCTAATCATACTAAAATGTACTTTACTACTTTTGTACAAACAAAAGTTTGAATCCTTTTCTTAAAAGTTTGTTAAAACTTTTACGGGTCATCATAGGCCCCATTATTTTATTTGTAGTGTATGAAAATAGTATATATATAGAGTTTGTAGCATATGTATATTTGTCGCTACTCATTTCCTTTTTACCCATCGAAACATCGATTTTATGAAAAGTACCTAAGACTTAGTTCAAGTAAATAAAAATGCGAAAGAAATTATTTTTACCACCCAGCCCAACAACTACAGTTTCAATTCCTTCGGAATAATGAAATTCAAGAGGAAAACATGATATTTTGTTGCGTGATTTTTAAAATTCTGAATTAAAGCTTTTCACGCTTGTCATGGGCTCCCCGCCTTGGATGGTCCGAAGAAGTGGCAGACGAGAATCCGGTGCATTGACTGCTCATGAACGTGGGGATGAGAGGGGCGGGAATTTTATTATTGGCGGGAAAATGGCGTAGATGAGATATTTTCCCCGCCAATTTTGAGTAATTTGGCGCCGAGTCCCATCATAACTTCGGTATGCAGGAGGCGCATGGGAATATATTAAGGGCAAGGAGCGAGTGGGGTTCCCAAAGTACGCTGAGACAACATCACAATCTCACTTGCGGTGAGTTAGTATAACTGTATAGGATATATACGGATGATGATCTAAATACACTGTTTGGACGTATGTTGTCTGGAATCTTCGTCCGAGGCCCAGGTACATGTATTCGGCCCATCTATATGGTGTGTATGACGTGACGTGGTGAATAATACGGGAGAGTGAATTTTCCAGTCTGGCTTACTTTTCTACAGTTCCGAGTTACATAGATATGATTAATTAACTATCCTGGGTATCCAGTATCCTCCAAATGAAGCCCTTTTATGATCAGAATCCCAAAAGGAGATTATATATGTTATGAAAAAAAGATATAGAATACGGTCACCGTTTATGTTATTAAGAGATATGCACAAAAATACATGTTATCAGAATACGGGTAAAGATATTTTGACCTTTAGTTTGTATTTTTTATTTTTTTTAACCCCTCTAAGACGTGCAAGCATCATTGGAGTTAGAAAGTGGGGAGGTTCATGAAACCGTTAGCATGATACACCTCATCATTTTTCGTTCTTTTGATGGTGTCTGACTTCTATCCCCTCCTCGATGCATGTCCAAAAATTTATAAAGCATAACTACTAGCGATCATCTTTACTTGATTAAAATCTCCGGCACAAAGTAGCTCCAATTGATGCCTTTGCTTACGAATCAAAAGGCCACATGTTTTCACTTGCTTATCTACTCGGAGATCTCGGCTGATATCTTTCAGTCTCCCGATTTTTTTACTTTTGAGTTTGAGCTGCATGTTCTAGGGACGTAAGGGAATTGTGAGTCGGGTCGGGTTGAAATTGATGCCAGATTAATCGGGTCGCAGTCCTCCTTAATATTAGGAGCTCCCCATGATCGAACGTGTTATGGTCTTGTTCAGATTCAGCATCGTGCCTGTGATCGAAGGTAGTCGGATAATTTATTTAAATCGACCCAGTATCTTACGTCAGAAAACTAAGAAATAATTATAAATATAATTCATTTCGTTAAATACACAAAGCAGAGCAGAAGAACATATGTCAAGTTATTACCGGCCCATGAAGAGAAACACGCCTGATTTAGGCTGACCATTTACTAGCCCACGTTCATACCAAACCCAATTAAACTAGCCTACAACGTTGAACAGACCACGATAGCTACCGACTGCTGACCAACTCTGCAAGGTCACATGATGGACCAAATATTACAAATTTGCTGACAACGACAACCTTTCAGTTTCAAACTTATTTTTGGTTACAGTTGCTATTTCTAAACCCAACATCAATATTTATGAATAGAATTTGAGCACCCCCTCACACGTCTCTAGCTTTTTGTCGAGGGGGGAAAAAAAGAAGGCGAGGATACTCTCAAATCTTAGCAAAATCTCTTCTCCTTTTTCTCCTCCTTTGATTTACCTTCGTTTACTTGTATACGGAATTTTTGTGCTTTTAGTATTTACAATTTGGAGCTTTGTTTCTTGGTTCCTTGTGTTAACACGCCACGTCTACTGCTTTTTGTCAATTGCCCAAGGGAATGGGAAGCAAAAGAGTAAAAAATGCGGAGAAAATTTTGTACAACGACCGATTTGATGAAGACATTACACTTCATATTCTCATGCTAACGCACTATATTTTAAGCACGTGTATGCGATTAGAGTTGAGCATCTAATCCCGTTACCTTAAAATTTGGAATCCGATATTTACGAATTAATTTGGTTAACTACTCAAAACTGGGCTAGGATTGATTCATGTCCAGTTTTGAAGTAAACTTGCTTGTTTTTTTCAAAATCAAAATAAGGAGTGGATCCACAAAACAACAACAACAACAACAACAACAATAATAATAATAAATAAATTTACATCAACACCACCTTAACTTATATTCAAATTGATCCTTATCAACTTTAGTTTTAATTTTTGATCAAAACCATCTTTACATGCATTCATGTTTGCAATATCACACTTAATCGACTTTTCAACTCAAAATTGGTGTGAAATTCTCATTTTACCCCCAACCTAAAGTACATGTTTCTTAATTAATTATAAACTCAATGGTCCATTAGATATTAGTCTACTGGATCTTTCATATTTTTAAATTAGACCCTCAAACTCTCCCACCCCCATGCCCTCTCAAATAGCCATGGACTTTCAAATCCGAATCTCCAAACCCTAGCCTAATCCCCAAACCCTAATTCCCAAATCCTAAGCTTGCCTTCCTTCAATCACCGCTCCCTCCCGCCCTCCAATCCAAGAAAATCCTCCCTCAATCAGCCCCAAAGCCCTAACCTCACATCCCCTTAATTTTCTCTTCCTCGCGCCCTCCAATCCAAGAAAAAACCCTGGCAAGGACAACATCATTTTGGGGGGACTAAATTTTAAAATATGATGGATTTGACGGTTTAATATCAAAATACAAAAGATTTGGGAAATAAATATCAAAATGTGAAAGATTTGGGGAATTGATATTAAAAAAAACCTTATTTATGAGCTAACAGCTTCGTTACTTTAATAATAAATTTTGGAGTACAGATGGCACAAATGGTAATTAGCATCCGTAATTTGTGCTATCCCACATGCGGAAAAATCAGCAATAGCGAAAATTGAAGTTCCACAAAACCACAACTGTAATTAGTTCGAAGCCCCATACACGCACTCAACCGTTCCTTATTAGTGAACATGATGGTTAGTGGGGGATCTGGGCTTTACTCGGTCAGCTGGAGATCCTTGCTGGCGAAACAATCTATCAGTGGAACCGGCCCACTTGGCCTTTACACTCAGGGGAGTGGCGGTTTGAAGTCGGGCCAATTACTCGGCTACAGCTCCAGTTGACCAGGGTTTCCCGTCACCCAAAAAACTGTAATTATTGCCTCTTACGGGGGCAATTATGTAAAAATCAACATCATCCATTGCTCATTCTCCCTGATAAAACCAATGCTATGCATACGAGATCACCATTCTGGTCGACGACTAAAACACATGATATGCTTCAATGCTATCCTTCTGATGTGGTGGGGATATGGGGGAAAACATCATCCATTGCTCATCTTCCAGTTTCTTGCATTTTTTTTTCCTTTTTAGTTCAAAATGAAAATTAAAATTTTTGCTGTTTGATCTAACTAATCATCCCACTCTCGTTCCATCATTGAGTCAAATGCTTTTGCTGAATCAACCCGTAAAATTTGTTATTTTAGGCAACTGTCAAATTTGTTTTGTCCAGGTACTATAATTGTTGGAAATTTATCAAATAATTAAGATTATAGCATGCAGATAAATCCGAAAAAATAAACAATTAAAACTAGCCTGATCGGGAGCAGTCGTGTATTCACTGCCCTAGAAGATTGAGAACCCGCCTATCGCCCTGGCGCAGATGGTTCCCTCCCCCTAGCGGTAAAAACCCCCGGAAACGGCCGGCCTCTACACTCGGGCGAGAGTGCAGAGCTTCAGCTCAGATGAAGAAAGTTGCCCATAAAATAAAACTAAGATATAATGAAAATAATATATGTAGGGGAGAGAAGAGAAAACAAGAGAGACTTCTTGTTATTTTTCTTATCGTTTTAAGCTCAACACACGGATATATATATATAGGGTTGGAAAAGACGTTACAAAACCCGTAATTAATTCTGTAACGTTCGTCATAAATTTTGTAACGTTCGTCATAAATTTTGTAACGTTCGTCATAAATTTTGTAACGTTCGTCATAAATTTTGTAACGTTCGTCATAAATTTTGTAACGTTCGTCATAAATTTTGTAACGTTCGTCATAAATTTTGTAACGTTCGTCATAAATTTTGTAACGTTCGTCATAAATTTTGTAACGTTCGTCATAAATTTTGTAACGTTCGTCATAAATTTTGTAACGTTCCCCATAATTATATATCCGTTACACATATAGCAAAGCGGGTTGAGCGTTAAAGGCCATGCTCACAATAAACCGACTCATGAGAGTTTCTAGGGGTTAGCCCAGCCCCCCCTAACCGCGGCCATCACGGTTCCTCTCACGTAGGTAAGTCCTCAAAGGGTACTACAGCTGTTTATTTAATACCCCCCACAATACACGCGTTGGACTTATTAAGAGTAAAACTCAGCCTAGCCAGCTGTATCATAAGAGCATCGTCATCATAGAGAAGGGGTAGTAGCAAATGCTACATAATGATATATAAATATATCTAGGTCGATGCTCCACACGAGTGTCACTAGTCCAGCTTGTTTCTACCACATTGAACCGACATTGGGACTACGTCTCCAAATAAGGGTTGGGTTGCCGCTGTCAGTGACCTCATCTATGGGCTTAACCCCATCTCCCTCGATGAATCCAGAACCACACTCCTGGATAATCCCTTAGTCAAAGGGTCATCAAGATTCTTTTCACAGACTTTACAAAGTCTAGAATCATAACTTTGCCTAGCAGGCGTTGTATTTATTTATCAAGTTCTTATTTTGTAATTAGTCCATCATATTGTTTGAAATTGACATTAGGTCATGATCTATGATCATAAAAGATCATAGTCTATGTCTGAAGAGATTGACCTTAATATCTGAACATTTCAAACTAATGTGGAACTAAAAATTCTGCAGTTATGCATATGCACATACATGAATGAAATTAATAATAGATACATGCAGAGCATAATAGGATTTCGTATCTTAAAATATATTTTCGTATCTTAAAATATATTTCATACTTATAATTCAAATGCATAAAATTTTTAAAATTATTCTATTATAAGAGGTTACAAATTGGTTGCCTACAAAGGAGACCGTCCAAATTTAAATCGGTTGCCTACAAATGAGACCTTCCAAATTTAAATTGGTTGTCTACAAAGGAGACCTTCCAGATTTATGTTGCCATTTTCTAGTACCACCTCTTATACAAATAATAATAATAATAATATTTGTACATACGTGCTTTAAATTTTTGAAGTGCATTCTTGCTTAAAACCTTGTAATTAATCATGTAACAAATGCAAGTTATCTAAGAAGACATATGAACATTTATTACAATATTCATCAAAGTGCAATAAAAGTGATGAACTTTACATTTGAATAATATAATTCACCATATAAAATAGAATTTTAAAAGATGCACCTCTTTGATTTGGTTCGCTCATATATTGATCATTTATCATTAGGCAATATATGATGCAAGAAGTGTAATTAAATAAATGCATATGATTTTCTTCCATAATTCCGGTCCTATTATTCCAAACCAAAAACTCCTAAAGTGAAAAGATTAAAGTTTTACCCGGGTAGTTAGCCAGGTAAGGATAGTAATAGAGGTTGATCAAAGATCAATTAAGTACCTCGTTCCTTGCAGAGCGCGTTACGCAACCCTTAAACCTTGCCTTAGACACCAACTAATCCAAGAAAACTTGAATCGGTTCACTCAATGAGTTTTTGTTCCTTAACAGTATATAGAAACTTTAAATTATTTCCTGTAATCATTTAAAATGCCTAGCAATTATACTGCAAACATATGTTGGATAAGGCCGAGGAGGGGTTTACCTATTGATGTTCGAACCTCATGATTTTCATGTCTTGAGAGTAAAAACATATCTGCTGCAGACAACTGCCACAGAAGTTGCTGAACAAATTTGCATTCACTTTTACCACCTTCTGTACTAAGCTTATTAGATGCATAAATACACTAAAGTATGGAATTATTAATAGAATGCACCATATTATTGATAGCTTAAAGAAATAATAGTATTAAACCATGAACAAATCCAGATATTTCAAAGCATCTATTTTGTTTTCTTTATTCTTGTCAAAACCATGCATATGAGACTTTCAAACATAAATAAGTATTAAAAGCTCAAATTATTTATTGGTGATCATCAACGTTCAAATACAGAGCATATTCACTAGCACAAGGGAATAAATGTAGGTTTTAGATGATTATAACAAATATAAACTAGGCTTTTAGAAACCAATAAAGGTTCTTTGATATTTGTAACTTGCAATCTGATACTTGCTCTAACTTTAGAAGTTTTTTCAGCATTATGAACAAAAACTGTTTAAATGAACAATAACATTTTTTTAATAAAATGAACAGTATAGTTTTTATTTTTAATTAATAACAATTAAATAAATACAATAAATGCAGTATTTATCAATAATTAAAACCGTTAATATACAATATGTTCATTTGTTGCGGTTCATACATGAAACAACAAAAAGACGAGTTGAGCTCATTTGTTACGTCCATTTCCATAGAAAATTAATACTATTAATTACTAGATAAACAAATAAATAAAGGAAGTAATTATTTCGGATGAATGGTAACCGAAACAGAATATTTTATTTTTACTTTTTAAGAAATATTAAATGCAGATATTTGAATATATCTAAATGAACAGTGAAAGAAAAGATGATTTTTTTTTCCGGATGAATAGAAAAAAAATTCCGACTGAAAAAAAAATTCTTTGTGAACAAAACGGCTACAGTAATGAACAGAGTAGAAACGTTAAAACTACATTAATAAAAAGTAACAACTACAGTAACGAACATTAACTTTATTTGCTTTGATGTGATTTTATGGCACATTCTTGAGTACACCTGTGATATATCTGAAAAGCAAAATTATTGTATGAAACTGACAGCAGATGTTAACTACACGAACAATGTGGAAACATGTAACTTAGGGGTGCATACTTCCAAGCATATATTTTCATTGAAAATACATACACCTTTTTTTTTATTTCAGATTCATTTTCTGGAATAATTTTCTGAATGAACAGAAAATTATAAATTATTTTTATTTCGGATTTATAAATTAACTTATTAAAATAATCAATCTTCTAGATTGTTAGAAATTTATCAAATAATTAAGATTATAGCATGCAGATAAATCCGAAAAAATAAACAATTAAAACTAGCCTGATCGGGAGCAGTCGTGTATTCACTGCCCTAGAAGATTGAGAACCTGCCTATCGCCCTGGCGCAGATGGTTCCCTCCCCCTAGCGGTAAAAACCCCCGGAAACGGCCGGCCTCTACACTCGGGCGAGAGTGCAGAGCTTCAGCTCAGATGAAGGAAGTTGCCCATAAAATAAAACTAAGATGTAGATGAAAATAATATGTAGGGGAGAGAAGAAAAACAAGAGAAACTTGTTGTATATTTTTCCTTATCATTTTGAGCTCAACATATGGATATATATATAGGGTTGGAAAAGACGTTACAAAACCCGTAATTAATTCCGTAATGTTCGTCATAAATTTTGTAACGTTCCCCATAATTATATGACCGTTACACATATTTTTAATTGCTAATTAAAACATGTTTTAATTATAAAACTTTATTACTATTCATGAAGGCAAAATTGCCTTTTGTTAACAAAATATCTAACAATAATTTCTCTGCTTTGCAACATTAGACGGTAAATGAGATCTCCCGCGCCTCATATCTCTGTGGAGGATCACTATCAACAACATCGGAAATCCAACGAGCCCCGTGAGCTCCGACTACCGATTCTGAGCTCATTATCATCTTCTCAGTAGCAACCACTTGGGGCAACCTGTCACTTTTAATCTAACTAGAGTATCACAAATAAATTAATAGAAAGACTACCATGTAATTAATTTTGCCTTGGTTGATGTAGGCTGTCATTGCAAATAGCTGGTCCACGCAAAACACTGATGATGAAAGTTACAATCTGACGATTTTCACGACAACATACGAGAGTTACAAATTGACGACTCTCACATTTCAAAAAGCCAAATGCAAGGATTGCAAGATGACGATCTTTGCAGAACTTGAAAAGAAGATTACAATTAACGATCTATTCAAACCAAAATGCGAGGGTCCATCCCCGCGTACCAACTGTTAAAAAACGCGAGGGTTACCCCCACGTTCAATTCCAACACGAGAGAGTCACCCTGCGTTCCAACTTCAGACGCGAGGGTCGACCCCCGCGTTTCATAGGCTAAACGCGAGGGTCGCTAAACGCGGGGGTCGCCCCAGAACATGAATCTTGCGTTTGACCTTTTTAATTGCAATTTGAACGGTTCAAAACCGTTTTCCACATAATGGGGCTATTAAACCCCCATTATGGAGAGATTTATGGGGTCAGTTACACCCCTAGATCTCTATAAATAGCTGAGAATTCAGCTGAATAAGGGGCTTTTTGATCATTTGGGTTGGCTATCTTTGAGATCGGCTATTGCATTGAAGAGAGAAAAGCCATTGGCTTATTTCGGCTAAAATGATTGAAATTCCTTTTTGAAACTAAATCTCCTGCAGAATTCTAAATTCGTCCAGAGTTCTAAACTTGCATTGCAAGTTCTTCCAAGACGTCAAACCAAAAAGCAAAGACGAAATTCCACAAAGCGAAGTGTTCGGATCGTTAACGGGATACAAGAATCAAACTCCCATCGCCACCAAGAAGAACCCAACATTAAACAAAGGGAAGGATCTTCATCGATTCTTCTTTCTTTTGTAAATCAGGAAACCGATAAGAAAGTTGTGATTGCTTTTTCTAAGTCAGTTAGAGAGGGATTACTTTGAGAGATTGTAATTACTCTTTTTTCTAAGTTAGTTAGGGAGATTAATACTAATTTATTTCTTAATTTTCTTATAATTTTTCCCGCAAACAGTTCATCATCCAGATTTGTAAAATTTAGGGTCTGGAATGATGGAGAAGAAGATAGTAGAGAAAGTACAATTTTACCCTTTAAATATATTTGAATTAAAATTAAAAATTAAATAAATCTTTTTTAGCACTAAAACAAGGCTATTATTATAATTAGTTGGGACACACATGCTTTGTACCTGCTGAGTAAGGGTATTTTCGAAAGTTCAGGTCTTTTTTGAGTTGATTAAATGAGACATTGCAAATATGTAAACAAGTAAATGTGGTTTGACCAAAAATAAAAATAAAAGTTGGTAAGTATCAAATTTGAATAAAAGTTAATGTGATTTTCATGCATAAAAAACCGGTTAAAATATCAAATTAGCTTAAAAAGTAATACCAGTTTATTACTTTAGCCTAAAAAGTGACATGGCAACACTCTAATCTAAAGTAGTAAATGAGTTTACTTTCTAGACTAATCTTGTATTTTAGGCCCTCTTTTGTCTTAAGAAAAAGAAGGCTAGAACTAGCTCAGATTTTGCAAATTAATAATAAATTCAAAACTAGATTAAGTTCAATCCTATTCCAGTTTTAAGAATTTGTCAAATACTCTGAGGTTGGTGGGCGTTTTATCAAAACTCAAGAATTCGGTGTTATTTGATAAATATTTATGATTTTGAGAAACGCAGCTGTAAAAACCCCTAGTGAAACTAATCTTATTAGGGTTATTTAGTTCATAGTCCATCAATTTTCAATTACTCCATATTAGTCCCTCAAATATTAGGGTTTAAAAAAAAAACATTAGCTGAGGGCTGTTTTGGTCCCTGAGATACCAAATTGTAAGATGCCATAGGATCTGAGGGATTTATATATGAATAACTTCAAAGAATTGAAATAAGGATTTATGAGTAACTTCAAAGATTTGAAATATTAAATTATTGAAGATTTGAGGGACTGAAATTTAAATAACGCATTCCTACTGTGAGTTTCATCCGATTCATTTATCAATTCTGAGCGTAGGCATATGTGCATTATATTGGAAATAATTTCTTAATCAATTTTTCGTTTAATTTTCCATTTTTGCGAGAGCGCATGGAGGATCTCGACCAAGATCATCCTGAAGTAAATCCCTATTTTTAGTCTCAATTTGGGTGATTTTGATGTGGTTTGCTGGGGACCCATTGATGATTAATGTCAGCAGATAATTATCGAGAGCAATATCTTCATCTGTCGTGGTGAAGCTCGGAACGAGGAAGTCGCTCTTTTTTTACCCCATTCTGGTTTGGCGTGCTGTTGCTTTTCCTAGGACAAATTAAATTTGATGCTTCTTAGTCTCAAGGTACTGTTATGGGGTCTACTTTTACACGTTAGAATCCCTGTTCTAAACAAGATTTGAGCGGCACTGTTGTTCAGATATTTTTCAATTGACTAGGTTTTGAAATCATTGACATGCTTATTCAACGAGGAACACTCGATCAAAATTGATATGAATCTTCGGTTAAATTAAGTTACCCCATAAGACGTTATACAATGTTATGATTCTAAAAATATTTGTTAATCTTTCTTAGATTTAACTAGTAGTGTCTTGTTCCTCCAAAAATGATGTTGTAGTTTGTGAAATTTAAAATTTAAATTATATTAATATATATATTTTTATATATTTATTGATTAAATTTTCAATATGAAGCTTGAGTAACACTGCTTGAAACAACTCAAACTTATGCAGCATATCCCTAATATTGTGAATAAACATCCTGTAAAAGAGGTTTTGCATGTGCATACATTGGAGATTTCTAAAGGAGTAGATGAAAAATGATCATGCAAAATCATGCTAATGAACGAGCACTAAACTTTGAAGTGTGAGTATCTTAGATTTTGATAGGGTGACATATTTTGCCTAAAGTCAAATAGATGTAGAGGGCACGACAGTGAATGAAAACTGTATGTGATAATATCAGTAATCTTATTTCGATTGACTAGCTACTGTTCTCTTAGCCTTTTTTTTTTAATATAATCATATGT
Organism: Asparagus officinalis; assembly: GCF_001876935.1. Lineage (NCBI taxonomy): Eukaryota > Viridiplantae > Streptophyta > Magnoliopsida > Asparagales > Asparagaceae > Asparagus > Asparagus officinalis. The sequence goes on along the minus strand of NC_033797.1, from coordinate 30,000,228 downwards.
TAATTTTTCTCGTGTCCGGTAAGCATTTAGTGGAAAATTGTAGAAACAACGAAGTTCAGGAGAAAAACAAGCAAGCAGTTTCACGGTCGACTGCGAGTGGCACGGCGATGGGTTCTGCGGTCGACCGCGCCCAAGCTTTGCAGGTGATTAAGTCTCTGGACTTTTTATGGTCGACCACGATATTGGCTCGGCGGTTGACCGCGTACCGGGTATTGGGCTGTTTTGTTTTCTGCTCGTTTTCTGATTAGATTTTGATATAAATTAGAAGCACTTGTTTCTAGGGTAAAAGTGAGGAGAGTTTTAACAGAGATTTAAGATTGTACTGAGCATTGTGAGAGAGAGAGATATTGTGAGCAAAGAGAGAGCTTTGGTTTAGGGTTTATTTGAGTAATTTTGAGATTGTAACCCTTTGTACTCTCCTTGATTTAGTGGAATTTCCCCATCCTCTCCCTGTGGACGTAGACAAATTGCCGAACCACGTATATCTCTATGTTTGGTTTGATTTGTCGTATTTTGGATTGGATTGTGCTCGTGTTTGGTTTGGTTATCTTCTCCCGTAACTCGCGAACTCGTTTGGTGTGTGACCATGCTTCCACAAAGGCGCACGATAATTGGTATCAGAGCTCAGATTTCAGATCTAGGGTTTTGGCATTAGGTGGAAGAAGATTCGTCATGGAAGCTTGGTTCTTGGAGTTCTAGGCTTCGGTGGAGATAATGTTTGGGGTTGTCGTTGAAGATTTCGCTGGAAGCTTGGTTCTTGGAGTTCTAGGCTTCGGTGGAGATAATGTTTGGGGTTGTCGTTGAAGATTTCGCTTTCCTCGTGTGGTTAGGAGATCTATTTTTCGGTGGAGATAATGTTTGGGGTTGTCGTTGAAGATTTCGCTTTCCTCGTGTGGTTAGGAGATCTATTTTGGAATCCGTTCTAGGATTTAGTTGGGTAACTTCTAAATTCTATTAAGTTTAAATTTTTCTCTACAATTTGGAGTTTGTGAGTATAGGTAAAGAAGTTGGTGAAAGCAACAAGATAGTGGGTATAGTTTAAGTTGGTTTTCAGAACACTAAAATTAGTGTGGTTAAATATGATAGCAAGATCAATTTTGGTTTGTGGACGAGCGACGTACATGATACGCTCAATGCTCAGAATTTGGATGAGACCATCATGGTCCATGAGAGACCACCTAAATATGAAGAGTCGGTATGGAAAAAGATGAATAAGAACGCTTATGGGGTGATCAAGTCCTGTTTGGAACAGGAGTTAAAATATGATGTGATTGGGATGACGTCTGCAATAAAGATGTGGGAAATTTTCAATAACAAGTACCTTATGAAGAGTGTTGAGAATATATTACACATGCTGCGTAGGTTATTCAGATTTCAGATATCCAGGGACACCTCACTAGCAATTCATGTGAACAACTACACTAAGTTGTTGTCGGACTTGGCGAATATTGATGAGAAGATATCGGATGAGTACAAGGCGATTATTTTGTTAGGCTCCATAGCATACAAGGAGTATGATACCTTTGTGCTTACTTTGTTGAATGTGAGATATTCTTGTTTTCAGCGAAAGTTGACTCCATTGTCGATTCCATTAAAAATTTGATATGTTTACAGGAAATTAAAATGAAAGTAAATGAAAATACAACTCTCGAGAAAATAACACAGAAATTGTTTATCAACTCCTGTTTTGTGGGACTTTGCCTGTGCCGGGAATGCTTTGGCTCGTTGACCACCGAATCACAGGTCGTGAAGGGGGTTTACTGATTCTGACTTCGTTTATCGAAGTGAGAATTTGAAACGATATCTTATCAAAGTAAGATAGTCGTTCTTCTTAAAATCAAGTCAAAGCTCAATTTCAAGGATTTGTACGAAAACTCAAATCTGCTCTCTCTGCTCTGGATTGCTCGAAAATATGCTCTCCCTTCGTCAGAAATGACCCTAGGGGGGTATTTATAGCCTCTGGGGTAATAACTGCACAAAACTCAAACAAAATAACACGTTATGGCTGCGAGACAGTGTTTGCTGTCTCGCTGGCGAGACAGTGTTTGCTGTCTCAGCCCGCGAGACAGTAAATGCTGTCTCGGAAGTGGAATATTCTGGCAGTTTTCGTTTTTTAACTGCTTTCCCACGTTTCAAACTCCGTTATTTTGGTAGTTATTCACGTGATTTTCGCCCAAGATGTTTCCCACGTCCCTTGGCAGTTAATGGACACATGTAGGGCAGTTATCGAGGTGGTTTTTGACCATTTCAACACTGTCTCGCTGGTGAGACAGTAAAATACTGTCTCGCTGGCGAGACAGCAAAGTCTGTCTCGCTGGCGAGACAGCAAAGTCTGTCTCGCTGGCGAGACAGCAAAGTCTGTCTCGCTGGTGTTTGATGGAAAATTTGCAGTAAAAGAAATGAAAGAAAATTGATTTGTATTCCTTTAATCTCAGTTACAATTGGATTTCCTGATTACAAAAGAGAAGAGAATGATCTGGATTCTCCCCTTTGTTTAATTCTGGGTTCTTCACGGTGGCAATGAGATGCTTCCCTCGAATGCTCGCGTCGAGTTTGCTTCTCGTTGACTATCCGACGTCTTGCTTCACTGGAACGTGGTCTTCTCCTCACGATTTAACGTTGTGGAGAACTCTGAACGAGTTTGAAACTCTATGAAAGAATTGATTTAACCGAAAGTCGGTTATAAGCCAAGGATGAAGAAGATCTTGTTGCCGATCTCCAAAGCTCCAACTGAAGGATGAAGGATCCTCTTTTCGCTGCCAAGAAGTTCCAACAGACCGCCCGAACCCCTGAACTGAATTGATTTTTAGTTATTTATTGGGGATTAAGGGGTGTAACCACCTCCTTAATTCGCTCCTAAGTGGGGCTAATGGGATGTAACCGCCCCTTAAATCACTCCTGAGTGGAGTTGTGATCCCCTTAGATCGTGGGAAACGATTTTGAAACCGTTCATCTCGTGTTTGAACGAGTCAAACGCAAATCCTGTGTTCTGGCATGAATTCTGTGTCCAAACGCAATGCCTAAAAGCTTGAACGCAGCATCTGGAAGCTCGGACGCAGCGACTGGAAGCTGCGTTGCAGTGATTTAAGAGCTGCGTTTGGCAACGGATCTGAGCTGCGTTTACAGCGCGTTTGCAGCGATTTGGAAGCTGCGTTGGCAGCATTGGGAGCTGCGTTTGAGCTATGTTTGCAGCGATTTGGAAGCTGCGTCTGAGCTGTGTTCGTGGCTATGAACATGAGCTGCGTTTGCAGCTTTTGGAGCTGCGTTTGCAGCTTTTAGAGCTGCGTTTGAGCTGCGTTTGCAGCTTTTGGAGCTGCATTTGAGCTGCGTTCGTGGCTATGAACGCGGCGCATCTTGATGCTGGTACGCGGGGAGGACTTCCACGTCTTGATTTGAAGAAACAGTCGATTTGTAGTCTCTTTCTATCGAAGTTTTGCAAAGATCGTCATTTTGTAATCTTTACTTTAGCTCTTTGATATGCAAGAGTCGTCAGATTGTAACTCTCGATGTTGATTGTGAAGGCTGTTGAACTAGAGCTCTCATCGGTTGTCGTGAAGGTCGTCAGCTTGTAACCTTCAGCGATCTACATGAAAGTCTTCAAATTGTAGCATTCTGGAAGTCGTCAGAGTGTAACTTCCATCATCGGTATTTTGATGGAGGATAAGCTATCTATTGTGATTTTTAGACAGCCTACAGACCCCCTCCAAAGTTTTCGAAAGTTCGCGGTTGACTGGGACGAATTTTCGGAATACTTTGGATCTCAACTCTGATCTTGGAGCTGTTGATTCCTTGTGGTAAAGGATTTGTTCTCTGCTTCGAAGGCATCTTGGTTGAAGGGATTTGCTACGTAGGACCTGTGTGAAGGTATGCGCCATCCTGCTTCTGGAATGTGGGGGTGGACCCTGCATTTTGAACTTGAGATGCGGATTTCACCCTTGCATGTTGAATTTGGAACACGGGTGTGACCTCGGCGTTTGGTTTTTGCATCACGGGTCTGTCCTCAGCGTTTGGACTTAAGACATGGAAGTGTCTTCCGTGCATTTTTGACTAAGTCTTTGAGACTTGTCTTTGGCTTATCTGTTTTAAGTCTCGGCTCACATCCATTAAGCTGATGGACTTGCAAACGTGCATAGGATTTTTGGCAAACCCTCAGCCATCAACGGATTTGATAAGCCTTTACCGACTACCGTTTAAGTCGGGCTAGCATGTGGAGTGTCTAAGTCCGTTCCACATGTAACGTTATGCTAAGAGAATGAACCCTCTTAGACTTGATGCTATGATTTTGAATACATAGACTTTATTATTTTCACGGGAAAAGACTAACCGGCAATGCGTGTTAGGCGTAGGCTTATCTCTAATTAGGGATCGAGATAAAGTCCCACATACGTGTAAAACATGGATTTTAGCGTAATTAATAATAACCTGCTACGATATTGAATACGTAGGCTTTGCCATTATTATGAGAATGGGCTACCCGGCAGCATGTGTTAGATGCAGACTTATCTCTAATTAGGGGTCGAGATAGATTCCCCCCAGGCATGAATCCTGGTGTCTTTTTCACGGCGAAAGATTAACCGGCAACGCGTGTTAGGCGTAGACTTATCTCTAATTAGGGATCAAGATAAAGTCCCCCATGCGTGTAAAACATGGATTTTGGCGTTATTAATAACAACCTGCTACGATATTGAATACGTAGGCTTTGCTATTATTACGGGAATATGCTACCCGGCAGCATGTGTTAGATGCAGACTTATCTCTAATTAGGGATCCAGATAAAGTCCCCCAGGCATGCATCCTGGAGAGTCGATAAGTTAATTGTCAGAGGTTTGGTGTTAACATGACGATAATTTGTTGCGATCGGAGCAACTTTGTGGACTTATCATCCTATTGACGAGGATTGATAAGTTGATTTTTGTCAGAGGTGTGATATTAACGTGACAGGAAGATGTTGCGATCAGGGTAACTTTGTGGACTTATCATCCTATTGATGAGGATTGATAAGTGGGTTTTGTCAGAGGTTTAGTGTTAACGTGACAGGATTTGTGTTGCGATTGGAGCAACTTTGTGGGCTTATCATCCTATTGACGAGGATTGATAAGTGGATTGTCAGAGGTATGGTGTTAACATGACAAGAGAATGTTGCGATCGGAGCAACTTTGTGGACTTATCATCCTATTGACGAGGATTGATAAGTGGGTTTTGTCAGAGGTTTAGTGTTAACGTGACGAGAGTTTGTATTGCGATTGGAGCAACTTTGGAGACTTATCATCCTATTGACTAGGATTGATAAGTGGATTATTGTCAGAGGTATATTGTTAACGTGACAGGAATGTGTTACGCTTGGAGCAACTTTGTGGACTTATCATCCTATTGATGAGGATTGATAAGTGGGTTTTGTCAGAGGTTTAGTGTTAACGTGACATGATTTGTGTTGCGATTGGAGCAACTTTGGAGACTTATCATCCTATTGACAAGGATTGATAAGTGGATTATTGTCAGAGGTATATTGTTAACGTGACAGGATTGTGTTGCGCTTGGAGCAACTTTGTGGACTTATCATCCTATTGATGAGGATTGATAAGTGGATTTTGTCAGAGGTGTGCTGTTAACATGACAGGAATTTGTTGCGATCGGAGCAACTTTGTAAACTTATCATCCTATTGAAGAGGATTAATAAGTTGATTTTGTCAGAGGTGTGATATTAACATGACAGGTTTTTGTGTTGTGATGAGAGCAACTTTATGGACTTATCATCCTATTGACGAGGATTGATAAGTGGGTTGTCAGAGGTATGATGTTAACATGACAAGAGAATATGTTGCGATTGGAACAACTTTGTGGACTTATCATCCTATTGAGGAGGATTGATAGTAGATTGTCAGAGGTATGATGTTAACATGACATGATTTGTGTTGCGATGAGAGCAACTTTATGGACTTATCATCCTATTGAAGAGGATTGATAAGTGGGTTGTCAGATGTGTGATGTTAACGTGACAAAGTTTGTAGACCTATCGCTCTATTGAAGAGAGTCGATAAGTTGATTTGGTCGTCAGAGGTGTGATATTAACTTGACAGGGTGAATATTGTGTACTTGTGACTTGCACAAGATTTTGAGAATTAGCGTCTCGCTGGGGAAACTTGCTATGTGAGTTTATCATCAGGAACGATGAGTTCTGATCCTTGTGATTTGAATAAGATTTTGAAGACTTAGTGTCTTGCTGGGGAAGATTGCGATTTGAGCAATTTCGAGGACCTATCATCCTATTGAAGATGATTAATAAGTTGATTGTCAGAGGTATATTGTTAACGTGACAAATTAGAGCGATGCCAGCTGCATTCATACTCTGTGGGGATGATGATCGTCAGAAGTGTAATGTTAACCCGACGATGTGAAAGATTCGTTACTCTTAATCTAATGGATTTCAAGTAACCAACCCCCAGTCTTGATTAAGACTTAGCAGGGGAATAAAAAGAGGTAGACAAGACACATCACCTAGTGGGGCACTATTCATGAAGTCGGAATAGAGGCACATCACCTAGTAGGCCATTATCTGATGAGTTTGACTATCAGAGGTAACTGTTAACGTGATAGTTTTGTGGACCCGCCATCCTACTTGAAGAGGATTGGTGGAGGAATTTGGAGGAAAATGACTATCAGAGGTGACGGTTAACGTGATAGTTTTGGTGGACCCGCCATCCTATTGAAGAGGACTGGCAGGAGAATTTGGAGGAAGGTAGACTATCAGAGGTGATCATTAACGTGATAGTTTTAGTGGACCCGTCATCCTATTGAAGAGGATTGGTGGGGGAATTTGGAGAAAAAGGACTATCAGATGTGACGGTTAACGTGATAGTTTTGTGAACCCGCCATCCTATTGAAGAGGATTGGTGGGGGAATTTGGAGAAAGGTAGATTATCAGAGGTGATCATTAACGTAATAGTTTTAGTGGACCCGCCATCCTATTGAAGAGGATTAGCAAGTTGATGGACTATCAGAGGTAAATGTTAACGTGATAGGTTTGGTAGATTTTGTGGTTGACAGAGGTATTCTATTAAACATAACAACTCAGAAAATTTATTACTTATAATCCAATGGACTACAAATAAACCAACCCCCAGTCTTGAACAAGTGCAGGGGGGAAGGGTAGACGTGACAGATTGCCTAGTGAGCCACTGTCTAACGAGTTTGACTATCAGAGGTAACTGTTAACGTGATAGTTGTTGGACCCACCATTCTATTGAGAAGAGAATTGACAAGTTGAGGGACTATCAGAGGTAGATGTTAACATAATAGTTTTGTGGACCTGCCCTCTTATTGAAGTGGATTGGCAGATTGATGGACTATCAGAGGTAACGGTTAACGTGATAGTTTTGTGGACCTACCATCCTATTGAAGAGGATTGACAGATTGATGGACTATCAAAGGTAACTGTTAACGTGATAGTTTTGGTAGATTCGCCATCCTATTGAGGAGGATTAGCTTCAATAGTCGTGGTATCTTCTTCTGACTGAGAAGATTGGGCTTGGTCTGATTGCTCAGGTTGATCCTGCCTACTTTGTTCTTCAGCTTTGATCATGGCAATAATCTTTTGAGCCTGTTCGCCTTGAGAGATTAGTTGTCTCCAAGAACGACATTCTGCAACTCCAATTCGGGCTAGGAGGTCGGTTTGCAAATTGTGTCGACAGGTCTGCACTAGGGTAGACAGTGTCATATCTGTCGGACATTGTAGAGCCATATTTCGAAAGACGAAGGCTTTGACGGACTCCCTCTTCTTTTGCTTAGTGGCTAGAAGGGTATGGATAGAGACTTCTGTATCCTCTTCAAAGAATCTTGACAGGAAGAGTCTCTCTAAATCTGCCCACCTTTGGATACATCCGGCAGGCAGTTTTCTGAACCATTCAAAGGCAACTCCCTTGAGGGTGCTAATGAACAATCGAGCCAGTATGGCGTCGTTTGATATCATATTCCCAGTTTGCGACTTGAAATGATAGATATGTTGGTTCGGTGATCCCGTGCCGTCAAAAGTTTGTAGCGTCAGGACTTCGAATTTTGGAGGATAAGGGGCTGCATCCCATTCGGCAGGATAGGGTCTGATAACTCCCTCGTCTTGGAGCTCGCTTCTGTTGGCAATGATATTGAGGCGAGCTTCCAATTCTTCCATTTTGGCAGACTGGAGATTCTGCTCGTTCTCCGTCTCTCTTCCTTCATCAGAGGAAGATTCTAGGTTGTGGGCTTCTTGGTCAGAAGCCGTGTCATCAACCAATTTTCCTTTCCCTTTGCTTGTGTGAGGTCAGGATGAAGACGTTTTTCCTCTACGGGAGGATTCTTGCCTAGGTGGCGAATCTGTCTTCTGAGATTTAGCCTTGTCTGCGACGATTTGAGTCAACATGGCCAGGAGTTCATCGAGGGTCTTCTGCTGTGATTTGAGCATGGCCTCTTGCTCAGCAACCCTCTTTGCAAGATCTTCAGAATGTTCTGCCATATGGACGAAGTTCTCATGCCCAATGAAAGAACTTGATGATTGAGACTCTGCAATGGCTGAGTGTTCATCATCGGAATTAGTTCCTTGGGCTAACCTCTGATAGTTGATAGGGGGAATTGCTCCTGTTCGCGTCCGAGTGCGTTGGTAGATTCCTTCCAACTCGTTAGCGATTTCTCTGACGGTCGGTGAACGACTTGTCTCAGAGTCATCGGAATTAGGACTTGAGGCTTTCCCTCTTCCTCGGTCTCTGGAGACTTCTTCCTGTGAGAACGTCGTCGTTGGTTGGGCAAAGCAACGTTCGTAAATTGGTCGAACACCAACAGTTTGACCGCATATGAGAAGCATTGACATCCTGAGAGGACCGTAGGAATCAGTCGTTCACATTGGAATGAACAAATGACTTGTTGCATCGGTCTTTCTCTCGATATGAACTCTCTCAAATCTGTTGTGAAGATTCGAGGAGAACTACTCACTGATCATGAGGTTTGAATTAGAACCCCCAGTCCATGATTGGACATGACTGGCTCTTGGTGAACATGGATCTGGTTGAGATACTTTGAATCCATGGACTTTTTATATCCGCTCCTCAACCTAGTCGCACTACGCAGAGTATTCGGGGGTCTCGCTGCCCGGTCAGCGAGCCGGGGGTCCAGGGGGCGGCGCCCCGAAGCTCCACGGCATACACCAGGCTCTGTATTGGATTTCGTCAACTGAACGCATGCCTGAGCATCAGGTTTTGCTGATGAAACGCATATTTGAGAGTTGCGTTTATTTTGTGGAACACACCCCTGATGGTTGCGTTCATTTTGTGGAACGCGCCCCTGAGGGTTGCGCTCAGTCTTCTTCACACAGAGCCTATGTTTGGGCTCATAGACGCGAGACTTGCATTCTAAAATAGAAACGCAGGGCATAGGGTCGCGTTTAGGCTCACAAACACGAAACTCATGTTGACTTGAGGATCGGCATTCTCAGAGATGTGCTCGTCGTAAGGATCTCCTCCTCCGTCGAGCGACGTTCTTCTTAGCCTGCTTCAAGGCCTTTGTCGCCTCCATGGGCATCTTTCAACCCGATACCCATCGTCTTGGCGCGGTTTTGGCTGAAGCTGAGCCCACTCTATCGGGGGAGGGGCTGTCCGAGCAGTCTTCCTTAGGCGGTTCGGCTGTAATTGGAGCAGTTGGAGCTTTAGTCTCTTTGGAGACTTTGTGGATCTTGCGCATAGCCTTGGGGCTAAGGGATCCGGAGGAGATAGCCTTCTCAAACTTGGCTTGATCAAACTCTACCACGAGAGTTTTGACGGTTGTTCCAGTGAGATGAACATCGAATTGCGCCACCACTTCTTCATCACAGAAGCTTGTCCCCAGCGGAGTCGCCATCTTTTGTTTGATGGAAAATTTGCAGTAAAAGAAATGAAAGAAAATTGATTTGTATTCCTTTAATCTCAGTTACAATTGAATTTCCTGATTACAAAAGAGAAGAGAATGATCTGGATTCTCCCCTTTGTTTAATTCTGGGTTCTTCACGGTGGCGATGAGATGCTTCCCTCGAATGCTCGCGTCGAGTTTGCTCTCCGTTGACGATCCGAATATCTTGATTCACTGGAACAAACTCTATGAAAGAATTGATTTAACCGAAAGTCGGTTATAAGCCAAGGATGAAGAAGATCTTGTTGCCGATCTCCAAAGCTCCAACCGAAGGATGAAGGATCCTCTTTTCGCTGCCAAGTCCCAGCCGAAGGATCAGAACCGAAACCCTAAAGATTCAGCCTCGAGGATCTCTTCTGTTGTTGCCAAGAAGTTCCAACCGATCCAGCCTCGAACTAAGTTGATTTCTTAGTTATTTATAGGGGATTAAGGGATGTAACCACCTCCTTAATTCTCTCCTAAGTGGGGCTAATGAGATGTGACCGCCCCTTAAATCACTCCTGAGTGGAGTTGTGATCCCCTCAGATCGTGGGAAACGGTTTTGAAACCGTTCAGCTCGTGTTTGAACGAGTCAAACGCAAATCCTGTGTTCTGGCATGAATTCTGTGTCCAAACGCAATGCCTAAAAGCTTGAACGCAGCATCTGGAAGCTCGGACGCAGCAGCTGGAAACTACATTTGGCAGCGGATGGAAGCTGCGTTTGGCAGCGGATAGAAGCTGCGTTGGCTGCGTTTGGCAGCGGATCTGAGCTGCGTTTGCAGCGATTTGGAAGCTGCGTTGGCAGCATTGGGAGCTGCGTTTGAGCTATGTTTGCAGCGATCTGGAAGCTGCGTCTGCGCTGTGTTCGTGGCTATGAACATGAGCTACGTTTGCAGCTTTTGGAGCTGCGTTTGCAGCTTTTAGAGCTGCGTTTGAGCTGCGTTTGCAGCTTTTGGAGCTGCGTTTGCAACTTTTGGAGCTGCATTTGAGCTGCGTTCGTTTGAACTAGAGCTCTCATCGGTTGTCGTGAAGGTCGTCAGATTGTAACCTTCAGCGATCTACATGAAAGTCTTCAAATTGTAGCCTTCTGGAAGTCGTCAGAGTGTAACTTCCATCATCGGTGTTTTGATGGAGGATAAGCTATCTATTGTGATTTTTAGACAGCCTACAGCTGGCGAGACAGCAAAATCTGTCTCGTTGGCGAGACAGTTCATACCTGTCTTGATTTTCCAAAAACAGTATGAGATCAATTCTTGTGATTTTTTGAGTGATCTTCTCTATGTTTGGGATATCTATTAGCATTTTTTGACGCCTACAGATACCCCCTCCAAAGTAATTCCAGACGTATTCTTTTATAGAAGAGTCTGGGATATTTTGGATAAGATAAATTTTACTTACGATCCCTTCAATGCTTGGTTGAGTAGATCATGTAGAAGAATCTGTAACATGGCTTCAACTCTTGATCTCTTCATCCATTAGTCTATTCAGTTCTTTGTAGAATAGCTAATACTTCTCCGGCACTGCGTTTATCGCTCGACCGTTATTGAGACCTTGAATTGAAGTTGGTATTTCCAGATTGATGCTCGTTTGTCTCTCGAAAGTTCGTCATGTTATCCTTAAGAATATTCAGATTAATATTCTCCAGAAACTTCCTGTTGAGGGTAGAAATACAGTTTAGACTCGTGTACCCATTGGAGTATCACTCTGTATTGCATTTGTGCAATATCGTGTTTGCCGTCTCACACTGTGAGATTATGCTGTCTCGCCTAGCGAGACAGAGTTTGCTGTCTCGCTCAGCGAGGCAGAGTTTTCTGTCTCGCTCAGCGAGACAGAGTTTGCTGTCTCGCTCAGCGAGACAGCGGGTATATAAGTTGGACTTGGGCCTTTTTAGGGTTTTTCACGTCGATTTCAGAGCGATTCTTGGTGATTTCTTAACGATTTTCCACCAGTTTTCCTCTGCTTCTTCTCCTCTTTGCTGCTGACTTGGGTGGTACCTTTGTTTGGGGATAATCAACTCGGATTTCAAAGGTTCGTTGACCCTCTTCTCTTTCAAATCTTGATTTTCTTCTCCTTCACTTTTGCATGCACTGTTTCAACCAGATTTTGTGATATTTTGTTCAATTTCTCATTCAAAACCCTAACTTTCCCCTTGGGTTTCAATGTAGCTCGTGTTTTCATCATGTCGCCACGTAGAGCTTGGGGAACTTGAGGTCGTCCGACTGTTCAGAGCCCTGAAGAGGCGGGTTCTGCTGCGGCTTCACACGGGGGTATATCTCTTTCACCCTTTCACGAATTTAAATATTGTATTTCGTCAATTTCATATATATGTACCTGTATTTGCATGCAGATCCTTGTTTGTATCCTTTGAGATACCCTCGAGAAGAGCCGGTATCCTCCTTTGAGGGGATCGACGCTTAAAAGTGTTTGTTTTGCTTGGACAAAACACACTTCATAATACACAGGGGCGATTTCATATCATCCCATATGTATTGAAAGGTTCTGGTATGCCGTTATAATGCCCGTGCATAGTAACGCATATCTCCTTTATATATATGGTAGATGGAAAATCGTCACACCTGTTATGAGATAGCGACTATATCTTTCTCTAAAATTTTAGGACTATACTTACACAGTTTATGTGTATCTCCTGTATCAGTCCATTTTCCTGCCACAATCTTCACCGTCGATGCAGTTACGGGCCAGAGTAGTGTCACTCATTCTTACTATGAGGGGCTACCGTTAATTGAGTCTGCTCCTCAGTTCAAGTCAGATTACAGCGAAGGGGCCCGAGAGTTGATTCAACGAGGTAGTTGCCGTATTCTGCGACGGTTAATCACGGACGCAACCTTAATTTTAGAGCAGGACTCAAACCAATGTATAAGGAAACCAGACTTCTTGTTTGGTGACTCCATAAAGGATCCGGCGATTGCTTTCTGCAAGCCTGCGCAGTGGTTACACGAGGATGGTTCGTCATTCCTGTACTTGCCTTTTATCCCTCGAGAGCATTCACTGTTAAAGTTCAGGAACTTATCGGTTGGACGTGAAATGTTCTGGAGGTTAACAGAAAACCACGAACGTATTCATTGTGGTTTCATCGGGAAAGAGGCTACTCCAGGTTCCAGTGAAAGAGCTTCTATACGAGGGCTTCATCCGGGTGTCTTAGGCCAAGACAATATACCTCAGAATGAAAAGACAGCGCAGGCCAACACTGTGAAGAATCGTTTGGCTGCAATGAAGAAGAAATTGCCCCACGAGAGTTTCAGATGTTATGGATGGGTCCATTATTCTGGGGATAAATGGTGGTGGACCAGAATGACTCGATATGTGTTGAACCGTTGGGGGCGAGAGTTAGCAGAACTAGGGTTGGAAGTCCCGATCCGTGCCAGCATGCATGGTCTGCAAATTAGTGTAGGTCATTTCCTCCGTTTGTTCGAGATCTATAATCCTGACACTAATACGTTCTTCACCAAGAACGGGGAGCTCGGGTTACCATTGCACGAAATGATGAAGGTGTCTGGCTTGCCCATAGGCGATGTTCCATATCAAAAGTTCTTCCCAACCACCAGTCAACTTAATAAGATGAAGGATCGGTCATCTGTGACCCACGAGACTTTATGGGAGCTGACTTGTCATTATCATATAGCTATGGCTGAGATGGATACCAAAGCTAGGAAGAAATCTCCCCAGGTCAGCTTAAAGCAATTCACCGATTATCTGTTCAAAAACCTGGAGGATCGATCGGGAGAGGTATGTGGATTATCTCCTTTGAGCCCGGGTAACATCAATTGGCTGTTGGATAAAACAAACGCACAATCTTACACTTCTCATTCAGAAGATGGGTTTTCGTACGGAACTAAATTCCGCTCTTATTTGTTTCAAGCTGGTGTTCCGATTCGCCCCACTACTCTGCTGGCTGGCTTTCTGGCCATATGATTGAAGAGATGTGTAGTTCCTCACCAGTCATCCGACGCTATGCCAATGAAAGTGTTGTATCCAGCCGTCTAGTTAGCCACAGGTCGCAGATTATCCTTACTTCCTGCTATGGTGGCGGCTATTCACAGTGGGTTACGGCAGTTAGTTTCCGCATTCACGCAAGAGAAAAAGAAACCCTCTGCCAGTATATCTGTTCCGAAACTAGAATTACCCTACACTTATTTGATGACATGGTTGGTCCTGCACCGGCCAGATTTAATGGAAGCTCCTGAGACGGTGGATCCTAGTCTTCCTCTTTTACAGACCCTTGAGGGTTGCAAATGGATCAACCATCGATGGCCGGACATAACGAGGCAGTTCAAAATTCATAAGTGTTGGGAATTCTTCCCTTGCTTCCCTCGGTTCTCCGGCACTTACAACACAACTTTATTGGATGCTGAAGACCCGAGGCAGAACCGTACTGTTCTAGATGTCGGATGTTTCAGATGGCTGATGAATATCCGACCTGGATATCTGTTGTTCAGGGTAAGGGACGTTTGCCACATTGAGCCCTATCTTCCATGTCGATTTGCTCGTTAATTCGGCTATGACCAAATTTATATCGGCAACCCGAATCGTCACCTTAGCTTTCGAGGTGGACTTATTGACGGGGCGAGAGCTTGGTTTTGGAGTATTGCCGGCTGCACAAATGTTGAATTCGATCTCCCTTTAGAGGCGCCGCCTCTACGGATGACCTTCCTCTTTTGTAAGTGGTTGATTGCCGCTAATATCGTCACTCGACGTGGGAGAGTATCGGACTCAGAAGAAGAGGCAGCTCCGCAGCAAGCAACAGAGGCGACTCATGAGGCTATGGTGTCGACTCGAGGAAAAGAGGCTGCTGAATCCTCGAGAAAAGGAAAGGAACCGGTTCTTCCAGCTGGTAGTGAAGAAGAATTTGATAGTGAGGAAACGGAGACTTCTGAAGGGGCGGGTGAGACTGGCTCAAGTTCTGATGAAAGAGCTGGTCTCCCTGATTCTTTCTTTGAAAGGGGACTTGTAAGACCTTCCGTTCTGATGAAAGAGCTGGTCTCCCTGATTCTTTCTTTGAAAGGGGACTTGTAAGACCTTCCGTCGCTCCAGCCCAACCACAAGCTGCTCCAAAAAAACAGAGAGAGAGAGTCGTCATGACCTATCCTAATCGGATGACGGTAGACGTTCTCAGTGGAGACGAAGAGGATGAAGAGGATACAGTGCCTCTTACTCGTAGATAAAGATCTCGATCTTCCACTCAGGCTCAAACTCAGATTTCTCCCGGAACTGAATTACGCACAAAACGTCGTCATGAAGGTTCTGATGTACGTCCACTGAAGAGACAGAAGAAAGCCGTTTCTAAACCACGTGTTCATCTCCTCGCTTTAGAGGAAACGTCTGCCCGTAGAGCTTCTTCAGAAGAGCAAGGTAACAATTCGTTTTTTATTGCTTTCACGCTTTTTAACGCTCGAACTCATTCTATTTTCAATTTCTGTAGGGAGTCAAGAAGAGGGAGAATATCGGGTTGAAGCTGCTTCTCCTGGTGGTATGGAGACTGAGGAAACCAGCTTCGTCCAGCAAATGCAGGATGCTCTGAAAGAAGGACCAGATGATGTTCCACCAATTCTTGATATTGATCCATCGGCTGCGGATACAGGTACTGATCTTTCTTCTCTTGGAAGAGAAATCCGAGAAATGAATGAGTCAGACCGTGTGCCTCCTTTAATGACTTGTACGCTTGGTCTCCTTTTAGTTAAACTAAAAGAAGCAGGTACAAGTGGTGGAGCTCTTGAATCCGTCCCGACTAGGGGTGAGCACGGTTCGGTTCGGGTCGGTTTTTACCAAAATTTGAACAACCGAACCGAACCACTTATAATTCAAAACCGAACCGAACCGTTGCAAATCGGTTCGGTGCGGTTCGGTTCGGTTTGTTCGGTTCTAACTTTCATCAAGTATAACAATCAAAGGCACAAATATTACTTGTCCCAAGAGATAATTTGTATATATTTGTTTTCATATGCGCCCAAATGCAAACCTCCAAGTCGTCGGAGGACTTGGACTGCTTGATGGAGTTGAAGGAGAACTCCTAACGCTCGTCGCCGAAGGGGCCGCCACGCTTGCGGGAGGGGGAGGGGGAGATGGGCATTTCGGGAAGAGGAGGTGAGAGTAAGGGGTCTTGGAAGAAGAGAGAGAGAGCGAGAGAGAGGGATTGAGGCCGAGGGAAATGGGAAATTGGGAATGAGTAGCGGCGGCTGTGATTTGGGAATGAGAGGAAATGAAGTTAGGGTTGAGGGTTTGGGACGGGTCGGGTAAACACAAACGAGTTTGAAAGTTTTGGGAATATATTCGGTCGGTTCGGGTCGGTTCGGTTTGAAAAGTTATCAACCCGACCCGAACCGTCTTACTTTTAAAACCGTTTTTTTCGGGTCGGTTCGGGTCGGTTCGATCGGTTTTTTCAGTTTGAACCGAACCATGCTCAGCCCTAGTCCCGACCAACGAAGGTAAAATTAATCTTTGTCTTGAGCAAATTCGTTTAAACTTACGTGTCATTTACGATTCGACACGTTCTGTAGATGCCATGATGAAGGAATCTGTTGGAGGAGAGGCCACGCATGCAACAGGGGTCGAGGAATTCAATGAGCATCACCTCGATTTTGATCTCTCTGAAGGCGACCATCAGTATATCTCCGATTTATTATCGGGGAAAACTCCTGGTGTGGCCACAGAATCTAACATTGTAGTCGGTTCAACAGAAGCAGGTCCTTCTGAGAGTAAGACTTTGGTTATTTGAACTCCATGCATACATACATATATGTTTAACTTGATTAATCATATAAGTGTTTGAATTATAGGACCAGCTGCTGGAGCTGATACTACCATAATCACTGGAACGTCTGATCGACCGGAGGGTAGTGAACTCGTGCCATGGGCAGGAACTGAGGTTGATTTGCAATCATCAGTTCTTGAACCTCAACCTTCTACTCCTATAGACCCCATGATGATAGAAGTCACCGTCACTCCTCAAATTAGCCCAGTTGCAACAAAAGCGAGACCAACTGAAGAAGTTGGTACATCAGCCGATGTGGTGTCCAGAGCTGGTAAGTTTTACCCATAACTTGTTTCAAATCTCGGATTATCATTCCATTATATTTATTATGATTCTCTTGTTTGCAGAATATTCTCCCAAGGAGCCTCTCAACTTAGACCCAAAGTTCTCTGAGGTTGAGATTGAAAAATCTTCTGACGTAGCTAGTGCGTCAAAAGCTGCCTTTCCTGAACCGACTTTGGCTGCTCAGGAGGCCGAACTACCCCCATTGGGTGAACAAGATCGTGCTGAAGGCTCTTCTGTTCAACTTGGTATGCTTCCACTAATCGTTATGCATGCACGCATATATTTTGTACTAACATATTTATCTTCATATCAGCTCCTTCCTCAACATTATCAAATCACATTCAAGCTTTGTTAACAGACGATGATCCTGATAAGGCTGGCATTTGCTCTGATCTCCACGGCTTCATATCCTTTTTGAATTCTATGGTCGATCGTATTCTCTCCAAAGGATCGCACTTTGAGAATTTTAAGAGACCTCTTGACCGTTATATATCTGGGATCAGAGAGGAAGGATATAACGAGTTAGCCGATTCGATCAACGCTTATATGGTCGACTTGAAGCAACATGTTGAACTTCTGAAGAGTCTTCGAACCGAAAGCGTGCCTTCCTATATTGCTTCTCGTATGGACTCCAAGTTACAAGCGTGGCGTGATTCTCAAAAATCAGCTAATCTCGAACTCCAAAAGCTTTTTGTTGGTAGAGATAAACCCAAAATCGGAGAGGAAGAATTTTATATTCTATCTCCTGGTCTCTTGTTTGTTGGTAGAGATAAACCCAAAATTGGAGAGGGAGAATTTTATATTCTATCTCCTGGTCTCTTGTTTGTTGGTAGAGATAAACCCGGAATTGGAGAGGGAGAATTTTATATTCTATCTCCTGGTGTAAAAGAAACTCAAAGTGGGATCTCCACTTAGAGAATCTAGACTGGTTTGAATAATCCTAACTGTCATAAGGTTTGGTTATTCAGTTCAAAAGTGGACCTTTCGTTCGTAAAATGAATTGAAAGGAGATTTTAGTTGTGGTCCTAACTGTAGTAAGGTTTGACCAAACGGGGGTTTTGAGACGATCCTAACTGTAGCAAGGTTTGATCGCTCGATTTGTGGGCCTCTCGTTCATTGAAGGAATCGAGAGGGGATTTTAGCTTTGGTCCTAACTATAATAAGGTTTAACCAAATAAAAGGTGGGAGTTTAAATGATTTTAATCCGTGACGGATTTTGGTGTACCCTTCGTCGATCGATTTGATCGGTGAGGGGTTTTGTGAGGAAAGATTAACTGTTATTGAATCTCATCTCAACAAAGGTAGTAAGGAGATCTTAATCATTTTTATAACAATTAAGAATAGATTATTCACATGATCAGTCTTTATTTAGAATAATCAACTGATATCGGGTTATCCTGAAATATCCTATACATGATTCTCTAGGAACTTCCCGTTCTACATAGGTTATCCTGAACGTATTATGGATAATACTTCTTTAGGAACTTCCCATTTATTGGCATCATCAATTTGTTGCCATCCTGAGTAATCCGGCGATAAGCACCGTTTGAATAGACTGTCTCTATCACGAACGGTCCTTCCCATTTAGGTTCAAATTTGTCTTTCTTCTTAGAAGTGAGAATCATAGGTCTTCGGACGGCGAGGACCAAATCTCCTTCTTTAAAACTTCGTTGTCGGACCTTTTTGTCAAAAGCCCGGGAAATTCTAGCTTGATAAAACTCGATCTGTTGTTGAGCTTCCAAGCGTTTCTCATCTAACATCTCTAATTCCTCGAGACGTTTCTGATGATGTTCTTCCGTCGTCATTCCCGTTGTAAGAGCGATACGGAGGGAAGGAATCTGTATTTCCAATGGAAGGACGGCTTCACACCCATATGTTAAAGCATACGGGGTGGTTCCGGTAGGCGTGCGGATGGTCGTACGATAAGCCCAGAGAGCTTCGCCGAGTTTGTCGTCCCAATCTCGTTTCTTGGTTTTCACCAATTTTGCCAGAATTTTAATGATAGTCTTGTTAAAAGCTTCGGCCAATCCATTAGCTGTAGGATTATAAGCAGTCGATGAAACGTCCTTAATCCCAAATTTACTGCAGAACTTGATAAATGCGTTACTGACGAATTGAGGTCCATTATCGTGCACTATTCGCCTCGGGACACCGTATCGATATATGATATGGTGTTTGATAAATTTTATCACATCACTCGTCTTCACCTCTCGAAGTGGAACTGCTTCTGCCCATTTCGAGAAGTAATCGGTGATTTGAAACGGTCCCCTTTAACCGAAGGTGGAAAAATAGGACCTACTATATCCATTCCCCAAGTTTCAAACGGCCACGATGTCGCCGAAGGATGTAGATGTTCAGGGGGTATGTGCATATAATTTGCATGTAATTGACATACCTCACATCGTCGGGCGCATTCGACTACGTCTTTTACCATAGTTGGCCAGTAATACCCGATTCTCCTAAGTCGATCACAGAGTTTAGGACCGGGCTGATGTGCACCGCATATTCCATCATGCGCCTCTTTGAGTGCTTGTTCTGCTTCTTTGCCGGATAGACAACGGAGTAAAAGACCATCGTATGATCGTCGATACAACGTTTGCGCTGTGGCGTTGTAGTAAAATCTCGGCGCTCTTCGCCGAATCGATTCCCTTTCTCTTACATCTTCAGGTAATATATCATGTAGGACGTAATCGATAATGGGAAAACGCCAATCTCGAACTTCAGGTTCAACTCCTGTTGAGTATGCTTCTTTGGCAACCGAATCGTAGATAGGAACAATAAGTTGGTGAGTTCTCACTGTAATTAATTGTTCTGTCTCGGGAGGCTGAGCCAGAGATACCGACAATGCCGCTAATGCGTCTGCGTACGTATTTTGGAGACGCGGAACGTACTCGATGAAAAATTCTTCAAACGAGCTTGCCATTTCAATGGCCACCTGGTGGTATGGAATCAGGTCTCGATTTCTGACTTCATACTCTCCTCGAATCTGATTAACTACCAATTGAGAATCTCCAAAAGCTTCAAGGTATTCTACCCCCAGCTCTTTGGCAAAATTGAGTCCAATTATCAATGCATTGTACTCGGCTACGTTATTAGAGCATGGCTCGGTCAGCGAATACGCTCTAGGCAAGACATGCTTTTCCGGAAAAACTAAAACGACCCCCACTCCTGAGGAGATTTTAGAACATCCGGGTGCACTTGCCACGTTGGTTGCTCGGGAAGCCCCGTCGAAGTATAATTGCCACACTTGTTGATGTGAGGTGGTATTAACTTTGTGAGTTTCGTCCGGCAGGTCGTCGTACAACTCGACTACATCTTTTGTAGGATTTTCCGCTAAAAGATCGCAAATAGCTCTTCCTTTAACTAATTTCTGTTGCTTGAAGTACAAGTCATATTGCGATAAGAGTAAAGCCCATCTGGCTAAACGCCAATTCATGGAGGCCGGCTGGGTCATGAATACTCGAATTGGGTTTATGTTGGAGATGACATAAATTGTCTGTCCAACTAAATAATGTCGCATTTTCTGAATCGCGAATACTAGTGCGATGCATTCTTTCTCGATCATTGGATAACGAGATTCAGCTCGAACCAGTGTGCGACTCAGATAATACATAGCTTGCTCGTGACCGTTATCGTCGTCTTGTGCAAGTAATGCACTTAACGAATGGCTCGTCGCTTTGACATAAATCAAAAACGGTCTGCTGGATTTCGGTGCAACGAGAATAGGTGGATTCGCCAGATATTTCTTAATATCTTCGAATGCCTTTTGGCATGCTTCATCCCAAACGAACGACACACCTTTCTTTGCAAGTTTAGAGAATGGTGATATAAACCGACGGATGTATGCCAATCGACCTTGCAACCCTCTGAGTTCTTTAAGATTTCTCGGGGGTTGTAGCTCGTGTATTGCCTTCACCTTATCAGGATCAATATGAATACCTTTTGTGGTGACGATGAATCCAAGAAATTTACCGCTCGACATTCCAAGGAAGGATTTAGTCGGGTTCATCTTCAGCTGATGAGTCCTCATAAGCTCGAACATTGTCTTCAGATCGTTAATGTGGTTGTTTTTATCACGACTCTTAACGAGCAGGTCATCAACGTAGCATTCGACGGTCTTCCGGAGGTGCTCTTGAAAGATCTTCGTCATCGCTCGTTGGTATGTAGCACCGGCATTCTTCAAACCAAATGGCATAACAGTGTAACAAAATACACCCAGGGGTGTTCTGAATGCCGTATGCTTTTCATCATCCGGGTGCATCTTGATTTGATTATACCCAGAAAATCCGTCCATGAATGACATTCTTTCAAACCCGCATGTGTTATCAATGATGACGTCCGTAATCGGTAGAGGAAAGTCGTCTTTGGGACATGCCGTGTTCAGATCTCTGAAGTCAATACTGATCCTGATTTTCCCATTCTTTTTAAGGACTGGAACAATATTAGCCAACCATTCAGGATGTTGTTCTTCTCTGACAAAACCCGAATCAATCAGTTTCTTAACTTCGGTCTCTATTGCCTTTATAATTTGCGGACGAAACCGTCTTTATTGTTGTTTGACAGGTTTAACATCCGGTTTAATGTTAAGACTGTGCATTGCTACATTTGGGTCGAGTCCCGGCATATCTTCGTAATTCCAGGCGAAAACGTCGATATACTCTTTAACGAGGGCGATTAATTCCTTTTTTTCATCTGGTGGGAGATCACCGCTAATAAATATAGGTTTCGGATTAGTTTCGTCACCCATATTAACTTGGACTATCTTATCTTCGGTAGGAGGTTCTCTTTGCTCAAATCGATCACCGTATTGGATATTCATGTAATGTGTCCAAGGATCTTCCCAAGTGGGCAACTGATCATCTTCTTCTGTTGTAGAAGGATCGACTGTTGCCATGTTTGACATGAGGCTTTTGAACTTTTCTCCAATGCTCACATCAGAATCCCAATTCGAGGTGTCGGATGAATGTCCACTCCTGTCTATTAATTGATTAATAATCTGTTGGCCATAATCGTCATCGGATGATGAAGCATAACCCAGACCCCTATTACGACTGTAATAATTATCTGGTTTTCCTTTTGGTACATAGGCAGGACGGGGTGGAACCCTAATACCTTGACCAAAATAAAGACCTTCACCGAGTGAGAGGTCGTAACCCTGTTTTGTCATATAACCATTCGCTTGTGAACTATACTGAGAGAAATGTCGCCCGGATTTTTCTTCATCCGAATTGGTGTCCAAGAAAAGATCAGGAGTTGGGGATGGATTCCCTTTTCCAAAGATTATTTCTTTTTCACCTCCTGTCTTTGCGGGTAGAATCACAGTTGTTCCGATTGGATTTTGAAGATATTTTATTGTCGTGCAAGACGAGCGAAGCGGCATGTGTAGACTAGGATTGTCATACAATTCCTGCATTACATTATCAAGACAAGGCGAATACTCTAAATCATCCTTTATTATTTCATCGGCAAGTTGTCAGTTACAACTTTCGTCCGACGATTCATCACCGTCAAGATCGATTACAAGAGGTTCAATGTCATTTAGTACAAGACCTTCACTATAATCGAGCCCGGCTTCGGTATCAGCTTCTTCTCCGCTGTCCGTGCCATGGGCCGATGGTTCAATAACGGATTCAGCACCATAAAGAAGGGAGTCAGTAAAGTAATTTTCTAACCCCTTGAATGGTTGCTTATCCGCGACCACCGTCTTGACCTCCTCATTAGTGTCGACATACTTCAAACACTGATGGAGGGTGGAGGGAACTATAAGATTACCGTGGATCCAAGGACGACCCAACAGTAAATTATAAGAAGTCTCCGCATCAATCACATAGCAAGTGACTTCAGACTTCAAATCTCCGAGTTGACACTTCACCCGGATTTTTCCTAACGGTCTTGACCCGCTAGTATTGAAACCATAGATAACCGTTCTTGTGGAGGCTAACTTGCTGGCAGGGATTCCGAGATGGTACATCAACCGAAGTGGCATGATGCTAACAGCGGAACCCGGATCGACTTGGATCCAGTTGACAACACTAGAGCCAATATATCCGGTGAAATATAGAGGCCTATCATGCTTCGAATTCCTGACTTGCATATCTTCTTTTGTGAAAGCGATGCAAGGAAATTTCATGGCTGCCAGATTGCAATGCTGCACTGATGACTCTGGCTCTTCAGGAGCTGGCTTGACCTGAGTTAAGAATACTTCAGAATCAGCCAAAGCTTCTTGTAAAGCTTCTCTGGTTTCTTTCGAGAGGCGCAACAACTCGTATAGCGTAATCCTTGCTGGGATATTGGTTAGCTGAGCCATAACGTCGAAACGATATGGTGCGTTCGAGCTTTCCGGTTTATCTCGTCCAATTGGTCGATTGAAACGAGACTGCTTCGGAACTTGAACCTCTTTATGTTAGAGTTCCTTCTCTTTTTGCTTAGTCGGTTGTTGCGGCTTTTCAGCAGTTACTGGAGGAGTGGTAACTATCCCCAACTCTTTCAGAGTTGTAGCATTTGGGTTAGAGGTTTCAGGATATTTATAATGGTACTCATTCCCACTTCTTGTAGCGAAAACTTCCTGCTCTTCATCAGAAAGTGGTAAAGCTGCTATCTCCTCATCGTTCTTCTCAGGAATTGCCGAGGCTCCATAGCAGAATTTCTCTTTTCCCTTGCTTTTTGACTTCTTCTTCGACGTGGATGCTGTCCACTGTTCATCTTCAAGCAAATCCGGATGAACCCAAAGGATTTCGCCGTTGGGGGTTGTGTGAGATACAAGCCCCTTCTGGCGCTGTCCATGAGGGTCGTCGTTGATAGTTTGCATCTTGACCTTTGATACTGGCTCGGTTTGAAACCAGGACAAAGGAACTGATCCGAAACTAATAGAGACCGCGTTTGCGCCTACTTTCTTCTCTTTTGGCTTCGGCGTCACGATGCCAACATCGATTAAGGTCTGTATTTTGTCTTTTAAGACATAACAAGCCTTAGTGGGATGGTGGACCCTCCTGTGATAGGCACAATACTTCGGGTCATTGGTCTTCGTTGCTTCTTCTTGGTTTGTGACCGGTGGAAGCTTGATCTTGTTATTCTCCAACAAGTATTTGAAGATAACTGGAACTTCATCATCTTTAAATGAATACTCCTTCGGGAATCTAGGCTCAGAAGGTTTAAACTATTTCGGAGGCTGTTGATTCTGATTTGGTGCTAACTGGAAGGACGATTGCTGCGGTTGTTGTTGCGGCGGCTGTTGTGACGTTTGATGTGCGTCCACAGCTGCCGTGGACCCTCTTCCTATGCCTCGATGATTAAAGTTCTGCTTTTGATTATTAGCTGGTGGCAGACCTCTCTCCAAATTCTTTCTCTTGAGAAAGCGTTCAGCCTGTTCACCTCTCACTTTCAACTCCTTCCAAGTTTTAGAAGGAACAACCCCCATTACCTCTAACACATCCAATGACAAGTTGTTGTGACATGTCTGTAGGATGAACTCTTCTGTGAGTGGATCACGACAGTTCACTGCTTTGTCCCGGAATCGTTTGACAAAGACATCGACCGATTCCCCATCCTTCTGCTTTTCATCCAATAACGTGCCAATCGAGACCTCTGTGTCATCGTCGAAGAAATTGGTGAGGAATAGTTCTTCCATATCCTCCCAGCTAGTGATACTCCCGGGCTTAAGGCGTCGGTACCAATCGAAGGCAGGCCCGCGAAGGGTTCCTACGAATGACCGGACCATCAGGGCTTCGTTCCCGGATATTGCGCCGAGATGCGACTTGAAATAGATCAAGTGCTGAGTTGGTGAACCCCTGCCATCAAAAGGAGTAAAGTTAATCAAATTAAATTTCTGGGGATAAGGAATCAGGTCCCACTCCCTCGGGTACGGGTATGGAATGCCCATTTTCTTCACTTCTTGAGCCGTCATCAGAGCGTTGACTTTGCTCTCGAGATCATGCATCTTCTTGTCCTCTTCCTCACTTTTCTTCAAGGAGATCTGTGGAGGTTGAGTGGATGACTTGGTCGGACCGCTTCCGGAGTTGTCTTTATCTGGAGGAGGATCGTCAAAGATAGTCTCATCCTCTTCATTACGCCGGCTGGATTCCGCCTTCTGGCTCGATTCCGGTTAGTGTTGCTGAACCTGCAAGTCTTGCATCTGCTGCATAGTCAACTCCATTTTGGTTTTGAATTCAGCTCTAATTTCTTCGCGTTGTTTAGCCAACGCCTCCTGCAAGATGTGAGCCAGTTGATCCGGCGTGATTGCAAATGATTCTCTGACTTGCCCTACGCTAGATGCGGTACTGTCTGAAGCTACAGCAGAACAAGTGTCTGACAGTTCTTCATCTGAAGATAATCCTTCGTGCATCCTTTTGTAGTCTCGACGTCGGTTGGCTCTTCTTTGCAATCGCGACATCCTTTGAGAAAGACCCCGCTCAACTCTCCCTCCCGGAGAGAAATCAGGGTCGGGGTTGACTGACTGTTGCTTTCCTTTGTTGGTCATGTTGATAGTGACCTCAGGGAACTCATCTCGTCGGATTACAGGTTTCTTTTTGTTGAAACGTCTTGTTTTGGGTCTTGACGCTTCATTGGACAATTTTTGAAATACGGAGACTCTTGTTGAATTATTCTTAGAGCATCCGCATTCTGTCAGCACTGCTTTAACGAGTCTCTTGCATGCGCAATGAGACTCATTTTCTCGAACAATCCTCTTTCTTGAATTATTCTTCTGATAGTACAGCTCATCACTATTGTGATTTGAGCAACCTATCTATGGTTTCTGAACCTTGTTAACATGCACAGGACGACTAGTTGTCGCCACTGAGCGATCCAAGGTTAAATTTTTAAATACACCCCCATGAGGGTGTGGAGTTTTCATAGGTCCTAAACGAGAGTGAACTGATATTCTCTCGTTTTGGACTGGTGTAGTTCTGACAGGAGGGTGTTTACGACCCCCTGCGTAAGAAACTACCAAGGGTTTATTCGCTGGATCTGATTGTTCCTTGACTGGGGCTTTGCCTCGATCATCAACCGAAGGACCGAGACGATCCGCCATTGTGATTTTGAACTTTGATAAATCTAGACTAACCCATGGTTTCACTGGTGATACATTAAACGGGCCCGGAACGGATGTTTGCGGCGCCTTCAGAACCCAAGCTTTACGATTATTTGGTGACTTTTCAGACACCAACTCCTTCTTGATTCCTTGTGTTTGTTGACGAAGAGCGCGAGCACGGGCGGCCTTCGCCTGACGCCTTTGTATTCGTTCCTTAAGGGTTGAGCGAGCCCTTTTGACGAGGGTCCACTCCTCCGTCGTAAGTTGTGCAGAAATATAATTATTTTCCCGTTGAGGCAACTGAGTCATTTTCTGTTTCCTCAACTCTAGGTCCGCATAGTAATGGACCCCGTCGGTTTGTCGCATGGCTTTAGCCAATTGTCGAGCACGGCGCTGGCGCTGTCTCTGACGAGCTCTCTTCGTCAGCACCGGTGAGCTATTAATCAATGACTCCGTAATTGGTAAAGAGTCATTTGGAGCAGAAACGTTGCATGCAGATTCCTTAGCAACGATCGGGCAAGAATCTTTGCCTGCGGCCTCCGTCGGAATTGCAGACTTGAAAGTTTTCTTAGAAGACAAAATCTTCCTATATTTGCGAGACGAGGAAGATTTCGCGGATGAGGACGACAAATACTCCTCAAACTTTGCCTGATCGAACTCGTATTCGATCTCTTCATTAACAACGATCTTGATCGGTTGCGACACCGCGGCCTCGGCAGCGAGGCCGCTGGCTCCCACTGTGGTCGCCAGTTTGTTTTCAGCGAAAGTTGACTCTATTGTCGATTCCATTAAAACTTTGATATGTTTACAGGAAATTAAAATGAAAGTAAATGAAAATACAACTCTCGAAAAAATAACACAAAAATTGTTTATCAACTCCTGTTTTGTGGGACTTTGCCTGTGCCGGGAATGCTTTGGCTCGTTGACCACCGAATCACAGATCGTGAAGGGGGTTTACTGATTCTGACTTCGTTTATCAAAGTGAGAATTTGAAACGATATCTTATCAAAGTAAGATAGTCGTTCTTCTTAAAATCAAGTCAAAGCTCAATTTCAAGGATTTGCACGAAAACTCAAATCTGCTCTCTCTGCTCTGGATTGCTCGAAAATATGCTCTCCCTTCGTCAGAAATGACCCTAGGGGGCTGTTTATAGCCTCTGGGGTAATAACTGCACAAAACTCAAACAAAATAACATGTTATGGCCGCGAGACAGTGTTTACTGTCTCGCTGGGCGAGACAGTGTTTGCTGTCTCGGTCCACGAGACAGTAAATGCTGTCTCGGAAGTGGAATATTCTGGCAGTTTTTGTTTTTTAACTGCCTTCCCACGTTTCAAACTCCGTTATTTTGGTAGTTATTCACGTGATTTTCACCCAAGATGTTTCCCACGTCACTTGGCAGTTAATGGACACGTGTAGGGCAGTTATCGAGGTGGTTTTTGACCATTTCAACACTGTCTCGCGTTAATGGACACGTGTAGGGCAGTTATCGAGGTGGTTTTTGACCATTTCAACACTGTCTCGCTGGCGAGATAGTAAAATACTGTCTCGCTGGCGAGACAGCAAAGTCTGTCTCGCTGGCGAGACATCAAAGTCTGTCTCGCTGGCGAGACAGCAAAGTCTGTCTCGCTGGCGAGACAGTTCATACCTGTCTTGATTTTCCAAAAACAGTATGAGATCAATTCTTGTGATTTTTTGAGTGATCTTCTCTATGTTTAGGATATCTATTAGCATTTTTTGACGCCTACAATTCTATCAGCTATAGTTAAGTAACTAACGCTTTGATGAACTATGATTTGAGAAGGAAGGATAATGAGACTTTCCGCGCTAGTACTTCAAGAGAGGCCTTGTCGACGAGAGGTAAAAGCTCATATCTGAGAGGTGGAAATAAAGGCATGTCAAAGTAGAGAGGCCATCACCAGTTAGTAAAGAACCAATGTGCATTCTGCAAGGAGCAGTGACATTAAAAGAGAGATTGTCCAAAGCTTAAGGAGAAGAAGAATGAAAAGAAAAAGGACCAGAAGGCCAATGAGGTGAACGTTGCGAGAGGCGATGATTCAGATGATTTGAGCTTTTTTCTACTGATTACTTCGGAGGTGAACCACTTGGATACATTGGATTGGGTGATAGATTTTGGTGCTACTTATCATGTGACTCCTAGGTGAGATTGGTTTTCATCATTTGAGAGACTTGATGGGGTGTTGTTGTCATAGAAAATGATCAATCCTGTAGCATTTGTGGGATAGGTACCGCTAGGATTTAGATGCACGATGAAGTAGTCCGTGAATTGAAGGATGTGAGATTTGTTCCTCAGCTGAAGAAGAATCTTATCTCAGTTGGAGCTTTGGAGGCAAAGGAATTCAATGTGACCTTTGAGGATGCTATAACAAAGGTTACTAAGGGATCTGTTTGTGGGAAAATTTGCAGTAAAAGAAACGAAGGAAAATTGATTTGTATTCCTTTAATCTCAGTTACAATTGGATTTCCTGAGTACAAAAGAGAAGAGAATGATCTGGATTCTCCCATTTGTTTAATTCTGGGTTCTTCACGGTAGCGATGAGATGCCTCCCTCGAATGCTCGCGTCGAGTTTGCTTCTCGTTGATGATCCGACGTCTTGTTTCACTGGAACGTAGTCTTCTCCTCACGATTTGACGTTGTGGAGAACTCTGAACGAGTTTAAACTCTATGAAAGAGTTGATTTAACCGAAAGTCGGTTACAAGCCAAGGATGAAGAAGATCTTGTTGCCGATCTCCAAAGCTCCAAAAATGCTCTAAGGATCCTGTCGACGAGCCAAGAAGTTCCAACCGACCGCCCCTTAACTGAATTGATTTTCAGTTATTTATAGGGGATTAAGGGGTGTAACCACCTCCTTAATTCGCTCCTAAGTGGGGCTAATGGGATGTAACCGCCCCTTAAATCACTCCTGAGTGGAGTTGTGATCCCCTCAGATCGTGAGAAACGGTTTTGAAACCGTTCAGCTCGTGTTTGAACGAGTCAAATGCAGGCCCGCGTTCTGGCATGAATTCTGTGTCCAAACGCAATGCCTAAAAGCTTGAACGCAGCATCTGGAAGCTCGGACGCAGCGTTTGGAAGCTCATTTGCAGCGATTTAAGAGCTGCGTTTGGTAGCGGATCTGAGCTGCGTTTACAGCAATTTGGAAGCTGCGTTTGTACGATTTAAGAGCTGCGTTTGGCAGCAGATCGGAGCTGCGTTTGGAGCTGGATGTGACCTGCGTTTATAGCGTTTGAAGACTGCATTTACAGCGATTTAGAAGCTGCGTTGGCGGCCGAATCTGAGCTGCGTTTGCAGCTTTTGGAGCTGCGTTTGAGCTGCGTTCGTGGCTATGAACGCGGCACATCTTGATGCTGGTACGCGGGGAGGACTTCCACGTCTTAATTTGAAGAGACCGTCAATTTGTAGTCTCTTTCTGTCAAAGTGTTGCAAAGATCGTCATTTTGTAATCTTTACTTTAGCTCTCTGATATGTGAGACTCGTCAGATTGTAACTCCCGATGTTAATTGTGGAGGCTGTTGATTAGAGCTTTCATCAATTGTTGTGAAGGTCATCAGATTGTAACCTTCATCGATCCATGTGAAAGTCTTCAAATTGTAGCCTTCTGGAAGTCGTCAGATTGTAACTTCTATCATCGGTGTTTGATGGGGATCGGCTATCTATTGTGATTTTTAGACATCCTACAGAACCGCCTCCAAAGTTTTCGAAAGTTCGCGGTTGACTGGGACGAATTTTCGGAATACTTTGGATCTCAACTCTGATCTTGGAGCTGTTGATTCCTTGTGGTAAAGAATTTGTTCTCTGCACTTGCTTCGAAGGCATCATGGTTGAAGGGATTTGCCACGTAGGATCTGTGTGAAGGTATGCCCCATAATCCCGCTTCTGGAATGTGGGGGTGAACCCTGCATTTTGAACTTGAGATGCGGGTCTCACCCTTGCATGTTGAATTTGGAACACGGGTGTGACCTCGGCGTTCGGTTTTTGCATCGCGGGTCTGACCTCAACGTTTTGACTTAAGACATGGAATTGGCTTCCGTGCATTTTTGACTAAGTCATTGAGACTTGTCTTTGGCTCATCTGTTTTAAGTCTCGGCTCACATCCATTAAGCTGATGGACCTGCAAACGTGCATAGGATTTTTGGCAAACCCTCAGCCATCAACGGATTTGATAAGCCTTTACCGACTACCGTTTGAGTCGGGCTAGCATGTGGATTGTCTAAGTCCGTTCCACATGTAACGTTGTGCTAAGAGAATGAACCCTCTTAGACTTGATGCTATGATTTTGAATACATAGACTTTGTCATTTTCACGGGAAACGACTAACCGGCAACGCGTGTTAGGCGTAGGCTTATCTCTAATTAGGGATCGAGATAAAGTCCCCCATACGTAAAAGGCATGGATTTTGGTGCTATGATGTTGAATACGTAGACTTTGTCGTTATTTCTTCTTGTGTTACTTGAAACACTGAAAGAAAGTTGGAAGCGCCAGAGGTGTAATATTAACTTGGCATGAGTTTTCACTTAGAGTGAAATTCGAAAATTTTCTTTATTATCACTAGGATAATTCCAGAAAATATTTAATCCGTTGGGGATTTTATAATGACAACTTGCTATTCTTGTTGAAAAAGGATTAACAAGTTCATTGGGGGGTTTGACTGTTAGAGGTGTGATGTTTTAACTTGACAGGAATTTGTGGACCTATCGCTCTATTGAAGAGAGTCGATAAGTTGATTTGGTCGTCAGAGGTGTGATGTTAACTTGACGGGTAAGATACATATCGCTCTATTGTGGAGAGTCGATAAGTTGGTGTTGTCAGAGGTGTAGGATTAACGTGACAAGAGAATGTTGCGATCAGAGCAACTTTGTGGACTTATCATCCTATTGATGAGGATTTATAAGTGGGTTGTCAGAGGTTTGGTGTTAACATGACGGGAATTTGTTGCGATCGGAGCAACTTTGTGGACTTATCATCCTATTGACGAGGATTGATAAGTGGGTTGTCAGAGGTATAGTGTTAACATGACAGGATGTGTGTTGCGATTGGAGCAACTTTGTGGACTTATCATCCTATTGGAGAGGATTGATAAGTTGATTTTGTCAGAGGTTTATTGTTAACGTGACAAGAGAATTTGTGTTGCGATTGGAGCAACTTTGGAGACTTATCATTCTATTGACGAGGATTGATAAGTGGATTGTTGTCAGAGGTTTGATGTTAACTTGACAGGAATGTGTTCTTGTGACTTGCACAAGATTTTAGGAATTAGCGTCTCGCTGGGGAAACTTGATAAATGAGTTTATCATCAGAAGCGATGAATTTTGATACTAAGATTTTAAAGACTTAGTATCTTGCTGGGGAAGATTGCGATTTGAGTAATTTTGAGGACTTATCATCCTATTGACAAGGATTGATAA
Source organism: Asparagus officinalis (assembly GCF_001876935.1). Taxonomy (NCBI): domain Eukaryota; kingdom Viridiplantae; phylum Streptophyta; class Magnoliopsida; order Asparagales; family Asparagaceae; genus Asparagus; species Asparagus officinalis. Next base: position 29,968,839 of record NC_033797.1, on the reverse strand, counting down.
GTTGATTGTCAGAGGTGTATTGTTAACGTGACAAATTGGGAGTGATGCAAGCTGCATTCATACTCTGTGGGGTGATGATCATCAGAAGTGTAATGTTAACTTGACGATGTGAAAGATTTATTACTCTTAATCCAATGGATTCCAAGTAACCAACCCCCAGTCTTGATTAAGACTTAGCAGGGGAATAAAAAGAGATAGACAAGGCACATCACCTAGTGGGGCACTATCCATAAAGTCGGAATAGAGATACATCACCTGGTAGGCCATTATCTAATGAGTTTGACTATCAGAGGTAACTGTTAACGTGATAGTTTTATGGACTCGCCATCCTACTTGAAGAGGATTGGTGGGGGGATTTGGAGGAAAAGGACTATCAGAGGTGACGGTTAACATGATAGTTTTGGTGGACCCACCATCCTACTTGAAGAGGATTGGTGGGAGAATTTGGAGGAAAAGGACTATCAGAGGTGACGGTTAACGTGATAGTTTTGGTGAACCCGCCATCCTACTTGAAGAGGATTGGTGGGGGAATTTGGAGGAAAAGGACTATCAGAGGTGACGGTTAACGTGATAGTTTTGGTGGACCCGCCATCCTACTTGAAGAGGATTGGTGGGGGAATTTGGAGGAAAAGGACTATCAGAGGTGACGGTTAACGTGATAGTTTTGGTGGACCCGCCATCCTACTAGAGAGGATTGGCTTCAGCGGCCGTAGTATCTTCTTCTTCTGACTGAAAGACTATCAGAGGTAATTGTTAACATGATAGTTATTGGACCTGCCATCCTACTGAAGAGAATTGACTTCAGGGACCGTAGTATCTTCCCTTTGCTCAGGTGAAGGTTGGGCTTGGTCCGATTGCTCAGGTTGATCCTGCCTACTTTGTTCTTCAGCTTTGATCCTGGCAATAATCTTTTGAGCCTGTTCGCCTTGAGAGATTAGTTGTCTCCAAGAACGGCATTCTGCAACCCTCATTTGTGCTAGAAGATTGGTCTGGAAGTTGTGTCGACAGGTCTCTACTAAGGTAGACTGTGTCATACCTGTCGGGCATCGAAGAGCCATGCTTCGGAACCTCTTGACGAAAGCTTTGATAGACTCCCTCTTCTTCTGCTTAGTGGCGAGAAGGATATAGATGGAGACTTCTGTATCCTCTTCAAAGAATCTTGATAGGAAGAGTCTCTCTAGATCCGTCCACTTTTGGATACATCCGGCAGGTAACTTTCTAAACCATTCAAAGGCAACTCCCTTGAGGGTGCCAATGAATAATCGAGCCAGTATGGCATCATTTGATATCACATTCCCAGTCTGTGACTTGAAATGATAGATATGTTGGTTCGGTGATCCCGTGCCGTCAAAAGTTTGTAGCGTCGGGACTTCAAATTTTGGAGGATAATGGGCTGCATCCCATTCGGAAGGATAGGGTCTGACAACTCCCTCTTCTTGGAGCTCGCTTCTGTTAGAAATGACATTGAGGCGGGCTTCCAATTCTTCCATTTTGACAGACTGGAGATTCTGTTCGATCTCCGTCTCTCTTCCTTTATCAGAGGAAGATTCTAGGTTGTGGGCTTCTTGGTCAGAAGCTGTGTCATCAACCACTTTTTCCTTCCCTTTGCTTGTGTGAGGTCGGGATGAAGAAGTTTTTCCCCTCCGGGAGGATTCTTGCCTAGGTGGCGAATCTGTCTTCTGAGATTTAGCCTTGTCTGCGACGAGTTGAGTCAACAGGTTTAGGAGTTCATTGAGGGTCTTCTGCTGTGATTTGAGCATGGCCTCCTGCTCATCAAGTCTCTTCGTGAGATCTTCATGGCTTTCTGTCATATAGGCGGAGCTTTCACGTTCAACAAAGGAACTTGACGATTGAGACTCCGCGATGGCTGAGTGTTCATCATCGGAATTAGTTCCTCTGGCTAACCTCCAATAGTTGACAGGGAGAATGGTTCCTGTTCGTGTCCGAGTGCGTTGGTAGACTCCTTCAAACTCATTAGCGATTTCTCTGACGGTCGGTGAACGACTTATCTCAGAGTCGTCGGAACTAGGACCTGAGGCTTTACCTCTGCTGATCACATTGATAGTGATCCCAGGATATTCCGTCTCTGGAGACTTCTTCATGTGAGAACGTCGTCATTGGTTGGGCAAAGTAACATTCGTAAATTGGTCGAACACCAACAGTTTGGCCGCATATGAGCAACATTGACATCTCGAGAGGATCGTATGAATCAGTCATTCACATTGAAATGAACGAATGACTTGTTGCATCGGTCTTTCTCTTGATATGAACTCTCTCAAGTCTGTTGTGAAGATTCGAGGAGAACTACTCACTGATCGTGAGGTTTGAATTGGAACCCCCAGTCCATGATTGGACATGACTGGCTCTTGGTGAACATGGATCCGGTTGAGATGCCTTGAATCCAAAGACTTCTTATATCCGCCCCTTAACCTAGTCGTGCTACACAGAGTATCCGGGGGTCCAGGGGGCGGCGCGCCCCTGGCCAGGGGGTCCGGGGGGATGGAATACCCCCCGGCGGGGGTCGGGGCAGCGCCCCGAAGCTCCATGATATACAGGTTCGGTATTGGATTTCGTCACCCGAACGCATGCCTGAGAGTTGTGTTCAGTTAATGGAACGCACTCCTGAAGACTGCGTTTTGACTGTACAATGCACCACTGAGGGCTGCGTTCAGTCTTATTCACACAGAGCCAATGTTTGGGCTCATAGACGCAAGGCTTGCGTTCTGAAGCAGAAACGCAGAGCACATGGTCGCGTTTAGGCTCACAAACACGAAGCTCGTGTTGACTTGAAGATCGACATTCACAGAGATGTGCTCGTCGTAGGGATCTCATCCTTCGCCGAGCGACGTTCTTCTTAGACTGCTTTAAGGCTTTGGCAGCAACACCTTCAACTCGGTGGACGAGTTTGGCCGAAGCTGAGCCCACTCCATCGGAGGAGGGGCTGTTCAAGCAATCTAATCCAAAGGAGAGCACTTCCTTCGGCGATTCGGCAGAGATTAGAGCTTTAGCCTTCTTGGAGATCTTGCGGAACTTGCGCATAGCCTTGGGGCTAAGGGATCCGGAGGAAAGGGCTTCCTCATACTTGGCTTGATCGAACTCGATGATCAGAGTTTCAATGGTCGTTCCTGTGAGATGGACGTCGGATTGCACCACCACTTCTTCGTCAGAGAAGCTCATCCCTAGCGGAGTCGCCATCTTTTGTTTGTGGGAAAATTTGCAGTAAAAGAAACGAAGAAAAATTGATTTGTATTCCTTTAATCTCAGTTACAATTGGATTTCCTGATTACAAAAGAGAAGAGAATGATCTGGATTCTCCCCTTTGTTTAATTCTGGGTTCTTCACGGTAGCGATGAGATGCCTCACTCGAATGCTCGCGTCGAGTTTGCTTCTCGTTGACGATCCGACGTCTTGTTTCACTAGAACGTAGTCTTCTCCTCACGATTTGACGTTGTGGAGAACTCTGAACGAGTTTAAACTATATGAAAGAGTTGATTTAACCGAAAGTCGGTTATAAGCCAAGGATGAAGAAGATCTTGTTGCCGATCTCCAAAGCTCCAAAAATGCTCTAAGGATCCTGTTGACGAGCCAAGAAGTTCCAACCGACCGCCCCTTAACTGAATTGATTTTCAGTTATTTATAGGGGATTAAGGGGTGTAACCACCTCCTTAATTCGCTCCTAAGTGGGGCTAATGGGATGTAACTGCCCCTTAAATCACTCCTGAGTGGAGTTGTGATCCCCTCAGATCATGGAAAACGGTTTTGGAACCGTTCAGCTCGTGTTTGAACGAGTCAAATGCAGGCCCGCGTTCTGGCATCACTACAACACCTGAAGTCTACCATAGCGGTCGAAAAACGCTATGATATTATTTCATAGCGTTTTAATCAACGCTGTGTCAGAACCCGCTATAGTAGGTCTGTGGCTTTACATAGCGTTTCCCCAAACGCTATCAAAAAGATTCCTACCATAGCGTTTTTATGTAGCTATAAAAGAGTATTCAATAGCGTTTATATATTGCTATGACAAATATCTTTCATAGCAGTTGAAAAACGCTATTAGTTAGTTTTCATTCATAGCATTTCAACGCTGCTATTGTCTTACATTTGATAGCGTTTGAGTTACTACAATGGCGTTTCAGTGAATGCTGTCTTTCTTCTTTTAATAGCATTTCAGCAATTGTTTCCACTTCTTATAGCAGTTCAGTTGTGCCTATAAACCTTTGATGTTAAACTAGAAATAGCTTGCAATTATGACAACCATAAAAATAAATATTTCATTTAAATGTTCAAACTGATACATAACCAAGTTGTAGCATACAAAAAGTAAAACACAAATGTGCCAAAAAATAAATACTAGTCTTTGGATAATCCAACATGGAGTATAAGAAATTAACCATAGTACACAGAACAACAAAAACTAACTTTGCTGCATTACATATGACTTGGGAGACTCATCATCTTCAGCAATTGAGTACTAGTACTGCTGCAAAAACAGAAATTAACAACACCAATAATGAGATCTTAGAGCCATGAATATATGGACACAAAACAGAAAACAACAACACCAATAATTAGAAATCCTAGATAGTGAAAATATCTATTTTCTCGAATGTAAACCAATCGTACCTGTCAATGAATTTGATCTTGAATAGTTTCTATGCAGGCCGTCACTTCCATTACGCACCTACATAATAGGGTGTGCTACAAACATATGAAAGATAACAATCTGGATAAAGAAAAACAAATACGCGTGCAAGTCTAACTGTATACCTCTGTGGTAAGCCTTTTGTTTCTGTGATATATTCTGTTAGTATATGAATCCTCGTCAGACAGCCTCTTATTGAAATGGATAGTTTCTGGTTGTAATGGGTAATCATTGGATGCTTTACTCTTTTGTCTTGGTTTCATCTCTTCTTATTTTGGTAACCAACTTTCCGGAGATTTTATAGAAGTGACAGGAACTTCAGGTTGAGGTCTCAATTCTAGAGATTATAGTTTAATCCTGGCTTATTGATCCGCATGCTTAGTGATGAAAAGAGTCTGTATGGAACTCGAGTCTCCACATCATGGTCTCCAAAGCTTCACATTTCAGCGAAACTCCCTCTGCCTTATCAGACTTATTATTTTTCTTTCAAACAGAATTAGGAAGCCTACAACTTCCCTTTTTTTCTTAATCATGGGTTCATATCCTTCATTGAGAGCCTCAATGGATACAAAGAGCCTCACCTAATCATGGCCTCATATCCTTCATTGAGGAGCCTCTACTGATACGAAGAGCCTCACCTAATCATGGGTCCATAACTCCATATCCTTTGTTGAGGAGCCTCACCATATGCATGTATAAATCATTAACTGCAATCATCAAGAATACATGTAAACTTGCTCTGGTTCAACAACAAGAATGTTGAATCATCATAGTGTTGAATCTGTGGGGCATAAGTTTTTTCACAATCATATTATTGAATTCACTGAACAGGAAGCATCAAATGCTTCTAGTTACCTCCATATTGAAAATTACTATGTCATTTAATACTTCCATTTAGCACTTTATAGGAAACATTTGCAATGCATATTGAAATATGCAAGGATGGATCAAGATAAATGGTTCTGCATGCCATGATTGCCATCAATGATGTTATTCATAAATGCAACAGATGATGTCATAGCATGATAGCAGTTGACTACGTTTAATATTCTCTGGAACCAAATGAATAATTTCAGATAATAAAAAGAAGGACGAAATCAAACTGCATGCCATCAAATAAGTTATATATAATAACTCACAGCTAGCCACCGGCACCTCAAAGCAACATCCCTTACAGTCTTCCGACGCATCATTGCAGCTATCTTGATATACTTCATCATACCATGTTCACCAGCATATCTGGAAACATGAAGTAAACAATGTGTGAGCCAAGGACAAAAGAAATAATTGTATTAACAGTCTAATGCTAGCAC
>NC_033797.1:29955509-29962874 GCF_001876935.1 Asparagus officinalis | reverse complement strand
AATGCATTGCATGTCATATGACGTGATTAAAGAGGAGAAATAGGAAAAATGCCCTATGAGAACAGCATCAGTATCAATTAGTTGAATTTTAAAAGCCAGTTCAATGAACTGTAAGCAAGGAGTAGAAAGTGAGAAAAAAATTTATTACGATCTCGTGTATGGGAAATTGAGAACCTCAGACTTAATCCATCATCTTGAGCAATGGAACTATATCACAACTGCTGCTCATTGAATTACAGATTTCCAGTTTATTATATATTTAGACCAATGGAACAATTTCGCGACTGCTGCCTCCTCAACTACATCAGTTTTACACTACATGACCAGAAAAGTATGCTTTACTCCCTAATAATTGGCCTTACAACATTTTATGCAAGACCCTTCATTGACATATCTTGTCTAAGAATTTGGAAACGAATCAAAAAGCACCAATATTCATTTAACAAAAGTCACGAAAATTGGGTGATTGTTCTTTTAGGGAGCTTTTATCAATTGAGTTGTTCATAATAAAAAAAACATCTGGATGGATGGACTCCTCATAATACCAAAAATCACCTAACAAAATGCAAGAAATGCTAATCACAGTTTGGGCCTAGAGTTTGAGTTTATGAATCAGGATTGGAGTCTCGGCAGATGAAAAGACCCAAATTTTTGTTAGGACCATGTCTATACAATTGACTTAGTTTAATAAATAACAAATCTTCATACTAGTTTAATATGTGTTTGAGAAGTTGTATACAAGTTACAAAAAGTTAGAATCAAGTTCGAAAGTGAAAAGAGCAAGACAACAAGTTAATCACAAGTAATCTTGCAAAAATATCAGAAGCTAAAATCAATTGAGCATATGGGAGTGTCCGTCTCCTTGTCAATTTTGAGCATATAGGAGTGTCCGTCTCTTTGTCACAAATCTATAGAAATAAACCGAACTCAATTCGGTGATGTATAGCTTGAGATACACGTCTTAGTGAGAGAAAATCAAAACAAATCAGTAGCTAGCTGGAAACATGCACAGAGGGTGAAACTTGCACGGGCCATAACTTTTAACTCAGACACTCCATACAGCCCTTGGATCTGCGCCTGATCTCATTCGTCTTAGATATGACTTATTTAGTTCACTACAACCATGACATCCATCAAAATAATAATACTGATATTGTTGCACCTATGTCACAATTACCATAAACAATTCAACGTATGATGCAACTATATGTGCATAAACATAACTAAAATTGCAATCAAGGACATACTTAATAAGCCCTTGTTTCAGCATATTCTGCTCCTCAAAAGTCCACTCAAAATTGCAATCAAGGACATACTTAATAAGCCCTTGTTTCAGCATATTCTGCTCCTCAAAAGTCCACTCTAGCGACAACCCAGAATCCTGCCTGATCCCGGGAACTGGTTCGAGCTGCGTATTGCTCGACGAAGCCCCAGCTTGACCCCCAACAGCAGCTATGCTATTATTCACCAAGCTAGGGTTTCCAGTGAAGAACAAACCAGAATTCCCCAAATTTACAGGACCTGCTATCCCCTGTGGATTGCTATACCCACTCCCTGATTGAAAAGAGAGCATGTTTTGATTCTGCAGCATTGAAGGCATGATCCCTTGGTCAAAGCCCATATCAAAATCAAATTTCGAAGAATTTTTCCGCTTTTGAAACTGAAACTGGACCAGGATCAAAACCCTAAATGCCTAAAACCTCGGTAAGAGTTGAAACCTAGAAAAGGCTTATGGGATTCCTAATAGCGGCATTTTGAGCCCTAATTCGCCCCAGTTTTCTATTGCGGTTGAAAAAAGTTTGATTTTTTTTTCTAATTGATTCTTGCCATATGAAATTACCATATGATTCAGCCCCAGGCCCTATCTCCTGTCTTCCTCACACAATTCCCTCTCCCATCGGCACATCTCTGCTAAAAATTTAACAGAAAATACAATAATTTCATTTGCCATCAATATTCCCATTAGCATAATTGCACACAAATCCAATTAAAAGCCACTAAAAGTACTGAAAACAAACAAATCGAACTAAGAGAAGAAAAACCCATCAACTAAATTCAAAAAACATAATATCTTTGGAATCAAACCTTTAAATTCATAATCGCTCTCAGTGGTATCCCCTTCATTAGCACTAAAATCAGAGTATTTGGTGCTGATATTGAGCCATTTGCGGATCACAATCTTGGGCCAGAGCTGCAAACAATTAAGCCTAATACGTCTGCAGTTTATTTTCCCATTGCAATATAAACCGAAAACAAAAACAAAGAGAAAACAAAATAAAACAAAAGATGAAATTTCTTCTTCTATTCATTGCCAACGAGCTTATTTTTGAGTTGGGTATACTCACCTATTTCTGTCGCCTTGATCGCGGAGAGAGGTAGAGGAAGAGAACGAATGAGAGGGTGGCGGTCGGCGGTTTGGCGGCGGTCGTCCTCCAAACCTCAAATATTCCCATGGTTCTCCAACCCTCAAGAAACAGCAACAAACCCCTCGTTCTCAGATCAAAAAAAACCCAAATTAAACAATTAAAAAACCCTGTAAAAAACACCAACAACAAATAATAATAATAAAGAAATCAAAAACTGCATCCTCGATTCGATCCGACGCGAAATCATCATCAGAAATCAGCAGCAGCAGTGATCCCACGTGCCTCGATTCCAACGCAACCCTCCATTTGTAAAAACCCTAGCTTTCTCGAATGAGGAGGAGGCAGGCCTAGCTAGCTAGCTAGGGTTGGCGATGGAGAAGTACGAGCTCGTGAGGGACATCGGAGAGGGGCCGCAAGGTCCCGATGGGTCGATCTCGGAGAGAGAGATTTGAGAGGAGAGAGGGAGACGAATGAAATTCAATGAAATTGGTGGGTGGGGGCGGACCGGGAAGACGCAGATGAAATTTGGGGGGCGCCATGTTTTAGCTTCCGCTTAAGTTTTCAAAGCGTCGGAACAAAAAAAATTATGATAAGTACTTATAGCGTTTAAAATTTTCCAAACGCTATAAAAAAATAATGTATATAAGATCTATAGCATTTACAACATAAACGCTATCATTCAATGCTATAAAAAAATAGTTTTGTTGTAGTGCATGAATTCTGTGTCCAAACGCAATGCCTAAAAGCTTGAACGCAGCATCTGGAAGCTCGGACGCAGCGTTTGGAAGCTCCTTTGCAGCGATTTAAGAGCTGCGTTTGGCAGCGGATCTGAGCTGCGTTTACAGCAATTTGGAAGCTGCGTTTGTACGATTTAAGAGCTGCGTTTGGCAGCAGACCTGAGCTGCGTTTGGAGCCGGATGTGACCTGCGTTTACAGCGTTTGAAGACTGCGTTGGCGGCCGAATCTGAGCTGCGTTTGTAGCTTTTGGAGCTGCGTTTGAGCTGCGTTTGTGGCTATGAACGCGACATATCTTGATGCTGGTACGCGGGGAGGACTTCCACGTCTTGATTTGAAGAGATCGTCGATTTGTAGTCTCTTTTTGTCGAAGTGTTGCAAAGATCGTCATTTTGTAATCTTTACTTTAGCTCTCTAATATGTGAGAGTCGTCAGATTGTAACTCCCGATGTTGATTGTGGAGGCTGTTGATTAGAGCTTTCATCAATTGTTGTGAAGGTCGTCAGATTGTAACCTTCATCGATCCATGTGAAAGTCTTCAAATTGTAGTCTTCTGGAAGTCGTCAGATTGTAACTTCCATCATCGGTGTTTGATGGGGATCAGCTATCTATTGTGATTTTTAGACAGCCTACATGATCTTTAGTGGTAATGAAGGTAGTCCACAGTCAAAACTTATGTTATTTGAAAGAGAGCATCGAGATTGGCCAGATTGCTTTAGCTATTTCAGAGGTGGACATGAGCAGACTTTGGCACTACAAGTTGGGGTACACAGGAGAGAAGTCACTGCAGGCGTTGTGCAAGCAGAGACTATTGAAAGAAGCCAAGAGTAAAAATGTTGAGTTCTGTGAGCACTGTCTACTTAGTAAGAAGATGAAGGTGAAGTTTGGGACTGCCATTCATAGGACGAGGGGCATACTGGATTACGTGCACACAGATGTTTAGGATCCCACCAAGAATGTATCACTTGGTGGTCGATATTGGTTTATCACGTTCGTTGATGACTATTCTAGGCGTTGTTGGGTGTACACCATGGCAAAGAAGAGTGAAGTCCTAGATATATTTGTGGAGTAGAATAAGAGGTTGGAATAGCATACTGGGAGAAAGATCAAGACGTTACGATCCGACAACGGTGGTGAGTACACATCAGACCCCTTTCAGCAGTTATGTCGAGATGAGGACATAGAGAGACACTTCACAGTTAGTCACACACCGCAACAGAATGAGGGTGACAAAGAGGTTAAATCGGTCTTTGCTGGAGAAGATTCGATGTTTGTTGGTGCATAGTGGTTTGGAGAAGATCTTTTGGGCTGAGACACTTTCATATGCGAGCCACCTCATTAACAGGATGCCTTCACCTGCGATTGAGGGGAAGGCCCCTATGGAGATGTGATCAGGAGAGCCAGCACATGACTATGACCAGCTCAAGGTATTTGGGTGTCCTGCATACTATCATGTTAAGACTGATAAGTTAGAACCTCGAGCTAGGAAGACCATATTTGTAGGATTTAAACGTGGTGTCAATAGATACAAGCTATGAGATCCAGTTGATAGGAAGATTGTGCTGAGTAGAGACGTCATGTTCGATGAGGCTTATATCTTGAAGCTTTCCAGCTCTCATCAGGTGGAGAGTGACCCGACGGAGGAGATATCGTAGGTGGTGGAGATCGATGCAACTCCACATTGTCAAGATAGTACATTATCTATTAGGGTGTCGACTGAGGTGACGCCAGATGAGCACGACGGTGATTTGGGAGATACGAGTACACATGTGCAAGATCCAGAACCAACAGCTTAGGTTTAGGATTCTATTACGGTTCAGAGACAGAGGAGAGACATACAGATGCCAGCATGGTATACCGACATAGTAGTTGTATATGCACTTCCGATGGTGAGTATCGATGAGTTGGTGCCTACTACATTCAGAGAGGCCGAGTATAGTTCGAAGGCTAATTTGTGACAGGTAGCTATCCAGGAGGAGATGAAGTCTCTTCATAAGAACGATACATAGGAGCTTGTTGAGCTTTCAAAGAGACGGAAGGCGATTGGTTACAAATGGGTATACACGAAGAAGGAGGGCATTGAAGACACTCCAGTGAGGTTCAAGGCTAGGTTAGTTGCGAAGGGCTATACACAGGAGGAATGTATTGATTATAATGAGGTTTTCTCTCTGGTGGTGAAGCATTCTTCGATTCGGATTTTGCTAGCTTTGGTGGCAATGAGGTTTTCTCTCTGGTGGTGAAGCATTCTTCGATTCGGATTTTGCTAGCTTTGGTGGCACAGTATGGATTGGAGTTAGATCAGTTGGATGATTTTGCTAGCTTTGGTGGCACAGTATGGATTGGAGTTAGATCAGTTGGATGTGAAGACGATATTTTTTTATGGTGATCTTGATGAAGAAATATATATGACTCAACCATTGGGATTTCGAGTTGTAGGGAAGGATAAGTTGGTTTGCGGGTTAAAGATAGCTATATGATTTGAAGCAGCCTCCTCGACAGTGATATAGGCGATTCAATGGTTTTATGCTTGGTCATTCACACACTCGGAACCAGTTTGATCTTTGCGTGTATTTTTGCAAGTTGAAAGGAGGTGCATACATTTATTTATTACTTTATGTTGATGACATGTTGAAGATTCAGCTCTCAAATGAGTTTGAGATGAAGGATTTAGGTGAGGCTAAGTGCATTTTAGGGATAGGGATAGACAGAGACAAAGAGAAGGGAAGAATTTATTTAATACAGCTAGCTTATTTGAAAAAGGTTCTATAACGATTTTATGTTAGCATGGATACAAAGCCAGTTAGTGTACCTTTGGGAGCCCATTTGAAGTTTTTAGCTGACCTTTCACCGAAAACAGTTAAAGATAGAGAGTTGATGTCGAAGACTCCATATGTGAGCGTAGTTGGGAGCTTGATGTACGCAATGGTATGTACAAGGCCAGATTGTCACAGGTGGTGAGCATGGTTTCTAGATACATGCACGATCCTGGAGTGGGTCATTGGGACGCCGTGCGATGGATTTCGAGGTACATTTGAGGTACGCTCAATGTTGGTTTGGTTTTCGAGCGGGATACTACAGATGGGCAGTTGTGCATTGGTTATATTGATTCGGATTATGCCAGGGATTTGGATAAGCACCGGTCTATGACGTGGTATGTGTTTACTTTGACCCGTGCGCTGGTATGCTGGAGATGCACCTTACAGTGAATGGTGATTTTGTCTATGATGGAGGCAGAATATATGACGATTACAGAGGCTGTGAAGGAGACTATTTGGCTTCGGGGACTTTTGGAGGAACTTGATATATCGCAAAGGTTCGTCACAATTCATTATGATAACATGAGTGTGTTCGCGGGAAAAACCGTTGCTTTCTTTATTGATTCCATTGATTACTTTGTTAACAGTTTATCGGTTACAAAGATCCGGTCTTTTTATAAGATCCGGTTACAATGAAAATCAAAATAAAATAAAAGAAAGATTACAACTTTTTCTCTTGTTTGTCGAACGAATCACGAGCTCCTGTTTTGCGGTCGCTCGCTTGTATGGGTTCTTTGCCTGCGCCGGGGTTGTTTGCCGTGGACCACCGCGCGATCTAGATCCGGTCGGATCTACGCAGTACGACGGGTATTATCCCACGAAGGAAATAATAGCCGGGAGGGATTGATTCACCAAGGAAACAATCGCTCAAGTCTCGGGATCTAAGACCAAGCCTAGATCCGGAGTTCGTACGCGTAGATCTGAGATCTGGTCCTCTCGAACACCTGCCTTACTTGGCGTTGACGGTCGCCGAGCACCAGATCTGGATGAGCAAGTCCTTGAAGTCCTAAAGTTTGAATCTTGTTTGGATCTGAGTCTCGAGTTCAGCAGGGCTTCGCCTCTCTCCAAAATTTCCAACCCCCAAAAATGAACCAAGGCCTAGCCTATTTATAGGCACTCAGATCTGTGCCTAGGCACAGATCTGGGCCGGCCACCTCAGGGTGGCTCGGCTCTGGGCCGAGCCACCTCAAGGTGGCTCGGCGATTGTTCGCTGGAAAATTCGTGTCTTTCTTTGTTATTGATTCCATTGTCATCTTGAGTTACAACTTTTTGAGTTACAAAAGATCCGGTCTTTTTATAAGATCCGGTTACAACGAAAATCAAATAAAAAGAAATGAAAAATTACAACTTTGTTTCCTTGTTTGTCGAACGAATCACGAGCTCCTGTTTTGCGGTCGCTCGCTTTGTGGGTTCTTTGCCTGCGCCGGGGTTATTTGCCGTGGACCACC
>NC_033797.1:29888116-29954509 GCF_001876935.1 Asparagus officinalis | reverse complement strand
CCCAGTCCTCTGCATCAGCCCCGTCGAATCCCCTCTAGAGCTCGTTGTCAACACGCTAACCATCTCTAGCGCCTTGCCGACAGCCCCAACACCAAGTCAGAAGTACCATCCATCTCCTGCCCTCCGATTAGATCTGACGCAACTACAACCGTGCCCGAGCGCCTCCTCGCCGCTCGTCATCAACAACCCCACCGTAGTTTCGCGCGTCAATTCATTCGACAACAACCGAGGCAAGATCCCTATTCCCGGTTGTTTATTCAGTACAATATTATATTTATTAATATTCTTTGACTCGTCGTTTTAATTTTTAGATATATTATAAATTAATTATATGCTTCTATTTAACTGTGATTTGATTACCATATGAATATTGTTATTATCTACGTGGGCTTGTGGATGATTAATAATTATATTATGATAAGTAATTTAAAGGAATACCCTCCGATTAGATCTGACGCAACTACAACCGTGCCCGAGCGCCTCCTCGCCGCTCGTCATCAACAACCCCACCGTAGTTTCGCGCGTCAATTCATTCGACAACAACCGAGGCAAGATCCCTATTCCCGGTTGTTTATTCAGTACAATATTATATTTATTAATATTCTTTGACTCGTCGTTTTAATTTTTAGATATATTATAAATTAATTATATGCTTCTATTTAACTGTGATTTGATTACCATATGAATATTGTTATTATCTACGTGGGCTTGTGGATGATTAATAATTATATTATGATAAGTAATTTAAAGGAATAATTATTTTGTGCAAAAGTGGTTATTTTGAGATGTTTTTAGAACTATTATGATGAGAAAAGAGATTATTTGGAAAAGGGTTAGTTTTGAATAATTATTAAAATAGATAATTTAAAATAATATATTTTTGAAAACGGATTATTTTGAATTGTTAAACTATTTTAAGAAAAGATTATTTTGGAATAACTATTATGATTTAAAGGAATTTTATTTTGAAAAAGAATTATTTATTTTGGAATTAATTAATTTATGATCCTGTTTTGGTGGTTGTAGACTGTGATATTTCATGTGCAAAATAATCATGGTTTCTGATTTCCATTTAACCATAGTTATATTACGTGTTAACTAGCTACGGATAATTTTTATGAGTAGTTTAGAAGTTCAAATAACAAGATATTAATGAAACGGGACTGCATGCATGTTTTTACTACTAATAATTAAATTTCACGTTTTGCGTTTTATTTTAATGTATTAGAATTGTCATCATGTTACTACATAGAATCAGTTAGACTTATTTATTATTCCTGGTTGTGTTTGAGAACCATTAGTAGTTTATGACTTAATGGCCTCGTGCGTCATGAACAGACCTAGTGACATGTGTGGGTGTGTTGACTAAATTTAGGTTGTGAACCAGAGATAGTGTGGATTATGTTTGACTTAGTAAATACAAGAGAGTTGGGATGGAGAAGTCTTGGTTCATGTGATCAGATAAGACTGTTGATGTATCTTCCAAACTCTCACCAGTGAACCGTTTCGCACTTGGGTTGGTTTGTTGGGCCAAGTGAATCGTTTCACACTTGGTCAGTAAAATCGTTTTGACACCCGAGTTTAGCTTCAGTTCGAACCAGGTTGAAATCGGATTGAGTGTAGCCCTCTGATCGATCTAGTGTAGCGGCGTATTGGGTGCACGTAGGGGATATGTAAATAGTCGTTATCCGATGATATGAGCGTTGACACTGTGTGAGATGTAGACCAGTGAGTTTTAGGATGGATAGTATTCAACCCGGTTACCGTATGTAGTTAGCTTTATGTTTTATCATGTTTTAGTAGTGAATTTGCATGTTGATTTTATTGGATTTCCAGTAGCACGTTTCTTTGTCATTTCTGTTGTTGTATCATTTTTCGTATTGGGTTTTCGTTAGTTCTTTCCATTCCCATTTGATCGGTGTACTTTATGTTGACCATATAGTTTTGATGATGATTTAGCAAACAATTTATTACTAATAAGTTTTCTAGTGTTTTGTGTTGATGATGATTTAGCAAACAATTTATTACTAATAAGTTTTCTAGTGTTTTGTGTTTATGTTCTCTTTTCAAGTATTTCAACACACGTCAATCTATTACTAATAAGTTTTCTAGTGTTTTGTGTTTATGTTCTCTTTTCAAGTATTTCAACACACGTCAATCAAGTGTTAAATATTCAAGTTTATTTGCGTGGATTTACCTAGGTATATGTTTGGTTTACTTACATATATTGTATGATTATATCTAAGCTCAATATATATACACTTAACACGATTTTTGACGTTTTCTATCATATAGATGATTTTTCATTAAACGTTGTTAAAATATCTTTATCTCATGTTTACAGCTCTTTCGTACTTTATTATATACATATAATGCATGTACAATATATATATGAATATTTATAAGTCCTATATCAACTTTCACTTTCATAAAAATACAGGTTTTCTAAGCATTTTTCAAAAACAGGTATTTTTCACAAACAAAAATTGTTTTTCCAAAAGTTCCTTTTCAAACATGTTTATTTCATCATTTAGAAACTTTTCCCAAAGTTTCACTATTTTTGGATGTGATTTGATATTTTTAACGAATTTTCAAAACTACCCAAAACCTGTCAGTATTGCTTATATCAGTTTTCGGTCGACCGGCCCGGTCGACCGACATTGGCTTTTTGAGCTCATGCTCGCGGTCGACCGCACCGGTCGACCGAGAGAATTTCCGGTCGACCGAAAATTCCGTCGGTCGACCGCCAGCTCTAAACCCTGATTCTTTGAGTTTCTGTGCTTCGCAGTCGACCGGACCGGTCGACCTACGAACGGTCAGAATGTTACAACGGCTAGTTTTTGACATCTGTTTTCAAATTGGTTTTGGACTTTTGCTCAGTTGTTTGCTGCTGTATTGGGGTACTATATATATACCCCATTGCTGCTCTTCCTCTCTAGAACTAAAAAATCCAAGTTTGTTGTTTAACAAGATATTAATCGTGTTTAAGAGCTGTTTCATTAATCAGTTTTCAAGAGAAGTTTTTCTACAACAAGAAGAGGCTTTCAAATTCTATTGAGATCATCATTTCTTCAGCTCTTCTTGTTCATTGAGAAGTTTTCTAAACTCTTTCCTATATAGCTTATTATTTCACTTTCATTTGATTAGCTATATTATTTATTGGTTTTGATTCACTATTATCACACACACTTATTGAGCTTGATATTCTCATATTATATATTGTGGGTTGTAGTGTGGGATTTAGTGAGTGTGAGCTTTATTGTGTTCTCACTTGTTAATTGAGAACAAATCATTGTATTTAACTTTTATTTGTGAGAATCACTTGTAATACACTTGTACACCGAGAGAAGTGTGAGGAGAGAGAGACGGGGTCAAATCCAATAGGAGTGGCGTCGATTGACGAACCTAGGGAGAGGTTGTAATCGAGCACTTGAGGAGGAGGACACGGGCTAGGTTCCTACACTTAGTGTGTAAAGTGTGATTGTTGAGTGATTGTGTAGTGTGAGAGTTTTCGGTGAACTTGTAAACCGAGTGTGTAGAAGTTCCGGCTTCCAAACCAGATTGTGATAGTGGATATCTCCTCGAGGTGAGGAGCGGGGACGTAGGTCATGGGGATCGAACCTCGTGAACATATCGTGTGTTTGTGTTTTGCTTGTTTCATATTTTATTTGTGCATATTCTTATTGCTCTTATTGTTCATATCTATCTCTTGCAAGAACATATTGATCTATATAATTTTAATTAGCTTCTAATTGGGATTAGATTAGCATAAGACCTTAATCACCCCCCTCTAGGGTCTAACAATTCTAACAATTGGTATCAGAGCTTGGTGCTCTTTGATTTAAGGACTAACCGCCTTGAGTTAAAGATCCAAGTTATTATATTTGTGCTAATCTAATTTTGATTACATAGTGCTTCTTGCATTTCATCTTTATGGATATGTATGATTCATCTTGCTTAGGATATGCTATTGATATTGCTCCTCGTTTGGATATTTTTCCTTATGCTCAATGGTGTATTAGATTCAAACTTTTCGTTCAATCTAATCAATTTGATTTATGGGAAATTATTGAGGATGCCTATGTTGTTCCCACCTTGGAAAAATCCAAATGGTGTGAGAATGATAAAAGATTGTTTAACATGAATAAGCTTTTGTTAGAATATTTGATTAGTGCCTTTCACTCATCGTTTTCTAACAAATTTGCTAATTTTGATAGTGCTCACGCTTTATGGAAATTTATTGAAGCACATGAAGGGAAATTAGAGGCTATTCAACAAGCGTTGGAAAATCCCGCTTTGAGTCCTAAGGAAGCCTCATCCCCATGTATAATATCACTAGGAGATAACCCTAGTGAGGTATGCGATAACGATGATATTATTACTTTTGATGAACTTGCTCTTGAGTTTGAAAAATTACACAATTGCTATATTGATGTAAAGAGTAAGTATGTTAATATGAAATCCACTCATGAAACACTAGCTACTAAGTTTAATTTTATTGCAAATGAAAATATAATTCTTAAAGAATGCAATGAAAATTTGAAAATTGAAAATGCTAGTCTGCTTCATGAAAAACGTGATGCTATGTTAGAAGTAGATAAGTTGAAATCTATGATGAGTAATCTTGTTTATCCTACTTCTAGTAGCAATGCTTGTATGCACAATGATGAGTTGAATCAAATGAGAAAAAGAATATCTACTTTAGATTCAACACTAAACACTTGTATTGCTAATAATAAAAAGCTTATGGACTTATGTGCAAAGTTCAATGTTAATTTTTCTAAGAAACCTATTCATTATGCACATATGTATGACAAAATTCACAAATGTTCTATTTGCGGTCTTAAAGTCCATTTAGCTCAATTTTGTCATAATGCACCAAAAATTGACAAGCCTACACATGATTGTACATCCCATCAAGCTTCTTCATCACATACACATGTACACACACATAGTGTAAATCATAAACATGCTCATGTGTATAAATGTGATTATTGTGATCGTTTTGGTCATTTGGCCATGTTTTGTTTCGATTTAAAAAGAAATTTTCGTTTGCAAAATAATTACAAAGAAAAATCTATTTTTACAAATGAACCACGTGCATTCCATTTCGATCAACGTAAACCATTCAAACCTCTACATTGCACAAATTACAATCGTATGGGTCACGTTTACAATTTTTGCTTTGATCGTATCGGTGCACAAAATACGCCCAAACGGGTTCATAACCCTAGGGCCTTGGATTTAAATGCTAGGGGTCATGTCCCAAGTTCTAGTGGTACCAAAATGATTTGGGTACCAAAAAGACTTGTATAGTATTTCTTTTGTTTTTGATGGTTTGTTTTGTTTTTATTCTTATTTTGAATAAATTTTTCTTGAGCTTTGTATGACAAATTACAATCTTTATGTTAAAAATAAATTATTTGTATGTTTTTATAATTAAAAACACTTATATATATCTTATAAAACTCTTAGTATTTTATAAAACAGATTTCCAAAAGGTCAAAATTATAAAAACTCTCAAAACAATTTTTTATATGACCCGTGCTTTTCAGTTTCTCGCGGTCGACCGACCCGGTCGACCGAAGGTCTTTCTGTAATCGTTCCGGTTGACCGCGTCGGTCGACCGAAATTAAACTTCTGCAGCAGCTTCGCTTTTCTTATCGGATTTTGGGTTTTAAGATGATAACTGTTTCAAACCCGAACTGCTCATCACCATTGATCTAACCCTTGGAGATATCCCAGCCGTTCCCTCATCTTCTCCTTGACCCGACTCTTCACGTTCCCCTCATTTTGAAAATTCCCCAATCTGTTCGGTTTTTCCCACGGTCGCCTGCTTCTGTCATCCGCCGATCTCAAATCGGTTTTTCCTCATCAAATTCATCTGGGATTTTGCTAGGTAATGATCTCTTTCCTATCTATTTGATCTTATGTCATTAATCTAGTGCTTATTCTTCTTAATTTAGGGTTTCTATTTTAGGGCAGTTTGTTAATTTGCTCTAAATTCTTTATTGTTTACAGAAAATTGATAATTTCTTTTATCTATCATGCCTCCCAAGCCCTCCAAAAAGATATCTAAACCTGAAACTAGTTCCTCCTCTATAAAAGCTTCACATTATGAGGATTATCTGCTTTTTAAATCTCTTGTTAGGAAATATAGGGAACTGTGTAAATTGAAAATTCTCCCAACTAGGTATATCAAATATCCTGAGCTATTCATGTATGACACTCAGTCTATCCTTCATAATGTTGGGTTAGATAGATTGCTAGATGAGGTATATAAAGTTCATTTCTATCCTTTTTTTGTTTATCTGTTTTATGCCAATCTGTCCACATCATCCTCTGCTGATGGTAGTTTGACCATTACCTCATCAGTTAAAAATGTTGCAATAACCTTTTCTGCCAACGAACTTGCGGGGATTCTTGAAATCCCAACAGGTGACGTTGATCTCATGTCCATTGAGCTTAGTGATCCTGCTGTCAACCAACTAATGTTTAAACCCGGATTCTCTTATCCTATGAACAACAATTCACTTAATCCAATTGCCAAACTCATTGCTAGAATTGTTGCTCAAAACTTGATTCCTAAGACCGGTAGTTTTGATCACTTTGCTTCTGATAAGATTAATGCTGTTTATGCCATTTTTGCCAAAATCAAAGTAGATTGGGCAACTGTCTTTGTCAATAACATGGCATCAAAGCATACCAAGTTTCTACCTTTTGGCTCCTTTCTCACCCTCATCTTTCAACACTTCAATGTTGACCTCACAAATGAACCCAAGATTGAATCTAAGAGAGATTTCTTTGATAAGGTTTCCCTTTCTAGAATGCAGATGTCCATTGACTCCACTCCTTCATCATCTTCTCGCTCCCGTTCTAGAGCCTCTACCTCTTCCACTTCTGATATTTGTGACCGTCTGGATCGCCTTGAGACTCAGTACTCAAGTGTTCAGAAGCAAGTCTCATCTATTCAGAGGGATGTTAGGATTATTCTTTCCTATCAGCGTCAGTCTCTCGGGATTCCGGATCCCTCTTCTACTTCTGAGTCTGATTCTGAGGAGGCCCCTGCTGAAGGATCAGGATCTTCTGATGACGATGGTGATGGTGGTGATGATGATGGTGATGATGAGTGATCTTGCTGTTTATTGGAGTTTGTTTTTGTGATCTCTATGTTGATGGTGCTGTTTCATTTTGAGTTAGAAAACTTGACATTTATGTTTTTAGTTTGAGTGTAATAACTCTATATCAGTATGGTTTTATGTGACTTTTTATGTATGATTTGCTATCTTGTGGACGAATCTATGTTTATGCAAAACTATGTTGTTTCTAATGCTTATGTGATGTTTTGTGACTTATTGTGTTTAGTTTATTTCTTCTATGAATCAATGCATGGTTGAAACAACATTCATGTCTTGGTGTGTGGAAAATAAGTTGCTTATCATGAGTTCTTTGTACTGTTTATGATTGTTTAGTTTGTTTAGCTCCTTTACATACTCTTTAGTGTCATTTATTCTATTTGACAGGGGGAGCTTTTATGATCTATATTACTTTATTTTTATATCTCTGTGCTCATAAGCAGGGGGAGCATTGCTCCTATTTTTTCAATTTTTCCCTTTTTGATGTTGTCAAAGGGGGAGAAAAATCCACATATCGCTCATATACTTATTCCATATATGGTTTATAGAATCATTCATGAATGGTTTATCTATGTTTGGCTTATATGTTATGTTTCATATAAAATTGTTTGCCATCATCAAAAAGGGGGAGATTGTTAACCCTATAGTTTTGATGATGATTTGGCAAACAATTTATTACTAATAAGTTCTCTAATGTTTTGTGTTTATGCTCTCTTTTCAGGTATTTCAACACACGTCAATCAGTGTTAAAGATTCAAGTTCATTTGCGTGGATTTACCTAGGTATATGTTTGGTTTACTTACATATATTGTATGATTATATCTAAGCTCAATATATATACACTTAACACGATTTTTGACGTTTTCTATCATATAGATGATTTTTCATTAAACGTTGTTAAAATATCTTTATCTCATGTTTACAGCTCTTTCGTACTTCATTATATACATATAATGCATGTACAATATATATATATATGAATATTTACAAGTCCTATATCAACTTTCACTTTCATAAAAATACAGGTTTTCTAAGCATTTTTCAAAAACAGGTAGTTTTCACAAACGAAAATTGTTTTTCCAAAAATTCTTTTTCAAACATGTTTATTTCATCATTTAGAAACTTTCCCCAAAGTTTTACTATTTTTGGATGTGATTTGATATTTTTAACGAATTTTCAAAACTGTCCAAAACCTGTCAGTATTGCCTATATCAGTTTTCGGTCGACCGGCCCGGTTGACCGACAGTGGCTTTTTGAGCTCATGCTCGCGGTCGACCGCACCGGTCGACCGAGAGAATTTCCGGTCGACCGAAAATTCCATCGGTCGACCGCCAGCTCTAAACCCTGTTTCTTTGAGTTTTTGTGCTTCGCGGTCGACCGGACCGGTCGACCGCCGAACGGTCAGAATGTTACAACGGCTAGTTTTTGACAGCTGGTTTTGGACTTTTGCTCAGTTGTTTGCTGCTGTATTGGGGTACGTCGACCAGAATTTATATCGGACAACCGAAATTTCCAATTCGGTCGACCGCCAGCTTTAATACTTCGTTTCTCTGGGTTTTTGAACTAATCGGTCGACCGGACCGGTCGACCAACGAGTTGTCAGAATGAGCCTAACGGCTAGTTTTTCAAATGGACTTTTTGGTCTTTTACTTATTTCTAGCTGTTGTATTGGGGTGCTATATATACTCCATTACTGCTCTTCCTCTCCATCAACCAAAAAATCCAAGTTTGTTGTTTGACAAGTTATTAATCGCGTTTAAGAGCTGTTTAAGAGTTGTTTCATCAATCTGTTTTCAAGAGAAGTTTTTCTACAACAAGAAGAAGCTTTCAAATCCTATTGGAATCATTATTTCTTCAGCTCTTCTTGTTCATTGAGAAGTTTTCTAAACTCTTTCCTATATAGCTTATTATTTCACTTTCAATTTGATTAGCTATATTCATTAAGTTATTTATTGAGTTTGATTCACTATTATCACACACACTTATTGAGCTTGATATTCTCATATTATATATTGTGGGTTGTAGTGTGGGATTTAGTGAGTGTGAGCTTTATTGTGTTCTCACTTGTTAATTGAGAACAAATCATTGTATTTAACTTTTATTTGTGAGAATCACTTGTAATACACTTGTACACCGAGAGAAGTGTGAGGAGAGAGAGACGGGGTCAAATCCAATAGGAGTGGCGTCGATTGACGAACCTAGGGAGAGGTTGTAATCGAGCACTTGAGGAGGAGGACACGGGCTAGATTCCTACACTTAGTGTGTAAAGTGTGATTGTTGAGTGATTGTGTAGTGTGAGAGTTTTCGGTGAACTTGTAAACCGAGTGTGTAGAAGTTCCGGCTTCCAAACCGGATTGTGATAGTGGATATCTCCTCGAGGTGAGGAGCGGGGACGTAGGTCGTGGGGACCGAACCTCGTGAACATATCGTGTGTTTGTGTTTTGCTTGTTTCATATTTTATTTGTGCATATTCTTATTGCTCTTATTGTTCATATCTATCTCTTGCAAGAACATATTGATCTATATAATTTTAATTAGCTTCTAATTAGGATTAGATTAGCGTAAGACCCTAATCACCCCCCCTCTAGGGTCTAACACGGCGGTCGACCAAAAAAATTCGCGGTCGACCGCGATCCAGATCCCAATCTGAGAATCGAGCAGAGACTTCTTTGGTCGACCGGTGCGGTCGACCGATGGAAATTTTGAGCTCTCGGTCGACCGCACCGGTCGATCGACAAACTCTCTGCTGCCCACTGTTAACTGAACATATGAGAAAAACAGGTTTGAAACATGGTTTTTGAGACTTTGGAAAATTGTTAAAAATAACAAATAAAGTCCAAAAATAATAAAACTTTGGGAAATGTATATAAACATGTAAATGAACATGTTACAAAAAGAATTTTCCAAATTGCATTTCTCATTTGTGAAAAATCATCATTTTGCAAAAATAGTCCAAAACACGAAAAAGTAAACATGTGAATTTTTACATTTAGGCTAAACCATGTTTTGAAACTTTGCACAATGATTATATAGACTTAATAAAATATGTATATGATTATTGTTAAGTCCAAAAACTAAGAATATAGAATTTTTAAAAAATTGCATATTCTATGCAATGAATACTAAAACACCATAGAGTATGAAATATGTAATTTCATATATATATAAACATGAAAACCCAAAACCATGCATGTATATATATAACTATATATATACATAGAAAACAAAACTTATGTATATATATATAACTATATATATATACGAAGAAACCAATAAATGTGTGTGTATATGATATTGAGCTTAGAGTATCTAACATACATAATATAAAATCTAAACTAGATTACCCAAGCTAGATCTTGATCTTCAATAAGCTCGACTTGGTACACGTTGCGGATAAAGCTAAACTTGGATCTTCAACTTGAATTGCATAGGTTTCAACCACTATTCCGCCAACCTCCATTGGATATCATCGTTGAAGCTCTATTCCATCCATCCTCCAACCACGTTGTTTGTCTATAATAAATACGAAAACATAAACACTAGACAAACAACATTAGAAGTAAATTATTTGTTAAACATCATTAAAACAAGAAGGCCAACATTTCTTACCAAAATTGAGAAACGTTTTGCTAAAAATGATAAGGTAAAAACAAACACGCTTTTAGCTCGCTTGATTTCGATAAAGTATAAGGGCAAAGGAAATATCAGAGAGTATATCATGGAGATGTCTCATATTGCTTCGCAACTTAAGGCACTAAAACTCGATCTATGTGATGAGTTACTTGTGCATCTGGTTCTGTTCTCTCTTCCTGCACAATTCAATTAATTTAAGATCAGTTATAACTGTCAAAAGGAGAATTGGACTCTGAATGAGCTCATTTCATACTGTGTGCAAGAGGGAGACAGGTTGAAGCAAGATAAGACAGAAAGTACTCATTTGGCCAGTACCTCTAAGGATAAGGGCAAGAAAAGAAAGACTGATAATGAAGTTGCTAAGGGTCTAGTCCAAAAGAAACAACATACGAATGATCAGGGTTGTTTCTTTTGCAATAAGGCTAGATACGTAAAGAAGTATTACACCAAATATCACGTCTGGCGTGTTAAGAATGGTATGTTCCTTACTTTAGTCTGTTCTAATGTTAATTTAGCTTCAGTACCTAGAAACACTTGGTGGTTAGATTCTGGTGGTACTACTCACATAAGTGTCTCTATACAGGGTTGTCTCAGCTGTCGAAAGCCAAGTAATGATGAAAGACACATCTTTATGGGCGATGGACAATCGGTAGATGTGGAAGCAATTGGGCATTTTAAGTTGCTGTTAGGAACTGATTTCTATTTGGATTTGAAAGATACTTTTGTAGTACCTTCTTAGACAGAATTTGATTTCTATTTCTGTATTGGACAAATAGATTATTATTGTTCATTTGGAAACAACCAATTCAGTTTATCTTTAAATTTAAATGTTATAGGAACTGGTTTCTTGAGTACTTATGACAACCTATATTTTCTTGATATAATTGCTTCGTATAATGAAACATTACATATGGAATCACACAGTACTAAGCGTAAATTAAATAAAGAAAATTCAGTAGCCTTATGGCATAAGCACTTGGGTCATATCTAGAGTTGAGCATCTTGTGTCTGATGGCATTTTGGATCCTCTTGATTTTTCAGATTTTCATGTTTGTGTTGACTGTATCAAGAGAAAATATACCAAAGTTAAGAAATCAGGTGCAAATAGATCCTCGATGTCTTAGAATTAATACATACAGATATTTGTGGGTCATTCGCTACAGCATCTTGGAATGGACAATAATATTTTATATCATTCATAGATGATTACTCACGTTATGGGTACCTATATCTCATTCATGAGAAATCTGAGTCTCTAAACATGTTTAAAGCTTTTAAAGCTGAAGTTGAGAATCAACTTAATAAAAAATTAAAACTGTTAGATCTGATCATGGTGGTGAGTACTACGATAGATATAATGGTTCAGGTGAATAACGTTCAGGTCCATTTGCTAAATGCCTAGAGGAATGTAGTATCGTTCTACAGTACACCATGTCAGGGTCACCTAGCATAAATAGTGTAGCTGAAAGACGAAATATGACTCTTAAGGATATGGTAAGAATTATGATTGCTCATTCTTCTTTACCATAGTCACTCTAGGGAGAAGCATTAAAGACAGCAACTTACATTCTGAACAGAGTACCAACTAAAGCAGTTATAAAAACACCTTATGAGGTTTGGACTGGTCGAAAGCCTAGTTTAAAGTATTTTCATATTTGGGGATGTCCAGCTGAGGCAAGGTCTTATAGGCCACATGAAAATAAATTTGACTCCAAAACAGTTAGCAGCTATTTTATTAGTTACTCTGAATGATCTAGAGGCTATAAGTTTTTATGATCCCACACTCAGGACTATTTTTGAGATGGGAACAACAACATTCTTTGAGGATGTTGAGTTTGGGGGAGAAATAAGGTTAGAAACATTGTTTTTGAGGAGGAATTAGCTTCAGACCCAATTCATACTGTCACTTTTGACAATATTCTGGTTCCTATACATGTTATTTATCAAGAAATAAATCCGGAAGCTCAAGAAGACAATGTTGAACAACTCCCTGTTGTAGAAGAACAAACTCAACAACCTCAAGAACCAGTACCATTGCCATTACGAAGATCTATGAGAAAAAGAAGAAATGTTATTCCGGATGATTATATTGTATTTCTCCAAGAGCATGAGGAAAATAATAGAATTATGGAAGATGATCCAATCAACTTTTATCATGCCATGAAAAGCTCTAACTCTAAAAAATGGATTAATATCATGAATGAAGAGTACAAGTCTATGCAAGATAATAAGGATTGGGAACTTGTTCCATTACTAGAAGGTGCAAAACCAATTGGTTATAAATGGATATTTAAAACCAAACGAGATGAAAATGGTAATGTGAAGAGTATAAGGCACGTCTTATTGCCAAAGGCTATACTCAAAAGGAAGGCATTGATTATACATAGACTTTCTTTCCGGTTTTATTGAAAGACTCTTTTAGAACAAGCATGATACTTGTTGCTCACTTTGATCTTAAGTTACATCAGATGAATGTTAAGACTGTGTTTCTCAATGGGGACATTGATGAAATGATTTATATGGTGCAACCAGAAAAATTTGTGTCAGGAGACCCGAAGAATATGGTTTGCAAATTAAAAAAAATCTATTTATGGACTCAAGCAAGCTCCTCGTCAATGGTATCATAAGTTTCAACAAATAATTATCTTATTTTATTTTAAGATGAATGTTGTTGATGTTTGTGTATATCAGAAGTTCAGTGGAAGTAAGTATATTTTCCTGATTCTATATGTCGATGACATATTGCTTGTCACTAATGATATAAGCACGTTGCATGAAACCAAGATATTTCTATCAAAGAATTTTGAGATGAAAGATCTTAGGGACGTCTTCTTTTATATTAGGAATCCGGATACATCGAGATCGTTCTTAAGGTATACTTGGATTACTACAAAAGAGCTATATCGATAAAGTACTCAAAAGGTTTAGCATGCAAGACTGCAGACCAGGTGACACCCCTGTTGCTAAAGGAGATAAGTTCATTCTCACTCAGTACCCTAAAGGCAACCTTGAAATTCAAAAAATGCAGAAGATTCCCTATGCTTCAGCTGTAGTCTAATGTATGCTCAAGTGCGTACACGCCCAGATATTGCATACATTGTCGGTATGCTAGGCTGATATTTAATCAACTCTGGTATGGACCATTGGATAGCAGTCAAAAGGGTTATGAGGTACCTGTAGAGAACAAAAGATTATATGCTCACATAAAAAAAATTAGAATAGTTGAAGGTCATTTGGTACTCTGATTATGATTTTGCTGGATGCCAAGATAGCCAAAAGTCTACACCATGCTATATTTATATGTTAGCAAAAGGAGCTATATTATGAAAAAATATCAAACAGATACTTGTAGCTTCCTCCACTATGGTAGCAGAATTTGTAGCTTGCTATGATGCATCTAATCAAGGAATATGGATGTGAAATTTTATCACTGGACTGCGTATTTTGAAAAATATTGAAAAACCACATAAGTTATTTTGTGATAATAAATCAGCAGTGATATATTCCAATAACAACAGGAGCTCATCTAAGTCAAAGCACATTGATATTAAATTCCTAGTTATGAAAGAAAGGGTGCAGAGTGGACAGATATTCATAGAGCACATTGGAACTAACTCCATGATAGTTGATCCTCTTACAAAAGGATTGTCACCCAAGGTCTTTTATGAGCACACTGCTCATATGGGTGTAGTATTATTTGAGGATATCATGTTTTAGTGCAAGTTTGCATTTTTTTGGTGCTTTATGTTTGGTTTTATCGTCTGATCAGAATAAAGTATTCAGTTTAGACACTCTGCTATATTATGTTTGGTATTGACCTTACTAAAGTTTAAAGTAGGACCAGTTGAAAATATACATGTGCAGATCACATTGCATGTAATTTTCATGCTACACATCCATGATTGATCTATGTCATTTGATTGTATTGGTATATGTGACCATTGATAGGTTTAGTCATGATAAATGCGACGAAGGCCACTTTGATCCTATATAGATATAGTCAATGGATGAGATTGTTTGGAAATACTCTTATTTGTGGTAGCAATTTTGAGCTCATAAGGTTGTACACATTTTAAGGAAACATATGGTGCCCAAGTGGAAGATTGTTGGATTAAATCTATTTGTGGGTACATATGTTAAATTATTGTGTAATGCTATCTTTAAAGTTGATCCTTATAAAGTGATCAATCAAGTAATTGGATCAATGAGTATCGAATATGTCATGGGCTAATTGTGTAGATGCCAGATTGCAATTCTAATTTGATGAGGGGTCAAATTAGAAAATTACAATATCTATATAAAGGGATTATGGTCCCTAATCTAATGACGGCTCTCTAATTTCTCTTAACCCCCATCTAGAGAGGAACTTTTGTAGAGAGATCATCTAGATTAGAAGATCACAAACCCATAAAATTTCTTCAGCTTTTATTCATGGATTCAGGTATGCTTCCGCTCTTCTTGTTAATTTTCTCTTTGAATTAATCATGGCTCATAATCATATTTCTAGGGTTTAGTCTTGAATTTCGTTTGTAAACCCTAGATCTATATATATTGTATGGATTAGATAGAGCATAAAGACCTACACAAACCTCATCATCCTCTACTTGTATATATATATATATGTACATACTTAATATTCAATTCAAGGGAAATTTACTCAAGACTCTCTCTCTCTCTTACTTTAACACATATAATCCAAAATATTTTACATGCATCATAATTAACCATCAATAAAATATTAAAGTTGTCTAGTAATTTCGTAAACAAAATGTGCGAGCAGGGACAATGGGCTTGCATACAGGCTGTTCTGATCATATTTGTATTCCAAAAAATACAGAGTTCATATTTAGTGTCTTCCTACTCACAACTACACCGTCGTCTACAAATGAAATCAGCACCAGACATCCCCCACATACACCCAGTGCTGATTAACGCTACTTGCAATTGTAACGTTCATTTATGACCCAACAAAATACCCTCAAAATTCCATGAGTGATGACTTGGAGACCCTTTAGCCTTCATAGGAAGAGGTGTTGAGTTTTTGGGGTATGTAAACACCCTCATTAACAATATCTTGATGAAATGGAAAAGGACCAAATTCCCCACTAATGCCCCTTGTTCCCATTATTATTTACAAAACCAACCCCTTTTGCCTCAATTTAAGGTGACATCCTGTAATTAAAAACCCATAACCATCCACACGAAATCTGGGAGGAAAAAGTCGGCAAGTCGATCTTGTGGTGATTCCTATGCGCTGACCGCACGAATGGAGAGCGAAAGCAACACTGGAGAGTTGGGGCCCACCTTGACTGAAACCTTCAGTTTTTAGTTGAAATACTAGTTAAGAATTTGTTTTGTTTTTTGGATCGAAGACAGGACTCGGGTTTTATGTAGAGGGGCCCTGTTTGATTCCTGCCCGCTTTTTGACCGGATTGAAAGGTTGAAGAAAGCTATTGTTTGTAGTAACTTGAAAGTTTCTGGATCAGTTCTGGATCGAAATTTTTATTTGAAGAAAAGTTTGAACACTACGTGAAAGTGCGGTGGCCAACTTTTTGAACTTCCCTTTTTCATATCAAATTTGACTAATACTATAAGAAAGGAGCATAGCGTCGACGTCTCTTGTCGCAGCCACAATCTAATGCGTGATGACTAATGCTTCTTTTGAAATTCGTTGATATTTTGGATTGGACTTACTGTGTTGCTTATTGCAACCTAAAGTCCTTCTTAATTTGGTTTGTATAACTTATAATTTACCATCCGTTTTACATAATAATGATAGAGACCCAACAAGATTTTATGATAATTTTCGGCTACCTAAAATAATCCCATTTCGTTATTCTATCTTAAAGCATGTTTGTATGCTTAGAATTATAATCAACTTCGAAACCACTTTGACAATGTGTCAAACATACTCTTAATTTTAATTAAGACACACATTGATAAAAAACCACACTTTAAACAAATAAACATCGCTACGATTTCTCATGGTGTAGCATTATTGCAGTATTGCATATTGACGTGTTCGATCATTGTTAGTTCATTGAGGAATATTATTAGTTCTGAAATAACTTTTATAAGCCTTATCTCTCGATGTTCTTGCATTGAACCTCCTACATAATCATGGAAATGCTCTCAATTTAGCTTCTAATGTCTTTAGTTCTATTAAATATCAATATTCACAATTTTAAAACCAAATATTGTTCCATGCCGTAACGTCTAAAATTTTGTGGCTCTAAATTTTCAGTCACTTATCGCGGGCCCCATTGTGTACTTACACGTGGCAGTGGGGTATGGCGATGCCTCCCTATCGCAGCACAGAGATGCGACAGGGACCGGACGGCGCGGCGATGCGCCGTTACCAATTGTAGGTTCAACGTGTCGGAGCGAAACGGTACGGGGTTTTCATTTCGATTTCGCCTCGTAATTTCGTGCGGAATTAAACGGCGGGGACTGTGGGGGCCGCGTTGTTGACGTCATCTACTCCTGGCCGTTACGTTGGGCCCACCTCCTTGACGCGTCGCGGGCGTTACTTGGCGGGAGTTTGAACGCCGAATTGCTCATTCTTGACCGAATGGGGTTCTCTATTGCCTACAGCTGGGAAGGGAAAATACCGGGTTTATCCTCGCTATTTCGTACTTATTTATGAGAACTAGAGATAATAATACATAAATGTGCTGTATATTCTGTAATTAACTCTTTGGAAAAAAAAATTGTACCATAAATTAAACATGTTATTGCTCTAATAGCATGTCAAATTAAGAGCATGTTCGACAAATAATTGAAATGGCTTATAAGCCACTTATAGATGCATGTTCGGCAAGTGACATATTTTGGTTTATAATAATCCATCAAAACATAACCTATGGTGGCTTATAGTTATAGGCAATGTCGCTTACAATGCATAAAAAATAAGGTAAGGTGGATTATAAGCCACTTATTGATGTTTGACATGCATGTGACGTATTTTGGTTTATATTTTAATGTATTATAAGCTACACAGTTTGACCAAATGGAATACATATATATGCTTCATCATTTCACTAAATTTCAAGTCATGCTCTTTTTGGCGGATTATAAACATGTCTTTAAAAGTCATCTTGACAACAAGTGGATTATAATTCACTCATTTGCCAAATACTCAACTATTAAAATATTATTAAATTCACTAAGCGCAATGGATTATAATCCACGTAGATTATTATCCATTTATGGATTATAATTCACATGAATTATAATCCATTTATGAATTACAATTCAAGCAGATTATAAATCAAAGTTGCTAAATATACTCTAACATGCATGTCAGTACATAGTGGTGGAAGCACATTATAGTTTTTTTTGGGGGGGCTTAATTTTTTAATAACATTTTGAAATTAGTCATTTAATCATTGAAATTACTGTTATGCCCCTCCAAATTCTTTAAGTTTTTTCTGACTCGATCTGCACTATCACTACATCAAAACTCGATAGTTATTATGTGTTTAGAGGGCTATAGTTTCATATTCTAATGGCCAATAAATAGGATCTGTGTTTTGATATCAATGCTCTGAAATATAAATACATCTGATTGTTAGCTTTGTATTCATGTGTGTTTTCCTTTTTACTAGAGGCGGAATCATTGGCGGAAGTACGAATCTGTTGTTGTCCTAACATGTGAAATGCTTGCTTTTTCGAAGATTAATATATATTGTTAACGAGAATAGTAACCGGGCACGAATTTGTTATTAATTGTGCACAACATTAAAATGTATATATACGGAGCATATATACAAAGTTTAGTTTAAACAGGCTCATCTTGTTGCTGAAGTCGTTAAGGATGTACTTTTGCTCATATGTGTTCACATCATACAAGAAGCAGCTAATGGAAAGACAAATTGTATTCCCCTTTATTATATCAAATTTCAATTGCGTCTAGTGTGCTTACAAGTATATGCATAATTGCTACTTGTGTATACATACGCGAATGAGTATATTTTGTCTTGTCTGGGAAATAAATATAGAATGCACTGTGTCAATGTCCAATTGCGTATTCGGCATACATATTAACACGGCGTGCATAGATAGTCAAACACATAAGAATACAGTAATTGCGTGCATGTTTCTTGTAACGCTATAGAAAATGTACATGTGTATATAAGAAAAATAGAGAACCTTGGTACCAAGTTGCTTAAAGCAACTTGGTAGTGATGTAGTCTAATCTTGCCCCTACATCACACCTCGAAGAAAGAGTCTCAACCACCCTTCACCAACTCAAATGTAGATGTAGGGACAAGATTAGACCACATTAATACCAAGTTACTTTGAGCAACTCGGTACCAAGTTTCTCTCTCTCTCTCTCTCTCTCTCTCTATATATATATATATATATATATATATATATATATATAGATAATTCTTATAATATTATAAAATTATAATGCTCAATTCTCATCATTTACCAAAAAGAAAAAAATTCTTAACCGTCATCATCATTCTGTAGTTTGGATATTGGAAGGGACCTATAATATGACATCATATATAGCAACCTGGTTCAATTCTTTCTGGACACACAATTTAAAAAATAAAAATTATTTGTTACAGCACATAATAAGGGAGATTTTCGTGCAGTGAAATTAAAGAGCTTAATATATATGAGTTTATTATGTTTGTGTATGTGAGAGTGGAGCGAATTAGTTCTTTGGACAAATGCATATATTTGCCCATATGCATAACTTCTTTCAATTAATCACAGATAGGGATCATGACAACCATTTACGTATGTTTCAACGAGCGACACGTTAATAACGTATGCTAGGCACGGCTGCTTATTTAATTTTCAAAATTAAACAGAGTGTGATATATATTTTTTGGCACCAATTAAAGCAAAAAAATCTGCAAGCACTCAACATAGGAACCCTGTATATATATGTGAATGGGCCCTCTCCCAAAGGCGCAGATGATATAATGCATGGAAACGTGAAGTCAGAAGGCAAAGTCGGTAGTTACGTAAGCTGTCTTATTTGTCTATAGCTTCTTCCTTTTCTCCAATATTTCAATAGTTATGCTACCGGGATCAAATTCATACATAATATACCTACATCTAAATTGGGGATCAAATTCATATATAATATATTTACATCTAAATCGGGACTTACTGTGTTTTAGACATTCAATAATTTATTGTATATAATCGGACTCGGAGTTCAGCGAATTGTTTGATGAGACCTATAAATCTGTCTCAGATAATTCATGGAATAATACATATAATTTTCCATCTTCTTTTTTTACCTCTTGTAAGAAACTGAGAGTTTGACCATATGTCTCATATGAAATCTAAAATGCATAGAGAAAAGCATCCAGATCTACATAAGTTGACTTCAGATAAAAGATATAGATCTATATGCGTGAATTGACTTAACAAGGTGCTTTACCTTCAAAATTATTCAATACGTGACTTTTTCCTAATACAAAAACTTTGTGAATCAAGAGATTATAGATGAATTCAACTACAGATAGTACAAGTTAACAACATAAACGCATACAACTTGTCGTTTGGAAAAACATTTATTCTGAAAAACAATTAGACTTACAAAAGAGTTTGATAGATCTCAATTAAGGACAAAATATTCCCCTATTTTTCCTAATCACTTCTAAACATTACTATATATTCACAAACCAAATTAAGGATCAAATTCTCGCCACTACCAAAAAAGTAGCGGAGGAACCGCTAGTTAATCATAACCATTAACTATATGATGGGTGATTATGATTTTTTTTTCTTTGAGTGGAAATTAGGAATGAGTGAAATATATGAAGGTATGATGAATGTTAGATTTAGAATATATCACAAACCACCCACTAGGTAATTAATGGCTAGCATTAAAAGTATTGGTCTTTCCACTACTTTTCCACTAGATAATTAACAGCTAGCATTAAAAAGTTGCGGTCTCTCCACTACTACTTTTCTATTATAGTGAAGATGATCCAAATTCCCAAATTAATCTCCTCTTCAAATTAACGTGCTTGCATCGTTTTAAAAAAAAAACTAAGTAATCATGGTAATTAATGGATAACAATTTGGATTCCTTAATTTGTATAAATACAGCTGAGGAGTACGAGGTTAATTATTTGGGAATGAATATAAATATTTTTTAGTTTAAAGAAAATGATTAAAATTGCTTTGCTATATTATCTTAGATGAAAGAATCCAAATTCCTGATAAATTTACCGCATACACATTCTCGTCATCTATGCTCCTGTCCTGCCTTCACCCTGAAGACTCAAACTTCACGTGTTCCTCAATGCCCGTAATCATTATGCTCACTTTATCTCCCAAATAATTACAAAATTAAGCCAAACGTATAAGAGGAAATCAAAACCGCTCCGAGGCCCCATTCGAGATTCTCGCTGCTATCCAAGGGCGTTTTGGTCGTTCACGAAAAAATTAAGTTCCACAAAACGACAAAACCAAATCCACCAAGAAATTCAGTCAAGCTGAGCAAATATAATTAGTCTATTGCTTGCCCTTCTCTGCCTTCTACGCATCAGGAAAAACACCTGCACATTCTCTCGCATTCATTTATTCACACATAGACCACGACACGTCTCCCCCCCTATCTTAGAGAGAGAGAGAGAGAGAGTGAAGCCCCGAAGGTGGAAATAATCCTAGAGAGAGAGAAAGTGAGAGCTAGCACAGAAGAAGAGCCTGCTAACAACAGAAATAGAGATTTGAAGAGCAAGGAGCTAGAAGGGATTGAATTTTGGGTCGGGTTTGTTTTTTTCCTCTTGTATCGGATTGCTTGCTTCACGCAAGCGGCTAGCTGGCGGATGCAGAGAGAGAAAGCTAGAGAGAGAAAGAGAGGGTAGGGCGTTGCTTGGGGTGACTGCCGTGGCTTTAAAGGCTCACCAACACTCCGAAAACCCAAAAAGAGAAAAATACCACCCGCAAACAGTAACCCCTACCACGACCCATCACCAACAGGACAAACACCCTCCAATTAAATCACCATTTATTGAAATTAGATAGCTTCTCTCCCTTCATTAATTCCCTCCTCGCTAGCTCTCTCAATATTTCCCTCCCCCTTCGATCCAACTACCATGAGTTCGAGCAGCGGCGCAGGAGGAAGCGGAGCGGGCGGAGGCGGGCCCTGCGGGGCTTGTAAGTTCTTGACGCCTCGATCGCCGTGGGTCACCATCTTGCTATCGAGCGCCAGCCCGTCTTCGCGATCCTGTCTACGGGCTCGCGTCGGCCATATCTTCGCTTCCAAAGAACAGGTTAGAAATTACGAAAAGGTGAACAAGCTTCTTGCGTATCTTATTTTTTTTCCCCGTAAATTAGGTTTCTAGATTTTACAGGTGGTGAATTTGCAAGGCGGAACTGTCCTATCTGCAAGCGCACCTCGCGAGCTCGAGCCCATCGCCGCTCTCCTCCCCCGCCGCCGACCGGGATCCCAATACCCGACAGTTCTCGATGGCCGACCTTCCCTCCTCCTTATTTACCGTCCACGCTTGACCTCTCGGGCATTGTTCGACCCTATGGTGCAACCTCGTGGGCTTTACAGCAGCAGCTCAGCAGCGACCGCTTGAACTACGACAGCAGCAGCAGCAAATTGCCGAGGGTTCGAGCGGCGGCGGCGCGGAGACCTGCAAGCGCTCGCCGAGGGACGTCTCGACCGAACGGACTGCGCCCAGCAGTACTACTGATTCTACAGCGCCTGTTTCTAAGTGAACCAATTGAAGGTTTGTAGTAGACTTGTTAATTAATTAACTTACATGCATGTTTGTCTGTATCAAGTAAAATTTTACCTAGGGATGGTTAATTTAGTTTGTTCAATCAATTGTCGCTACTGTTTCATTGCTATATATCTGAAGTACTGACATTGATGAATCAATGGAGCAAAGGTACAAGGGAATGTAGCAATGATCTCTCTTTTTATTTTTGCTTTCTTTTTGCCCTTTTTTTTTTTTTTTTTTTTTTTTTTTTTTTTACTTTTAATTTTTTTTTTTTTTTTTTTTTTTTTTTGACTTTTTAAGCTGTAACTTGTCTGCAGAAGGAATGGATGTCATTGACATGATCTTGATGTAAAAGGGTCAGTTTTCTTTTGCTTGGATGAGACATCTCTTTCACCTTAGATTGGCATAATAATAGGGGATGAGTGAGAATGAAATCATTGCGAGTTAAAAGATGAGTTTTTAACATTGTTGACAGTCCTTTCTTTGGGTTGCTTCTCTGACCTGCATTCAGGAATTTCTGGACCTCTTTGTTTATTTGGGATTAAACTATTCAACAAATTAAACGACAGGATTGTATAACTAAAAGCAATATTCGTAATTAATTAGAATAGGGATCGGATGATGTGGTTTCTAAATTTTTCTCTTAAAACGAAATGTTTTGAGTGATTAATGCAGTTTTCAACGTTTACCCTCTAAAATTCTACCTTCTCCTCTTAAGAAGAAATTTGATGTTAAATGGTATTTGGACAGTTCTATATATACTTGTCGGGGAATATAAACGTTTGTTACGTTACAGTGTCAGTTATTGTAATGAAACTTCAGTTTCATAATGTACTTCCACTATATAAATAAACTCATTAAAATACGCATCATGTTTTCTTATTACTTGCCTGGTTTCCAATTATCGAGTGAAGTCTGAAGGAGTCAGTATGACTGTGATGTGTTATTATATATATAAACATCAACAACGATGAATCAGAAATAAGAAAAGATTGAGCAATAATGAATTGAAGTAAATAAGAAAGAATGTAGGTAGATGACTAGGACAACGTCTTCAAAAAACAAGATAAGTCTTTTAATAGAAAGATACAGCAAGCTGTTGATCATATCAACAAACTAGCTAGGATTAATATACAAACTAGCCAGGATTAATATACTATTAATACTCTTAATTTTCTGAAGAAATATTAATACCCTTGTGAACAGTGTATGAACAGTGGGCTTCCAGATCCGTTTTGGGCCTGTTTCGGGTCTGTTTTCTTGATATAAATAGGAACATTGTTTTAGGGTTTTTGTAGAGGGTTTGTCGGCTGCTTAGAGAAGAAAAAATAGGGATTTTTTTTTTTCAGATCTAAATGTGAGATCTTGAGGAGAGAAAAAGAGAGAACTTGGAGGGTGTTAGTCTAAAATGTAGACCCAAAGTTGAGACGAGAGCTGGAATCAAAACGACGAAAAAAATGACCTGACAAATCCATGGTCGACCGTGGCGGTCGACCACGAACATGCACAAGGCTGAGAAGAGACTGGGTCTGATCGCGGTCGACCGCCTCTGGAATCTGGGGAGCTTCTGTCGTTTGATACGGTCGACCACCGTGGTCAACCGCGAGACCTGCGCGGTCGACCGTCACGGTCGACCGCGACGCAGTCAAACAGTTTCCTAAACTGTTTTGGATTCTGTTTCTACCAGGACTCTATATATACCCCAAACGTTTTTAGGGTTTGTAAGACACGAAAAAAGAGAGCTTTTTGACTGAAAAGAGAATATATACCCCAAACGTTTTTAGGGTTTGTAAGACACGAAAAAAGAGAGCTTTTTGACTGAAAAGAGAGATAGAATCTCAGAGAGATTAAACCCTAGTTTGAGAGCTTGTATTTCTTTTTTTAATTAATAAAAAAATTGTGTGGTGTGCCTTCCGAGAACGTAGGCACGTTGCCGAATCTCGTTAAATCTGTGTGTTCGTCTTCTTTACTATTTTTGCAAGGTTAGATCTTTATTTGTGGTATTTTCCTACTTTCTTACTTTCAACACAAGGTCCGGAAGGGCAAGGATCCGATTGATTGCTTCGGATTCCCCAACAACTGGTATCAGAGCTTCATTCAGCAATTTATGTGAAAGCCATGGCAGAGGAAAACAAATCAAAGATCGAGAAGTTCAACGGATCGGATTTCGCCTACTGGAAGTCACAGATGGAGGACTATCTGTACCAGAAGGACTTTATCGCCCATTGATGGGCAAGGAAAAGGGACAGAAGAAGGAGGAGTCAGATGGTGATTGAGAGATACTGGATACGAAGGCTCTAGGGTAAATCCGGTTGTCGCTCGCCAAATCAATAGCCTATAATATCTTAAAGGAAAAGACGACGGTGGGACTTATGGAAGCGCTCGCGAAGATGTACGAGTAACCGTCAATAGCAAACAAGGTGCATCTCGTCAAGTCTCTTTTCAACCTCAAGATGGCAGAAGGACAATCCTTCACGGTGCATCTCAGCGAGTTCAACACGATTGTTGATCAGCTTATCTCAGTAGACATCACGTTTGATGATGAAGTGCAGGTCCTATTGTAACTATCGCAGTTGCTGGATAGTTGGGCGGGTTGTGTGACGGTAATCAGCAATTCGGCAAGAAAGGAGAAGTTAAAGCTGAGTGAGGTGGTTAGCATGATTCTATCCGAGGAGGTTAGAAGAAAATCATCCGAATCAGAAGGTTCAGGTTCAGCTCTAAGTTTTGAGCAGAGAGGCAGAAGCCAGAAGAAAGAAAACTAGAACAGGAATCGGTCGAAATCAGTAAAGAAGAGGTCGAACTTGAAGGTTAGGCCTATTAAATGAAAGTGTTAGAACTACGACTAGGAGGGCCATATGTCTTCAGTCTGTAAAAATCCAAAGAAGAATGCGGGTGAGCAGGAGGCTCATATCGTGCAGGACGCCTGGATTCTTGCAATGGACAGTGATTCGGATTCTTGGGTCATCGATTCAGGAGCTTCTTTCCACGCCACTACTAACAGGAAGCTATTTTAGAATTATGTAGCAGGGGACTTTAGAAAAATATATCTAGGGAATAATGAGCCCTGTAATATTGTTGGAAAGGGTGAAGTGCAGATTCAGATGAAGGGTTCTAAGTGGACTTTGAAGAACGTAAGACACGTGCCGATGCTGAAGATGAATCTTGTTTCGGTGGGACAGCTTGGAGCTGAAGGCTATGTTTCAACATTCACTGGGGTGTAGGCGTCAAAAAATACTGAAAGATATCCAAATACAGCTCAAGAGGAAATCATACAAAAAAGTCAAAAGAACACAAGTATAGACTGTCTCGCCGTGCGAGACAGACTTTGCTGTCTCGCCGTGCGAGACACACCGACACGTGGCCACCAACTGTTCAAGAACGTGGGGAACGTCGTGGGCGAGAATCACGTTGATAAATACCAGAATAACGGAGTTTAAAACGTGGGAAGGCAGTTACAGCGAGAAACTGTCAGGAATATTCGTTTTCTAAGACAGTATTTACTGTCTCGCTGGGCGAGACAGCAAATTTACTGTCTCGCTGGGCGAGACAGCAAACACTGTCTCGGCCAGCGAGACAGCAAACGCTGTCTCGCCCGCCGAGACAGCAAACGCTGTCTCGCGAGCACTGTTCATACAGGGGTTATAAATACCCCCGAGGTGATTTCTTTGAGGAGGCTGATCAGAGAGCATCCATAGGCTGATTCCAGAGCAGAGAGGGCAGAGTACTCGAGCTTCTGTAACTCCTTGATATTCAGGCTTTGACTTGATTTCAAGAAGAACGACTATCTTACCTTGATAAGATATCGTTTCAAGTTCTCACTTCGATAAACAAAGTCAGAATCATAAATCCCTCACGATTCGATCAGAATCTGTGATTTGGTGGTCCACGGGCTAACGCACCCCCGGCACAGGCAAAGATCTCACGCAAGCAGTGATCCAAACAACGATCCTGCGTTTGTTTCCCAAGAGTTGTAATTTTCATTTTGTTGTGTAAAAGAAGTCTTAAAAAAAGGCTATCTCTTTTTGAATTTATTGTAATCGACTGAAGATATAATGAATTCCAAGCTTGTTTGCGTCAAAAGTTGGTTTTGTCATGGAATTCATTATATCTTCAGTCGATTACAATAAATTCAAAAAGAGATAGCCTTTTTATAAGACTTCTTTTACACAACAAAATAAAAATTACAACTCTTGGGAAACAAAACGCAGGATCGTTGTTTGGATCACTGCTTGCGTGGGATCTTTGCCTGTGCCGGGGGTGCGTTAGCCCGTGGACCACCAAATCACAGATTCTGATTGAATCGTGAGG
The DNA here is from genome assembly GCF_001876935.1 of Asparagus officinalis. Classification (NCBI taxonomy): domain Eukaryota; kingdom Viridiplantae; phylum Streptophyta; class Magnoliopsida; order Asparagales; family Asparagaceae; genus Asparagus; species Asparagus officinalis. Next base: position 29,927,721 of record NC_033797.1, on the reverse strand, counting down.
GGTTTGATGATTCTTCCTTCGTTTATCGAAGTGAGAATTTGAAACGATATCTTATCAAAGTAAGATAGTCGTTCTCTTGAAATCAAGCTCAAGCACTGAATAATCAAAGAGTTACAGAAGCGTCGAGTACTCTGCCCTCTCTGCCTTGAATCAGCCTGTGACGAGCTCTCTGCATCAGCCCTCTGCAAAAATAGCCATTCGGGCGCGGATATATAGCCCCTATGAGCCAGTTGGCGCCGAAACACGGCTCGCGAGACAGCGATTTGCTTATGTCTCGCCCTGTCGAACAGTGTTTGCGTGTCTCGCGGATGAGGCGTGTTTGCTGTCTCGACCCGCGAGACAGTAAACGTTGTCTCGAAAATAGTAACCGTCAGACAGTTTTCGTTTTAACTGCCTTCCCACGTTTCAAACTCTGTTATTTTGGCAGTTATCAACGTGATTCCCGCCCACGACGTTTCCCACATTCTTGAACAGTTGGTGGCCACGTGTGGGTCAGTTACAAAACCAATTTCTGATCTTTTGAAAGCTGTCTCCTGTGCGAGACAGAAAAGTCTGTCGCACGGCGAGACAGCAAAGGTTGTCTCGTACTGCGAGACAGCAAAGGCTGTCTCGCACGGCGAGACAGTCTATACTTGTGTTCTTTTGACTTTTTTGTATGATTTCCTCTTGAGCTGTATTTGGATATCTTTCAGCATTTTTTGACGCCTACAGATACCCCCTCCAAAGTGTTCCAGGCGTATTATTTTATAGAGGAGTCTGGGGCACTTTGGATAAGACAGGCCTTATTTGCAATCCCTTCAATACTTGATTGAGTAGATCGTACGGAAGGACCCGTACATGGCTTCAACTCTTGACCTCTTCATCTTTTGGTCTATCCAGTGCTTTGTAGAATAGACAAAATTTTTTCGGTGCTACGTTTATCGCTTGACCGTTGTCGAAGTCTTGACTTAGAGCTGGTGGAGGAATAGTTTATACTCATATACCTTATTGGAGTGTTCGGGAAATAGTTTAACCTCATATACCTGTTGGGAGGTAATCAGGTTATTCTTAAGAATATTCTGAGTAATATTCTCCAGAAACTTCCTGTTGATGGTAGGGAAACAGTTTAGACTCGTGTACCTATTGGAGTATTCAGGTTATTCTTAAGAATATTCTGAGTGATATTTTCCAGAAACTTCCTGTTGAGGGTAGGAATACAGTTTAGACTCGTGTACCCATTGGAGTAATATAGTCCCTTTTTTGTTGGTAGAGATGAACCCAATGATGGAGAGGAAGAATTTTATATTCTATCCCCTGGTCTCTTTTTTTGTTGGTAGAGATGAACCCGATGATGGAGAGGAAGAATTTTATATTCTATCTTCTGGTCTCTTTTTTTGTTGGTAGAGATGAACCCAGAATCGGAGAGGAAGAATTTTATATTCTATCTCCTGGTCTCTTTTTTGTTGGTAGAGATGAACCCAGAATCGGAGAGGAAGAATTTTATATTCTATCTCCTGGTCTCTTTTTTGTTGGTAGAGATGAACCTAGAATCGGAGAGGAAGAATTTTATATTCTATTTCCTGGTACAAAGTAAATTTGAAGTGGGATTTCTATTCAGAGAATCTGAATAAGGTTTGATCAATTGAGATTGGAAGCAATCCTAACTTTTATAGGTTTGATTGCGCAAGTCGAAGATGGACCCCTTGTTCATGGAAGGAATCAAGAAGGGATTTTGGCTTTGGTCCTAACTGTTTAAAGGTTTTACCAAGATGGGAATTTAAGACGATCCTAACTGTTTAAAGGTTTGATCGTTCAATTTGTGGACCTCTCGTTCATAGAACAAATCGAGAGGGGATTTTGGCTTTGGTCCTAACTGTTTAAAGGTTTGACCAAGATGGGAATTTGAGACGATCCTAACTGTTTAAAGGTTTGATCGTTCAATTTGTGGACCTCTCGTTCATGGAACGAATCGAGAGGGGATTTTGGCTTTGGTCCTAACTGTTTAAAGGTTTGACCAAGATGGGAATTTGAGACGATCCTAACTGTTTAAAGGTTTGATCGTTCAATTTGTGGACCTCTCGTTCATGGAACGAATCGAGAGGGGATTTTGGCTTTGGTCCTAACTGTTTAAAGGTTTGACCAAGATGGGAATTTGAGACGATCCTAACTGTTTAAAGGTTTGATCGTTCAATTTGTGGACCTCTCGTTCATGGAACGAATCGAGAGGGGATTTTGGCTTTGGTCCTAACTGTTTAAAGGTTTGACCAAGATGGGAATTTGAGACGATCCTAACTGTTTAAAGGTTTGATCGTTCAATTTGTGGACCTCTCGTTCATGGAACGAATCGAGAGGGGATTTTGGCTTTGGTCCTAACTGTTTAAAGGTTTGACCAAGATGGGAATTTGAGACGATCCTAACTGTTTAAAGGTTTGATCGTTCAATTTGTGGACCTCTCGTTCATGGAACGAATCGAGAGGGGATTTTGGCTTTGGTCCTAACTGTTTAAAGGTTTGACCAAGATGGGAATTTGAGACGATCCTAACTGTTTAAAGGTTTGATCGTTCAATTTGTGGACCTCTCGTTCATGGAACGAATCGAGAGGGGATTTTGGCTTTGGTCCTAACTGTTTAAAGGTTTGACCAAGATGGGAATTTGAGACGATCCTAACTGTTTAAAGGTTTGATCGTTCAATTTGTGGACCTCTCGTTCATGGAACGAATCGAGAGGGGATTTTGGCTTTGGTCCTAACTGTTTAAAGGTTTGACCAAGATGGGAATTTGAGATTTTTGAGTCCAAAGCAAATCTCGGTGGGATGAAGAACCCTTCTGTGGTACGCACAGTAGTTTGGATCCGTAATCCTTTTAGCTCCCTCCTGATCTTTAATAGGTGGTAGCTCGATTTTGTCATTAGCGAGGAGGTATTCCAAGATGGCTGGAGCTTCATCATCTTCGAAAGAATACTCCTTTTGGAACCTCGGATCGAGAGTTGCGTTCACAGGAATTGTGGATGTCGTTGGTTGACCTCTCTCAACTTTCTTTCTTTTAAGAAAGTGTTCAGCTTGTTCACCCCGAGATTTTAACTCCTTCCAAGTTGTGGATGGCACGACCCCCAGAGCTTCCAGGACATCGATGGAGAGGTTATTGTGGCATGTTTGCAGGATGAACTCCTCTGTAATAGGATCTCTGCAATTCATTACTTTGTTACGGAAACGTTTGACAAAATTATCAACTGACTTTTTGTCTTTTTGCTTCTCATCCAAAAGGGTTCTGATTGACACTTCGGTGTCATCATCGAAGAAATTGCTGAGGAACAAACTTTCCATGTCATCCCAGTAATTGATGCTCCCCAGCTTGAGCCGTCGGTACCAATCGAAGGCGGGCCCACGAAGGGTGCCAACGAATGACCGGACCATTAAAGCCTCGTTTCCAGAGATCATGCTCAAATGAGACTTGAAATAAATCAAGTGCTGAATCGGCGAACTCTTCCCCTCAAACGGTGTAAAGTTAATCAGATTGAATTTGGCCGGGTATGGTATTGAATCCCATTCTCTTGGATAGGGACACAGAATACCTGTCTTTTTCCCTTCTTGAGCCGTCATCAAAGCGTTGATTTTTTTTTCAAGCTCTATCATTTTCTCGTTCTCATCTATGTCTTCATTCGAAGGACATTGAGGAGAATGAGTTAGACCACCCCCTGTGAGAGGTGCTATTGAACCACCCCTAATATCGTTATTGGGAGGATCCGTTAAACCACCCCCAGCGTTATTGTCATTGGGAGGTGTATCAGCCAAGATGACTTCATCCACTTCTGGATCACTGTCATCTACAACATTCTGAGTGTGGCGACTGGATTCAGCTCGCTGACTGGACTCAGGAGGTTGAGGTTGTTGAGTTAACAACTCTCTCATTTGTTGAATAGCTAACCCCATCTTTGTCTTCATCTCAGCTCTAATTTCTTCACGTTGCTTCGTTAGAGTTTCTTGAAGCATTTGAGCAAATTGATCAGAGGTGATCGTGAGTACTTCTTTGGTTTGTCCCGTACTAGACATTGTATCATCAGAAGCGATTGCAGAACAAGTATCCGAGAATTCATCCTCCGAGGACATTTCTTCTTGCATTCTTTTGTAATCTCGGCGTCTGATGGCTCCTAATTGGATTCGAGACATCCTTTGAGCAATTCTTGGATTGACTTTTCCTCTCGGGGAAAAGTCGGGATTTGAGTCACTTGAATGTCGCTTAGACTTTCTTTTATCAGCCACGTTGATGGTGACTTCAGGGAATTCATCATCTTGGGCAGCTGATTTTCTTTTGCGGAAATGTCTCGGCTTAGGTTTCGACGATACATAGACTCTTCATGAGATGGGATCTCGTTTGAAACAGTCACATTCTGATAGCATTGCTCTAATGAGTCGCGTACAGGAACAATGAGAGTTCATTTCCCGAACAGTTCTCTTTCGAGTTTTGTTCATACCCCCAGCTTGATAGTACAATTCATCGGTATGATTGCCAAAAAATCGTATTGTCTGTTGGCATGACCTCCCAGGTATGACGATATCATTTGGTGAATGCTTCTTCTTCTGGGGGTGAAAAACCTTGTTGGCATTCTCAGGATAATTTATTTTTGTCTTTGAGTGATCCAATGTTATGTCGGGAGTCGCACGTTTAAAACCACTCCCTTGCGGGTATGGAGTCTTAACGGGCTCCGAATGCTGATTTTGCATAAGTCCAGACTTTGGAATCCAAACTTGGCGGAGTTTCGGTGGTTCTTTGGTCACCGTTTCCTTCCTCTTTTCTCGTCTTTGTTGTAAGAGAGCACGGGCATGAGCAGCGTTTGCACGACGTTTTTGTATACGTTCTTTGAGGGTCGAACGAGTCCTTTTGACAATAGTCCATTCCTCCGTCGTGAATTGTGCAGAAACGTGAGTAGTTTGTCGTTGCGTTGAACAAACCACTTGTTGTTTCCTCGACTCTAAGTCCGCATAATAACGAACTCCGTCAGTTTGTTCAAATGCTTTAGCTATTTGGCGAGCACGGCGCTGACGCTGTTTCTGACAAGCCCTCTTCGTCAGTACCAGTGGGCTTTGATTCGATGACTCTTTACTTGGCGAAGAGCCATTATGAGTAGAGAGGTTGTGAGTGGAATCCTCAGCAACAATCAGGCGAGAGTCTTCATTTTGTGCCTTCTTTAGCATGTAGGTCTTCCTCAATTGTGAGATCCTCTTGTATTCACAAGACAATGAAGATCTTGACGAGGATGATGAGAGATATTCCTCAAACTTGGTTTGGTCGAATTCGTATTCGACCATGGATTCAACTGGAATCTTGATCGGCTGCGGCACGACAACCTCGGCAGCGAGGCTGTTAGCTCCCACTGTGGTCGCCAGCTTGTTTGCGTCAAAAGTTGGTTTTGTCATGGAATTCATTATATCTTCAGTCGATTACAATAAATTCAAAAAGAGATAGTCTTTTTATAAGACTTCTTTTACATAACAAAATGAAAATTACAACTCTTGGGAAACAAACGCATGATCGTTGTTTGGATCACTGCTTGCGTGAGATCTTTGCCTGTGCCGGGGGTGCGTTAGCCCGTGGACCACCAAATCACAGATTCTGATCGAATCGTGAGGGGTTTATGATTCTGACTTCGTTTATCGAAGTGAGAACTTGAAACGATATCTTATCAAGGTAAGATAGTCGTTCTTCTTGAAATCAAGTCAAAGCCTGAATATCAAGGAGTTACAGAAGCTCGAGTACTCTGCCCTCTCTGCTCTGAAATCAGCCTGTGGATGCTCTCTGATCAGCCTCCTTCAAAAATGGCCTTCGGGGGGTATTTATAACCCATAGGAACAGTTGGCGGAAAACAGGCTCGCGAGACAGCATTTGCTGTCTCGGCTGTCGAGACAGTGTTTGCTGTCTCGGCGGGCGAGACAGTGTTTGCTGTCTCGGCCCGCGAGACAGTAAACGCTGTCTCGGAAACATTAACCGTCAGGTAGTTTTTGTTTTAACTGCCTTCCCATGTTTCAAACTCTGTTATTTTGGTAGTTATCAATGTGATTCCCGCCCACGATGTTTCCCACGTTCTTGAACAGTTGGTGGCCACGTGTGGGTCAGTTACAAAACCAATTTCTGATCTTTTGAAAGTTGTCTCCTGTGCGAGACAGAAAAGTCTGTCTCGCATGCGAGACAGCAAAGTCTGTCTCGCACGGCGAGACAACAAAGTCTGTCTCGCACGGCGAGACAGTTTATACTTGTGTTCTTTTGACTTTTTTGTATGATTTCCTCTTGAGCTGTATTTGGATATCTTTCAGCATTTTTTGACGCCTACATGGGGATCGTGGAGGATCTCCAACGGTGCGATGATAGTTGCTCGAGGCAACAAACTAGAAACTCTCTACCTCACCTTACATGCGAGTGACACCCTCACAATTACAGCTGGTAAAGAGAGTACAGACCTGTGGCATAATAGATTAGGGCACATGAGCGAAAAGGGGATGAAGATTTTGCATTCACAAGAAACGCTAACCGGGATCGACGCTGTGGAAGTCGGGGTTTGTGAAGACTGCATCTTTGGAAAGCAAAAGAGGGTTAATTTCTAGAAGGGTGGAAGGCCACCTAAGGCTCAGAAGCTATAGTTGATTCATACAGATGTATGGGGCCCAGCCAGTGTATCATCTTTTGGCGGTTCGAGATATTATGTCACCTTCATCGACGATCACTCGAGGAAGGTGTGGATCTACTTCATGAAGCACAAGTCAGAGGTGTTTGGAATCTTCAAGAAGTGGAAGGCCATGGTAGAGAATGAGACAGATCTGAAGGTGAAGTGTCTGAGATCAGACAATGGTGGGGAATACCAGCTGCAGGAGTTCAAGAGGTTCTGTGCTACGAATAGTATTCGCTTAGAGAGAACTACTCCAGGGATGCCGTAGCAGAACAACATTGCAGAGAGGATGAATAGGATTTTGACAGAGCGTGCCAGGAGCATGCGGTTACATGCAGGTCTGCCTAAGATATTTTTACCGGATGTAGTGCATACAGCAGCCTACCTTATTAATCACGGACCATCAGTTTTATTAGATTTTGGGATTCCAGAGGAGGTTTGGAGTGGCAAGAAGATAAATCTCTCACACTTGAGGGTATTTGGTTGCGTGGCTTATGTTTATATCAGTGACCATGTTAGGAACAAGCTAGAAGCTAAGTCACAAAAGTGCACATTCATTGGATATGACATTGATGAGTTCGGGTATCGCCTTTGGGATGAGAAGAACAGGAAGATCATCAGAAGCAGAGACATGATATTCAATGAGGATGTGATGTACAAGAACAAGGAAGATGCCAAGGATAGCCAAAGCAGTGTAGGCAGCATTTCAGATACAGATGGATGTGAGTACATGGATATAGAGGAACTTCCAGACATGGGAGATGATGTTTGTTCTGATGACAGAACGGAGGAGACTCTAGGTGCAGAAGAAACTACCCAGGGCGTGGAGCTTAGGAGGTCATCCAGGGTACCCAAACCAAATCCCAAATATCTTTCATCTATTGACTACTTATTATTGACAGATAGCGGTGAGCCGGAAAGCTATGAAGAGGCAATGCAAGCAAGTGAATCTCAGCAGTGGGAGCATGCGATGCAGGAGGAGATAGATTCTCTACTCACTAATGAGACATGAGAGTTAGCCCAGCTACCTGCACAGAAAAAGGCCTTACATAACAAATGGGTCTACCGGGTCAAACAAGAGAGTGATGGAAGCAAGAGATTCAAAGCCAGATTAGTAGTAAAGGGGTTTCAACAGCGGGAAGGAGTAGACTAGACGAAGATATTTTTCCCTGTTGTAAAACTTACAACCATCAAAGTGGTGTTGAGTTTGGTGGTTATAGAAGACCTCTTTCTTAAGCAGTTGAATGTGAAGACTGCCTTTCTTCATGATGACCTGGATGAAGAAATCTACATGAAGTAACATGTTGGTTTCATTGAAGAAGGAAAGAAAGAGATAGTGTGCAAGCTCAAGAAGAGCTTATATGGTTTGAAACAGGCTCCGAGACAGTGGTATAAAAAGTTTGATAATTTTATGCAGAACAGTAGCTACAGAAGATGCAATTCGGATCATTGCTGCTATTTCAAAAGGTTCGAGTCCAGCTTCATTATCTTGTAATTCGGATCATTGCTGCTATTTCAAAAGGTTCGAGTCCAGCTTCATTATCTTGTTATTATATGTTGATGACATGTTGGTAGCAGGAAAGGTTCGAGTCCAGCTTCATTATCTTGTTATTATATGTTGATGACATGTTGGTAGCAGGACCGTGTTTATAGGAGATAAACAGCTTAAAGAAGCAGCTAGCAAAGGAGTTTGTAATGAATGATCTAGGTGCAGTGAAGCAGATTTTAGGGATGTGAATTAGTAGGGATGAAGCTGAATGGACATTGAGGTTGAGCCAAGCTGGATATATTGAGAAGGTATTTCAGAGGTTCAATATGCATAATGCTAAGGTTGTTAGCACACCCCCTTGAAAGCCAGTTCAAATTATCTGAGGAGCAATCGTCGAAGACAGATACAGATAGAGAGCATATGAGCAGGGTGTCACATTCTTCAGCCATTGGGAGCCTTATGTACGCGATGGTTTGCACGAGGCTGGACATCGCCCATGCAATGGGAGTTGTGAGCAGATTTGCAAGCAATCCAGGGAAGCAGCATTGGGAGGCCGTGAAATGGATAATGCGGTACTTGAGGGGGACAACGAACAAACCACTATGTTTTAGGAGGAAGGAGTTGGTGCTGCAGGGACACGTGGATGCGGGCTTCGCCGGTGATCATGATACGAGGCGAAGCACCACGGGGTATGTTTATACCTTAGCGTCGATAGCAGTGAGCTAGGTCTCACGTCTGCAGAAGATTATGACTTTATCTACAACCGAGGCTGAGTATGTCACGGTGACTGAAGCAAGCAAGGAGATGATATGGTTGAACGTGTGCTTGGAAGAGTTGGATCTGAAACAAGGGAGAGGAGATCTTTATTGTGATAGCCAGAGCGCTATACATCTTGTCAAGAATCCAGTATATCATGTCAGAATGAAGCACATCAACGTCAAATACCATTTTATACGCTCGCTAGTTGAAGACGGAAAGTTACATTTAATGAAGATTTTGGGGAGTCAAAATCCGACGGACATGTTGACGAAGGCAGTCACCATTGAGAAATTGGGGTTGTGCGCAACTTCAGTTGGCATTCACAAGTAGAAGACGAAAGCGGAGCTACACTATGAGGATCAGCACGATCGCTGAGATATTGTTTATTGAAGAAAGAATTTTCCGAGGGAGAAGATACATGAAAAGAAGGGGAGAGTTCGGGTGAACTCATTGCAGGCACTTTGGTCTCAAAGTAAGAGATTGTTAGTCTAAAGTGTAGACCAAAGTTGAGACGAGAGTTAGAATCAAAACGACAAAGAAGACGACCTAACAGATCCACGGCTGACCACGGCGGTCGACCGCGAACATGCACAAGCCTGAGAAGAGACTGGGTTTGATCGTGGTCGACCTCCACGGTCGACCGCTCAACTCTCTGGAATCTGAGGAGCTTCTGTCGTTTAATACGGTCGACCACCACGGTTGACCGTGAGACCTGTGCGGTCGATCGTCACGGTCGACCGCGACACAGTCAAACAGTTTCCTAAACTGTTTTGGATTCTGTTTCTACCAGGACTCTATATATACCCCCAAACATTTTTAGGGTTTGTAAGACACGAAAAAGAGAGCTTTTTGACTAAAAAGAGAGAGAGAGAATCTCAGATAGATTAAACCCTAGTTTGAGAGCTTGTATTTCTTCTTTAATTAATAAAAGAATTATGTGGTGTGGCTCCCGAGGACATAGGCACATTGCCGAACCTCGTTAAATCTGTGTGTTCGTCTCATTTACTATTTTTTCAAGGTTAGATCTTTATTTGTGGTATTTTCCTACTTTCATAGTTTTAACACAAGGTCCGGAAGGGCAATGATCCGATTGATTGCTTCGGATTCCCCAACAGAGGGATTGTACAAGAAAGAGATAATCTTTCTTTGGTAAAATCAAAGTATCATCTCTTTGGGACGAGCTTGTTGGTTATGCAAGTCGTCGATGTTCTCCATCATAGTGGAATCTCCCTTCACCCCCTCCCGTGGACGTAGGCAAGTTTGCCGAACCACGTAAATCTCGTGTCTTCTTTATTGTTTTGTTGTGTATTGGCTATTACTTGTGTTGGTTGGTTTCCTTGATATTCAGATCTAGATCTGATATTGAGAAGAGTGTATATCTCACCTCGCTGAGATATTCATTTCTGTTCTTGTTTCATATCAAACTGGAACATCGAGGTTGACTTGTGTTTTGTGAAAACAAAAGCAAGGGCTTTCTCTCGAGGTGATTTGCTTCCGCGGCGAGGTGGACATGTCGATGCTCCCAGCAATTAGTATCAGAGCCCTTGTTTATATTGGGAGTGGTAAAGATTCTGATTTGAGGCAGTACTTGGTTATTGTGTGGTACACACAAAGTGTTTGTTGAAATTCCTGAGAGAAAAAGATTTACTAAAACAAGCAGAGCATGGTGTCTACTAGTAAAACAGTCAAAGTGGGAAAGTATGAGATTGAAAAGTTCAATAGAAAAAATAATTTTTCTTATTGGAAGATTCAAATAAAAAACTCGTTGATTTCACAGAAATTGCACAAGGCTTTGGTAGGAAAAGAAAAGAAGCACAAAGATATGTCAGATGAGGATTTGGAAGAGTTAGATCTCGAAGCACGAGCGTCGATTATCCTATACCTTGAGAGGGGTGTTGCTTTCTTAGTGGATGGAGAGGCAATGATGGCGGGGGTGTGGTCAAAGTTAGAGAGTACCTTTATGACAAAGAGTCTAACAAATCGGATCTATTTGAAATCCAAATTGCATACTTGCAAGATGAAGAAAGGCTCATCAATCTGGGAGTACATCAACAAGTTCGATAGGATCATATCGGATTTGAAAGACATTGATGTGAAAGTAGAAGATTAGGATCAAGCACTTCTACTACTTCTTTCTTAACCGAAGTCTTATGAGAATCTGGTACAAACATTGATGCTTGCATGAGATAATTTGAAGATGGATAAGACTAGAATGACGCTTATGATGGATGATCTTCATAAAATTGCAACTAGTGATATGGTCACTAGTGGTAAGAAGAAGAAAGTACAAGGATTGTTTGTAAGGGGAAGGCGCAATGAGCAAGAAAAAGACAAGAGAGAAAATTCTAGATCGAAATCGATACCTCTTACAGGAAGATTGTGTTTCAAATGCGGTGAGCTAGGACATTTCATAGTTGACTATCCTAACAAGAGAGCAGGTGGAAAGAAGAACAATAACAAAATCGAGATGAGAGAAGGCAAGGAAGAGGCAAGTTACGTCTCGGAGGAAGGGAGCGATAAAGAATGTTATATCGTTAATGGTGGTGAAGATATTTCCGGGAAGTGGATTCTTGATTCAGGTTGCTCTTACCATATGTGCCCAAATAGGAAGTGATTTACTATCTATAGGAGCATTAATGGTGAAACTGTATCAATGAGGAATAACCATGATTGTAAAATGGTAGGGCTTGGTGATATCAAAATCAAGATTCATGATGGAGTGTTTAGAACCCTAACGGATGTGAGGCATGTTCCCGACTTGCGGAAGAATCTTATCTCAGTTGGTGCTTTGAACTCTGATGGCTGCAAGATAGTTACAGAGAACATAGTGAAGAAGGTTGTTCGAGGTTCCCTGGTAGTGATGAAGGGCATTCATCATGGTAACATATATACTCTCTCGGGTACGACAGTGATAGGAGATGAAGCGGTTGAAACTGATGAAAGTGGTAGAGACCCATGTGAGCACACTCGGTTATGGAATAGGCGACTTGGGCACATGTCAAAGAAGGATCTAGATCTGCTTAGTAAGGAAGGTTTGCTGAAGAACATGAAAAAACCTTGCATAGATTTTTACGAGGATTGTGTGTACGGAAAGGCGCACAGGTCCAGTTCTTGAAAAGTAAGTACAAGAGCAGAGGCATATTAGACTATGTGCATACAGATGTTTGGGGTCCGGCTCCAATAACTTTCAAGGGCGGTTCCAGGTATATTTTTTCTCGTTTATAGATGATCATTCTTGGTATGCTTGGATTTATTTTTTTAAGTATAAGAATGAAGAATTCGAGACATTCAAGAAGTGGAAAGTAATGGTTGAGAACAGAATAGGTAGGAAATTGAAGAGACTGAGATTTGATAACGGTACAGAGTATACAGATAGTGCTTTCAAGAAGTTCTGTGATCAGGAGGGTATTGCTCGACACAGGACAGTCAGGTCTACACCATGGCAGAATAGAGTCATAGAGAGACTGAACCATACATTGCAGGAGAAAGTAATGAGTATACGATCATATACTAGTTTGGGCAAAGAATGGTGGGCAAAAGCGGTTGCTACAGCTTGATACATAGTGAATCGTTATCTACATTCGACATTGGATGGTGATATACCCTATCGGGTTTGGTCAAGGGAGCATACTGATTATGATAGCCTCGGGATTTTTGAATGTACAGTTTACTATCACGTCAACGAGGGAAAGCTTGATGTGAGGGCCAAGAAGGCAATATTCTTGGGGTATGCAAAGGGCGTAAAAGGTTATCGCCTTTGGTGTACAGAAGGTTCCAAGTTCATGATCAGCAAAGATGTTATATTTGATGAGAAATCCATAATAGCTTTATCAAAAGCTAGGGTGCCCGAGGATGATGGTGTCGAGACTGTTGGGACCTCAAAATCCCAAGTGATTGAGATAGAACCTAAAGACCAACCAGGTTCTAGTCGTGTTCAAGAGGTGGATCATGGAGACACTCAGGAAAAGTGTGATGATGAGCTTGAATAGGTGGTTCAGCAAGAAAATGTATAGGTATTACAACAACAGTAGCTCGAAGATAGTTTGGTTTCCACTAGGCCAAGGCGAGCATACAAACAAGTTCAGAAGTAGGTGTTTGTTGGAAAATTTGCAATAAGAAAATTAAAAGAATTGAATTTGATTTATTCCTTCTAACTGCTTAGAAAAATAATGTTTACAACTCTCTCAATCTCGATTACAATTTGAATTCTCGATTACAAAAGAGAAGAGAATTGATGTAAATTCTCCCCTTTGTTTAATTATGAGTCCTTCACGGTAGCGATGTACTGCTTCCCTCGAATACTCGCGTCGAGTTTGCTTTCCATTGACGATCCGTACGTCTTCCTTTATTGGAATGATTGAAGGAACTCTTAATGAGGTTTAAGATCTCAGAATGAGTTCAAACTCTATGCAAAGAGTTGTTTGAACCGTAAATCGGTTAATAACCAAGTATCCTCACTTTCTGTTGCTGAAGAATTCCTTAAGAAATTCGATTCAAAAAGCTCAATCTCTCTGATCTGATCTCTCCAGAGTCGATCCCCAACTCAGTTGAGTTTGTTGATGTTTATATGGGGATTAAGGGGTGTAACTGCTCTCCTAATCTGCTCCTTAATGAGGGTTTAGTTGTCCCATTAATCGGGTGTAACAACCCACTTAAACTGCTCCCCAGATCGTGGGTGAACAGTGGTTTCTAGAGCTATTAAGATCACGTTTGAATAGGTCAAACATAGGTCTTGAGTTGCTGGTCATGAACCTTGTGTTTGAACGCAGTGTTTGGACGTTGCGTTAGTAGCTGAATCGAACTGCGTTTAGCAGTTGAATTGGACATGCGTTGTCTTGGCTCTGGAACGCTGCTAATTGTGTTTCACCACAGAAGTAAGTTCTATGTTTTGGACTAAAGAGATTATTGACTTGTAATCTCTTCTGATAGAGCGTCGCAAGGATCGTCGTTTTGTAATCTTTGCTTTAGCTTTCTAAAATGTGGGAGTCGTCAGACTGTAACTCTCACTGTTGATTATAATGACTGTTGAATCAGAGCTTTCATCGATTATCGTGAAAGTCGTCTACTTATAACTTTCTTTGTTGAATTGCTGAGAATACTCCAATTGTAGCATTCCTTTGTTAACGTGAAAGTCATTTGTTTGTAACTTTCTTTATCTTATTGCTGATGTGGAAGTCATCAGGTTGTAACTTCTATCATTTGTGTTTAATGGGTATTAACTATCTTGGTATGATTTTTAGATAGCCTATAGAACCCCCTCTAAAGTTTTTGAAAGTTTGTGGTTGACTAGGACGAATTTTTGGAATACTTTGGATCTCAAAGTTTGTTGAATGATTGTTCACTCCGTCTGATTGAAAGACATTGCGAACTTGGTTGTCGAAATGTCGCAATTCTACTTCCTTAAACCAAACAAGATAACTTTTGTATATTGATGACAAGAAACTTAGTCAAACAAGCTAAAGTCTTAAGTCATCATCGTTAGATCCATTAGTAGGATTAACTTCCCTCTTTCTTCAGCAGTAGGAATAACAACATTCCTAGCCAATGATATAGAATCGAAAGTAACATCGAATTTGCTTTGATCCTTGAGATACTCCTTCAACTTGTATGAATGTGTATTCAATGCCAACAACACTCGTAAGGATGTTCTTGTAGGCATTGATAAACATGTGAGGCGTTGTTGCAAGAGTTGGGTAAGAGAGAGCTAAGGACAGCGAAGCAATCGTAATAACACCAGCTGTAAACTTGTCAACGAGATCAGCCTCAGTGAAGTTGAACATCTTTAAGCTGAAGATAGATCCATCGTCATAGTCAAAGAGGATTACTACACCATACGAGAAGGATCTTATCCTAAGTTTGGTAAGGAGGGCAACCTCAGGGGAACCCACATTGTCTCCTTTCTTGATCATCTCAACTGGGGTAATGATTTCAACAACATCGTTATTAATTTTGGTTGGAATGTTAAGCCATTTGAAAGGATGAGTTGTGTTAAAGATCGAGCTTGATAATTGACTATAGCTTGTGTACTCGTCCAAGAGGCTACATAGTTTCTTATCATAGGCTAGTTTCTTCTTGCTTTCGTCACCTTGATGGTCATTGTTAACTTTCCTCTCAATGTCTGAAGCTTGAGCATCAAAACGCAGGGCTAAATTGTGTGTTTGATAATCAGAATGTGGGGCTACGTTTAGAGGTTGAAACAACTTATTTGAAAACACGAAAATCATGTTTTGGGTAGGATTTTCGCCTAAAATCCCGCACCGACTTGACAGATATAGCTGTATATAAATGGATCATTAAGGTCAAATAAAAAAGTCATTCGACTTTTACTTTTTTGCTCTCCTGTTGACCACTTTACAGGATTCCTATTTATCTTCTCCGGT
This sequence comes from Asparagus officinalis, assembly GCF_001876935.1. Classification (NCBI taxonomy): domain Eukaryota; kingdom Viridiplantae; phylum Streptophyta; class Magnoliopsida; order Asparagales; family Asparagaceae; genus Asparagus; species Asparagus officinalis. The sequence continues at coordinate 29,912,457 of NC_033797.1, read as the reverse complement.
GCTTCAACGGAGGAAAGATTAGTTCTTAAATCATTCATCGACCATTTTCTATCCTCTTTGCCAAGGTTAGAATGACTCACAAGAAGAGAACCACTTCCAAATCAAAGATAATCCAAGCTCAGGGTGCTCCGTCGACCAAAGCCACCGGGGGTGTTCAAACCACCGTGCCGCCACCTCAAGCTTCCTCGATTGATGGTAGGTTTTGGCGATCATAACTTGTTTCGACAAGTTCTTTACCCTCAACGTTGACTAAAAGTTCACATTCCACCATTAAAACACAGAGATCATTCTTAGTGTTTCTCGATTTGAAACGCATTGTTAACTCCATCATTTACGATATTACAACGTAGGGTCGGACCCTGCATTCTGAATTTTGAATACGGGTCTGGATCCTACGTTCGAAATCCTAAATGCAGGTCTGGTCCCTGCGTTCGTAATTCTGGATGCGGGTCTGGACTTTGCATTTAGAATTTTGGACGTGGGCATGGACCCTGTGTTTTTGAGTTAAGCCCTTTTCATTTGTTTCATACTAACCGATTGTCTTTTCCATTTGCGGTGTGCTACTCCAATGAGCCTCTTTCTTTCAATCATTATTTCGGTCATGCGGGAGGCGTAGAAAAAAAATACAATTTTTAGCTTTTGCTTAGAATATCTGATATTCCTGTTTTCGTCGAAAATTTGGTTTCATTGATGATTCCATTAAACTTCGATTGTTTACAGAGAATTACAATGAAAAATAAGAAAATTACTTCGATTGTTTACAGAGAATTACAATGAAAAATAAGAAAATTACAATTCTCGAGAAAATAACACAGAAATCGTTTAAATAAGAAAATTACAATTCTCGAGAAAATAACACAGAAATCGTTTATCGACTCCTGTTTTGTGGGACTTTACCTGTGCCGGGAGTACGTTAGCTCATGGACCACCGATTCACAGATTGTGAGGGGGTTTAGAGATTGTTCCTTCGTTTATCGAAGTAGGAATTTGAAACGAATATCTTATCGATGTAAGATGTTCACTCTTCCAAAGATCAAGTTTGAGCTTAGATCTCTAAGAATCACCAAACGTTGTTTATGAAAGGTGAAAATTCTCTCTCTCTTCCTCAAAATTATCAAAATCGCAAGTCTCTATACCCTAATCTGCTCTCTATGCTCAGATCTGCTCCAATTTGCTCGATCCTCGTCAGTAATGATCCTAGGGGGGTATTTATAGGGATAGGAGTGCACAACAGAAAAAATGAGGGCGAAATAATTGACCAAGTGACTGCTCTTTGGGCGCGTCAGTCCACATTGCCGCGGCTATTAGCACGCCAGTGTGGACTGGCGCGGCCAAAGAAGCGGTTACAGCCACATTCCCATCGTGCTTGAAACTGCCCTCCCACGAATTTTAACTACTTTTTTCGTAGTTTAACCGCTTGTACACGTCAGAACATGTTCTTTTTCTGATATGCCGCCATGTGGACCTTGAAAATCATCGTATAACTGCTTTTTTAACCGCCGTGGCAGCTCCCTGTAGTTTGCACGTCATCATGGACTGACGTGCAATAGGCGCGTCACCATGCACTGTCGTGCAATAGGCGCGCCACCATGGACTGTCACGCCTAAGGCGCGCCACCATGGGCTGCTCGTCGGTGTATTTTATCGTCGCATGCACATTGTTCTCTTCTCAGCCTTGAGTTGTGTTTGGATATCTATGAGCATTTTTTGACGCCTACAGATACCCCCTCCAAAGTATCTCAGACTCATTCCTTTAGAGAGGAGTCTGGGACACTTTGGATAGGATAAATTTTACTTACAATCTCTTCAATACCTTGTTGAGGAGATTACGTAGAAGAATCTATGAATAGCTTCAATTCCTGACTTCTTCATCTTTCAGTCTATTCAGTGCTTTGTAGAATAGCTAAAATTCTTCCGATGCTGTGTTTATCGTCTGACTGTTGTTAAAATCTTAAATTAAAGCTGGCGAAGGAATAGTTTATACTCATATACTTTATTGGAGTGTTCGGGAAATAGTTTAACATCATATACCCGTTGGGAGGTTCAAGGAGATGCAGTTTATACTCATATACTCATTGGAGTGTTCGGGAAATAGTTTAACCTCATATACCCGTTAGGAGGTTCAAGGAGATGCAGTTTATACTCATATACTCATCGGAGTGTGGGGTATGCTTTCCAAATGTAGTAGGAAATATACCTATATGAATATAATTATCCATTGAAGCGCGTTGGCGCGACAGCATTGATTGTCGCGCGCTAGGGTGCCAGCGTCGACTGCTAGCTCTAGCGCGCCAGCGTCGACTGCTGTGCTATAGCGCACCAGCGTAGACTGATGCGCTATAGCGCGCCAGTGTCGACTGCCGCGCATGAGTGTTGGCCAGTCAGCTTATAAGACCGATGTTGGGCCTTTTCGGGTCATTCTTCCCCGCTGTTTTGAGTTCGAAACCTCTTCAAATATCCTATAAAAGGATTTTTTTTTTTTTGCTTTTCCCCTCTCCACCTCTTCATATTTGGGTGATTTTTCTTTCGAACAAGATCTAGGGTTTCACGTTTTTTTTTCCAGATTTTGAGACTTGCTTCGGTTCCTTCACCTTTCGAGCCCAATATTTCTTGTCTTCTGGTAAGGCCGAACTTATGTATTGTATTTTAGGGTTTTGTTTCGGTTTCTGTTTGGAATTTCATCCAAAATCCTAACTTTTTCTTTCTTGGATCAGTTTTCATCATGTCCGCGAAGAGATCATGGGTTGCTAAGGGCAAATCATCGGCCCAGGTGTCGGAGGAGGTTGAGGCTGCTGCCTCTTCCTATGGAGGTAAGCTCTTCATCATTTTGATTGCTTAAAAGTTGTGATTTTGTGCACATTCCCTCGTTTGTCTCTTTTGAGAGTCATCCGGGAAGAGTTGACATCCTCCTTCGAGGGGATTGACACTATAAAATACATATCTTGTTTAATCAAGACATGTACCATAGCCAAAATACGAGTTTTCCTCAAACTCGTGGTTTTTCGAAGCCAAGGGTCACTATTCAGTTACTGCGGCAGCACGTGCTGCCGCGGTTGAACGCTGCAGCATGCACTGTCGCGGCAATGCGCGGCAGTAAACACTGCCGCGGCTACTTAGAGCGGGGGTTTTGCTCCTTTAGCCTCTTTTATTCAATTGTTTTCCAACTTTCTCTGTAGTCCACTTTCCTTCTGTGGCCTTTTCTGATAGAGAAGATCTGGGCCAGAGTGGTGTTCTCCACGCTTCCTTCAATGGCGATTTTTTGGTCAGAGAGGCCCGTTAGTTCAATGAAGGTTGTGACGATAATATTCCCGAACTGGTTCGTGAAGGAAATCGTCGTACGCTGCGTCAACTGTTGACTGATTCGCCTTTAACCTCCACTCAAGATTCCATCGAGCCGTTAAAGAAACCTGATTATTTGTTCGGGGATTCGATTGAAGATCCGGATAATCTTTGTTGTGGTCCTGAAGCTTGGTTGAATGAACATGAAGGGGATTTTCTGTTCCTCCCTCCTTTCCCTCGACAGTACTCGATTCTGCAATTAAGGAATTTAACCGTCTCGAGGAAGATGTCGTGGCACTTGACAGATGACCATGAACGCATCCATTGCGGATTCATTAGTAAGGATATTAGTGCTCCTGGCTCCAATGGTCGGCATACTATTCGTGGTCTTCATCCCGGGATACTTGGACCAGATAGTGGGCCTCAGAATGAACTGATGATAAAGGCTAACACTGTGAAGAATAGGCTTGCTCGGGTCGGTAGAGAGTTCCTCCTTCCGAAGTTCAGATATTATGGATGGGTCCACTCGCTCCCAGACAAATGGTGGTCTAGGATGACCAACTACGTGCTCAATCGTTGGGGTCAAGAGTTAGCGAACTTGGGATTATATATTCCATTCCGAGCTAGCATGCATGGTCTCCCTATAAGTGTAGATCACTTCCTCGTCCTGTTCGAGTCTTATAATCCAGATACAAATACATGCTTCACTAAGTATGGGGAATTAGGGCTTCCGCTCCACGAAATGATGAAAGTATCGGGATTGCCATTGGGGAATACTCCTTATCAAGAATATTTTTCCAACAATCGTCAACTTATGAAGATGAAGAAGGATGGTTTTGCTACTTATGACATTCTTTGGGAATTAACTTGCCATTACCAAACAGCAATAGCCAGGATCGAGGTAAAGAGTAACTTATGACATTCTTTGGGAATTAACTTGCCATTACCAAACAGCAATAGCCAGGATCGAGGTAAAGAGTAAGAAGGCAGCTCAAGTCAGTCTGAAGCAGTTCGCCGATTACTTGTTCCAGAATCTCGAAAGCTCGACTGGTGAGGCCGTTTGTGAATCACTCACCTTGACCCCTTCTGATGTTAATAAGTTAATCACAAAGATCAATGCTCAATCTTACACGACCGGATCATCTGAAGGTGGTTTTCCGAGGGGGGCGAAATTCAGCACTTTCTTGTGGCAAACCACAAAGAGGATGAAACCTGAGACTCTTCTCTCTGGCTATTTGGCCATATGGCTAAAGAGGTGTGTAGTGCCGCATCAATCTTCAGATGCTCTTCCTCTTGAGGTCCTCTTTCCAGCTGTTCAATTAGCCATCGGAGGTAGATTATCTTTACTCTCTGCTATGATTGCTGATATTCATAGCGGTCTGCGCAATTTAGCCAACACTTTTACAAAAGTGGGTGCTAAGCCTTCAAGTAAGATTCCCCTGTCGAGAGTTGAGCTACCATATACATATCTGATGGCGTGGTTGGTCCTCCATCGCACCGACATGATGTCAGCTCCCGACGTATCCGATCTAGAAATTCCGCTGCTACAGCTTTTAGAAGGATGTAAGTGGTTGAATCCTTCCCGACAATGGCCTGACAGGGTGAGGCAGTTCAAGAATGCTAAGTGCTGGGAATTTTATAAATGTTTCCCTTGATTTTCCGGTGCATATAATGACATGCTCATTGATGAGGAAACGCCTGGGACTGGCAGGACTTCTCTCAACATGGGTAGTTTCCATTGGCTCATGAATATTCGACCAGGCTATAATGTTTTCTGGTCAAGGAATCTATGCAGAATCGAGCCTTACTTTCCTTACTGATTTGCGCGACAATTCGGCTACGACCAACTATATGTCGGGAATCCTAATAACTGGCTAATAACCTGCAGAGGCCTTATTGATGGAGTGCGAGCCTGGTTTTAGAATGTTGTTGGCTGCACAGAAGCTCGATTTAGCTTGCTCGTTGCTGAGCCCGCTCTTCACATGACTTTCCTTTACTGCCGGTGGATTTTAGCCGCCAACACACCTGTTACAAAGAAAAAGGTTTCTGAACTAGAAGCGGAAGCCGTAGTTCGAAGAATTATACCTTCTAGGAGAGGAAAGGGTTCTGCTACGTCTTCCCGCAAAGGAAAGCAACTAGCTAATTCCGAAAAAAGTGATGAATTTGAAATATCTAGTGAGGAGGATAAGACTGGAGATGAAGCAGAAGCTAACATTCCTCTTTCTCCTGTAGCCCACAGGACTCGTCGGGCTTCTTCACCACAATCACCAGGTGCTCCTTCAAAAGGTATACAAATGAAGGAAAGGAATATTCCTTTGTCGTCTTCCAACACCAGGTGCTCCTTCAAAAGGTATACAAATGAAGGAAAGGAATATTCCTTTGTCGTCTTCCAACAAGATGACCGTCAGATGGCCCGCACTGGAAGAAGAGGAAGAAGAAGATATTCCTTTGTCGTCTTCCAACAAGATGACCGTCAGATGGCCCGCACTGGAAGAAGAGGAAGAAGAAGAGGATGAAGAAGTCGCCCCACTCATCGGCAGAAAGAGATCGTGATCTCCCGCTTCTTCTGAGGTTCAACCTCGCCCTGCTCAAGGAACTGAACTACGCACCAAATTTCGTCACGAGAGCTCTGAAGTTCCCAGAGATACTCACGTATCGAAGAGGATTAAAAAGATTGCCCATCGACAACGTAAACTTCCCCCATTGTTCGAAGAGGAATTTACCCAGGATCTTTCGGTTGACGAGGGAGGTAAAATCTCATTCTCATCTCTTTTTCACTATCTTATCTTCGAATATAAAATCTCACTTATTCTTTGGCTGTCGTAGGTGAGCCAGAAGAAGAAGGTGAAATTATGTCCGAGCCTTCCTCCCCTGGCTTGATGAATATTGATGAGCCAAGCTTCACTCAACAAGTACACAGAGCGATGAGTGAAGAACCTGTCAGTATGGACACCACCGTTCCTCCAGTTACCGCATCGACCTCGCCAACCACTGAGACATGTATTAATGCTTTCTCATTTGGAGGACACTTTCGGGAAATAAGTGAATCGGAACACGTTCCTCTTCTACTAACTTGTGCGCTTTATCTTCTTTTAGTTAAACTAAAGGAGGTGGGTGCGAGTAGTAGCACTATCGATCCCGCAACTATTATTGAAGGTAACCTTAGTTTTATTTGCTTGGATTCCTTCATACTCTTATATATGTGCTAACGGGTCTTTCTGTCCCCTAGATATTCCCGCTAATAAGCCAAGAGATTAGGAAGCTACTCATGATGTGGAGATTGGAGACTTCAATGAACATGACTTTAACCTCGATATCTCTGAAGATGATCATCAACGCATTTCCGATCTGCTGTCAGCTCAGGATCCGGCTGCTACCGCAGGACCAACCGCTAAAGTTGGTTCCACTGAAGTAGGCACGTCAGAGGGTATGTACTCTTGAACTTAGGTCTTCAATTAAGCTCTCATTTCTCATTTTAGTTACTGAATAAGAACTTTAGATGTAGGACCAACAAATGAAGTTGATGCGTCTACCATCATTGGTGCATGCGATCAACCTGAAGGCTTAGGTTTCCTGCTTTTGACAGGTCCCTCAGCTGGAGTTGAACCGTCAGCTATTGCTCCTCCGACTTCTGACGTTGTCGAAACTGAGCTTGTTGCGACTTCTGATCCGACCTCAGTTGTTCATGAAGTTGGAGGGTCGAAGGCTACCGTGGAAGAACAACTTACTGCAACTTCGGCTCAACTTGGTACGTCTCGTCTTTAACATGCTTCGTAGTTGCATTCATACTTGTAGAGTGTTTATCCATCTTTTTCTCGTTTATAGAACTCGTTTATCAAGAATCCGTCGATCTGGATCCGAAACCATTGGAGGCTTCGAATGAACAGCCGTCTGATGTAGTGAGTCAACCAACGAGTGTTATTCCTGAACAAATCCCGGTTGTTATAGAGCCCGCTACAGCTTCGACAAGCCAAGGTAATTCAGTTGTGAAGTCTTCCAGTGAATGTAATATGTTTCCTTTTCATTGCTATGTGCGAGCGTACATATCTTGTACTTATTTTATTTGTTCTCTTTGCAGCTCTTTCTTCATCATTGTCCGATCATATCCGAGCTTTATTGGCGGATGAAGATCCGGACAAAGCTATCATTTACTCTGACGTTCAATGTTTCCTCACTTTCTTAAACACCATGGTCGATCGAATTATCCTTAAAGGCTCACCTTTCGAACATTTTAGGAAATCTCTTGATCGCCATGTATCAGGCATTAGAGAATATAGATACACTGAACTATCCGACTCGATCGAAGTTTACTTAGCCGACCTTAAGCAAAATGTTGAACATTTGTAGAATCTTCGTGTTAATGGCGCGCCTTCTTATATTGCTCCTCGAGTGGACTTGAGATTGCAGGCTTGGCGTGATTCTCAGAAATTCGCTAACTCCGAACTTCAAAGGCTAAAAGCCCGCATTGATCAACTCAGGGAGAGTGTTGCCAAAAAGACACAGATCAAGGTCGACCTGTATCGTGACTTAGAATCAAGTCAAGCAGAGATAGCCCAGCTAGAAGAGCAACTTGCCAAAGCTAGGGATGCTCATGAAGTTTTGGAGTCCGATCTGGCGGAGGTAACTCAAGCTGAGGTGAATCTATTTCGATAGTTGAATCTTCAAGACAAGATTTTTGCTGACAAGGAACAAGAGGTCGCCAGAATTCAAAGCGTTGATGAAGAAAACTTTAAAGCTAACTTGATACCTGAGCTTGAACTGGCTTATGTGACAGAGCTCTCTCAATTAGAGGATCAAATCCGTCATTACAAACTATTGTAATTTTGAGAACATATATTTTTATGTGGTTTTGTTTGAACGCTTTTGGTCAATATATTGAACTCTTTTGCTCATTGAGATTTTATTATGATTACTCATTCTCGTTTAGAATAAATAACCATAATACTTGTAGGATTTTTGGTAAATCCTCAGCCATCAACGGATTTGATATGCCTTTACCGACTACCGTTTGAATCGGGCTAGTATGTGAATTATCTAAGTCCGTTTTACATATAACGTTGTGCTAAAAGAATTAAACTCTTTTAGACTTTGAACTACAATATTGAATATATAGGCTACATGTGTTAGATGTAGGCTTATCTCTAGTAAGGGATAGAGATAACATCCCCCATGCGTGAATGACATGGATTTTGAAATATAAGTAGGTTACATTTCCCATGCAGGAAAATGAAACCAAGATTATAAAGAAAGAATTAGGTATTCTATCTTTATCTCTTGTGATTATAAAGAAAGAATTAGGTATTCTATCTTTCAATCTCTTGTCTGTTGGTAGAGATGAACCCAAAATCAGAGAGGAAGAATTTTATATTCTATTTCCTGGTCTCTTGTTTGTTGGTAGAGATTAACCCAAAATCAGAGAGGAAGAATTTTATATTCTATCTCCTGGTCTCTTGTTTGTTGGTAGAGATTAACCCAAAATCGGAGAGGAATATTCTATCTCCTGGTCTCCTGTTTGTTGGTAGAGATGAACCCAAGATCGGAGAGGAAGAATTTTATATTCTATCTCTTGGTGCAAAAGAAACTCAAAGTGGGATCTCCACTTAGAGAATATGGATTGGTTTGAATAATCCTAACTGTCATAAGGTTTGACTATTCAACTCAAAAGTGGACCTTTCGTTCGCAATATGAATCGAAAGGAGATTTTAGTTGTGGTCCTAACTATAGTAAGGTTTGACCAAGTAGGAGTTTTGAGGCGATGCTAACTGTAAGAAGGTTTGATCACTCGATTTATGGACCTCTCGTTCATTGAAGGAATCGAGAGGGGATTTTGGTTGTGGTCCTAACTGTAGTAAGGTTTGACCAAGTGGGAGTTTTGAGGTGATCCTAACTGTAAGAAGGTTTGATCGCTCGATTTATGGACCTCTCGTTCATTGAAGAAATCGAGAGGGGGTTTTGGTTGTGATCCTAACTGTAGTAAGGTTTGACCAGGTAAAGAAAGAGAGTGAGGTACAAATAACAATGAGTTTGTTGACTTGTACAAACTACTCAGCGGGCAGTTTTGATGTCAAGCACAAGAATTTGACACGAAATGGTTCGGTGGCTGATATGGACCGATACCCTGAATTTTGACGTTATATCACAATTTCCGCATTAGGAATGCTAGAAAACAGATACAATAGAAGTTTGAAAGATTTTAATCCGTGACGGATTTCAGTGGACCCTTCGTCGATCGATTTGATCGGTAAGGGATTTTGTGAGAAAAGATTAACTATTTAAAGATTTGAACCTCATCTCACCAAAAGCCGTAAAGGGATTTTATGATAATCAAAAATAGAATATTCGAATGATCAGTTTCTCATTTAGAACAATCGACTGATCTCGGGTTATCCCGAAATATCCTATACAGGATTCTCTAGGAACTTTCTATTTTGCATAGGTTATCCTGACCATATTACATATAATATTTCTTTAGAAACTTCTTATTTATTGGCATCATTAATTTACTGTCATCCTGGGTAATCAGGCGATACGCGCCGTTTGAATAGACTGTTTCTATCACGAACGGTCCTTCCCATTTGGGTTGGAATTTTCCTTTCTTCTTAGAATTGAGAATCATAGGTCTTCGGACAGTAAGAACCAGGTCTCCTTCTTTAAAACTTCGTCGTCAGACTTTTTTATCGAAAGCCCGGGAAATTCTAGCTTGATAAAACTCGATCTGTTGCTGAGCTTCCAAGCGTTTGATTTTCTTCCGTCGTCATTCCCGTTGCGAGAGCGATACGGAGGGAAGGACTTTGTATTTCTAAAGGAAGGACGGCTTCACATCCATATGTTAAAGAGTATGTAGTTGTTCCTATTGGCGTGCGGACAGTCGTACGATAAGCCCAAAGGGCTTCGCCGAGTTTGTCGTCCCAATCTCGTTTATTGGTTTTCACAAGTTTTGCCAAAATCAAGATAATGATCTTGTTAAAAGCTTCGGCCAATCCGTTAGCTGTGGGATTATAAGCAGTTAATGAAACGTCCTTAATCCCGAATTTGTCGCAAAATTTGATAAATGCGTTGCTAACGAATTGAGGACCATTATCGTGCACTATTCGCCTTGGGACACCATACCGATATATGATATGGTGTTTAATAAATTTGACCACATCACTCGTCTTTACTTCTCTAAGTGGAACTGCTTCTACCCATTTCGAGAAATAATCTGTGATTGCCAGAATGAAACGGTCCCCTTTAACCGAAGGCGGAAAGATAGGACCCACAATGTCCATTCCCCATGTTTCGAATGGCCACGATGTCGCTGATGGGTGTAAATGTTTGGGAGGCTGGTGCATATAATTTGCATGTAATTGACACACTTGACATCGTCGGGTGTAGTCGACTGCATCCTTTACGATAGTTGGCCAGTAATATCCAATTCTCCTAAGTCGATCGCAGAGTTTAGGACCGGGCTGATGTGCACCACAGGTCCCGTCATGCGTCTCTTTGAGTGCTTGTCCTGCCTCCCTATTGGATAGACAACGGAGTAATAGACCATCGTACGACCGTCGGTATAACATTTATGCTTCAGCGTTGTAGTAAAATCTCGGTGCTCTCTGTTAGACCCTAGAGGGGGGTGATTAGGGTCTTATACTAATCTAATCCGATTAAATACCAATTAAAACTAATTAATAAGTTATCCTAGCAAGTATGAAATACAACAATATTTGTAAGCTAGGATAAGCAATATGAACAACAATATATATCCTAATAATGAGATATAGGCAATGTATGTGCAAGGATATATAAACAACACAAGGGTAGATAATCTAAACAAGATAGTGGATGATATGGTAATGAGCAATGCACAATTGGCGATATAAGATAAATGCAAAAACAAATACGCCAAAGACAAACTCAAACAAGCAATATGATCACGGAGTTCGGACCTTCCGTTCTACGTCTCCGCTCCCCACTCCCGGGGAGAAATCCACTATCACAACCGGGTTTTCTACGCTCACCCGAATAACGTTTACACCTCATAGTGTCGGTTTTCAACGCTCACCGAACAACGTTCACTCCTCACACTCGGTTTTCTAGTTCCCTGATAACTTCACAACACACTCGGTTTCTAGCTCACCGAAAACCTAACAACACTCATAATGTAACAAATATAAATTTGTTCTCTGCAATAGATGAGAACACAATTAAGCACAACTCAATGTTACAATCTCTCACAACCCTAATATACTATGTATGTAAATACAATAAGCTCAAGTGGGTGTGTATAACAATGAGATAAAATCAAATCAACTAAACTTAATATAAAACTAGCTTTAATAGTAATGATAATTGACAAATAACAAATGAAAGCTAGAGTAGAGTTTAGAAAACTTCTCAATGGAAGACAAGATGGAGAGATGGAGATTGGAGCCCAAACAAGAAGATGATCTCCTCCACTTGTGAAAACTTCTTCACAAACAAAACAAACCCTTAAACACACTTAAACCCTTATTTAAAACTTATTTAAAAACTTCTTAGATGATTAAAAACTAAGATCAAAGAGAGTATTTATATCCTCCAAAACCTCAGCTAAAAATCCCAAGTCAAAAGACAAAAACAGCCCCAAGCAACGATAAGAAAACTAGCCGTTGGAAGCTGAAAAAGCTCTCGTCAGTCGACCGAAATATTCATCGGTCGATCGGAAATTTTATCGGTCGACCGGACCGGTCGATCGACAGACTCTCTGTCGCCCAGTGAGCAAAAAGAACTTGAGCGGTCGACCGGATCGGTCGACCGAAAACTGATATGCAGAAAACTGATTTGCTGATTTTAAAACGCTGTTTAAAAATATCAAATAAATTCCAAAAAATATAAAACTTTGGGGAATGATTGTAGACATGATAATAAACATGCTACAACGACTGGTTTCGAAAAAGGACTTCCCAAATGAAAAATATCATCATTTTACAAAATAGTCCAAAACATGAAAACCTGAAAATTGATATTTTGATATTTTGACTTAAACAACATTTTGAAACCTTATGAAATGATTGTATAGACTTGATAAAAGATATAATATGTTGTTATGAAGTCTATAACCTAGAAATACAATATTTTCATAAAATTGCATATTCTATGCAATATATTCAAAACACTAAATATGATTTCATTAAATATAAGCTTGTTAAAGGTGAAATCATATATAGGCATATAAACATGAAACAAAATATTATTTTCCAATTCTATTCATTTGTTTCATATATAAACTCGAAAATTATTAAACCAAAAACATATATGTATATATATAACTGTATATATACAAAATCAAAACCAAAGCGTGTATGTGTGTATATGATTGAGCTTAAAGTACTAACACTCATAATATAAAACCTAAAACTAATGTTACCCAAGCAAAGATCTAGATCTTCATTGTAGCTCAACTTGGTACACGTTGCGGATGAAGCATGAACTTGATCTTTAACTTGAATTGACGTTGCTTCACTCCACAATTCCACCAACCTCCATTTGATATCGTCGTTGAAGCGCTATTCCATCCATCCTCCAATAACGTTGTTTGTCTACAATACATAGGAATGCACAAACACTAGACAAACAACATTAGTAGTAAATTATTTGTTAAACATCATCAAAACAAGAAGGCCGACACTCTCCGCCGAATCGAATCCCTTTCTCTTACGTCTTCAGGTAAGATACCATGTAGGACATAATCGATAATAGGGAAACGCCAATCTCGAACTTCGGGTTCCACTCTTGTTGAGTATGCTTCTTTGGCAATTGAATTGTAGATTGGAATAATAAGTTGGTGAGTTCTCACTATAATTAATTGTTCTGTCTCGGGAGGCTGAGCCAGAGATACCAACAATGCCGCTAATGCGTCTGCGTATGCATTTTGGAGACGCGGAATGTACTCGATGAAAAATTCTTCAAACGAGCTTGCCATCTCGATGGCCACCTGGTAGTATGGAATCAGGTCCCGATTTCTGACTTCATACTCTCCTCGTATCTGATTAACTACCAATTGAGAATCCCCAAAAGCTTCAAGGTATTCGACCCCCAGCTCTTTGGCAAAATTAAGTCCAATTATCAATGCATTGTACTCAGCCACGTTATTAGAGCATGGTTTGGTTAATGAGTATGCTCTAGGTAAGACATACTTTTCCGGAGAAACTAAAACGACCCCCACTCCTGAGGAGATTTTAGAACATCCGGGCGCACTCGCCACGTTAGTTACGCGGGAAGCCCCATCGAAGTATAACTGCCACACTTGTTGATGTGAGGTGGTATTAACTTCGTGAGTTTCATCTGGCAGATCGTCGTACAATTCGACTACATCTTTTGTAGGGTTTTCCGCCAGAAGATCGCAAATAGCTCGTCCCTTAACTGATTTTTGTTGCTTGAAGTATAAATCATATTGCGATAAGAGTATAGCCCACCTGGCTAAATGCCAATTCATGGAGGCCGGTTGGGTCATGAATACCCGGATTGGGTTTATGTTGGAAATGACATAAATCGTTTGTCCGACTAAATAATGTCGCATTTTCTGGATTGCGAATACCAAGGCGAGGCATTATTTCTCAATCATCGGATAACGAGACTCAGCTCCTACCAATGTACGACTCAGATAATACACAGCTTGTTCATGACTATTATCTTCGTCTTGTGCAAGTAATGCACTTAACGAATGGCTCGTCGCTTTGACATAAATCAAAAATGGTCTGCCCGATTTCGGTGCAGCAAGAATAGGTGGATTCGCTAGATATGTTTTAATATCTTCGAATGCTTTTGGCATGCTTCATCCCAAATGAATGACACACCTTTCTTTGTGAGTTTGGAGAATGGTTAACATTTTCCAGATAAGTTTGATATAAACCGACGGATATATACCAATCGACCTTGTAGCCCTCTGAGTTCTTTAAGATTTCTCGGGGGTTGTAGTTCATGTATCGCCTTAACTTTATCATGATCGATATGAATACCTTTTGTGGTGACGACGAACCCAAGAAATTTATCGCTGGACATTCCAAGGAATGACTTAGTCGGATTCATCTTTAACTGGTGAGTCCTCATAAGATCGAACATCGTCTTCAAATCGTTAATGTGATCATTTTTATCACGGCTCTTAACGTGAGTCCTCATAAGATCGAACATCGTCTTCAAATCGTTAATGTGATCATTTTTATCACGGCTCTTAACGACCAGGTCATCAAGGTAGCATTCAACTGTCTTCCGAAGGTGCTCTTGAAAGATCTTCGTCATTGCTCGTTGGTACGTAGCACCGGCGTTCTTCAAACCGAAAGGCATAACAATATAACAAAAGACACCAATGGGTGTTCTGAATGCCGTATGCTTTTTATCGTCTGGGTGCATCTTGATCTGATTATATCCAAAAAATCCATCCATAAATGATATTCTCTCAAACCCGCATGTGTTTTCAATGATGACATCCGTAATTGGTAGGGGGAAGTCGTCTTTAGGACAAGCGGTATTCAGATCTCTGAAGTCAATACAGATTCTGATCTTTCCGTTCTTTTTAAGGACTGGAACAATATTGGTCAGCCATTCAGGATGTTGTTCTTCTCTGACAAAACCTGAATCAATCAGTTTCTTAACTTCAGTTTCTATTGCCTCCATAATTTGTGGACGAAACCGTCTTTGTTGTTGTTTGACGGGTTTGACATCCGGTTTAATGTTAAGGCTGTGCATTGCTATATTTGGATCGAGTCCTGGAATATCTTCGTAATTCCATGCGAAAACATCAATATACTCTCTAATGAGGGCGATTAATTCTTATTTTTCATCCGACGGAAGATCACCACTAATAAATATAGGTTTCGGATTACTTTCGTCACCCATATTAACTTGGATTACTTTATCCTCAGTAGGAGGTTCTTTTTGCTCAAATCGATCGCCGTATTGGATATTCATGTAATGTATGCAGGGGTCTTCCCAAGTGGGCAACTGATCATCTCCTTCTGTTGTGGAAGGATCAACGGTCACCATGTTCGACATTAGGGTTTTAAATCTTTCTCCAATGCTCACGTTAGAATCCCAGGTTGACGCATCGGACGAATACCCGCTTTTATTTATTAGCTGACTAATGATCTGCTGGCAATATTCATCATCAGATGACGAAACATAACCTAGACCCCTTTTATAGCTGTAATAATTATCAGGCCTCCATTTTGGTACATAGGCAGGACGGGGTGGAACCCTGACGCATTGACCAAAATAAAGACCTTCACCGAGCGAGAGGTCATAGCCTTGGCTCGTCATGTAACCATTCGCTTGTGAACTGTACCGAGAGAAATGTCGCATGGGTTCTTCATCATCCGAATTAGTGTCTAAGAAAAGATCTGGGGTAGGGGATGGCTCCCCTTTTCTAAACACTATTTCTTTTTCATCACCTGTCTTTGCGGGTAGGATCATAGTCGTCCCGAATGAACTTTGGATGTGTTTTGTTGTCGTACAAGACGAACGAAGTGGCATGTGTAGATTAGGGTCATCATACAATTCCTGTATTACATCATCGAGACAACGCGAGTACTCTAAATTATCATTTATTATTTCATCGGTAAGCTGTCAGTTACAACTTTCGTCCGACGAATTACCACCGTCAAGATCGATTACAAGAGGTTCAATGTCATTTAGCATAAGACCTTCACTATAATCGAGCCCATCTTCGGTATTAGCTTCCTCTTTGTTGTCCGTACCATGGGCCGATGATTCGGTATCGGATTCAGCACCATAAAGAAGGGAGTCAGTAAAGTAATTTTCTAACCCCTTGAATGGTTGCTTATCCGCGACCACCGTCTTGACCTCATCATTAGTGTCGACATATTTCAAATACTGATAGAGGGTAGAGGGAACTATAAGATTACTGTGGATCCATGGGTGACCCAACAGTAAATTATAGGAAGTCTCTGTATCGATTACATAGCAGTTGACTTCAGACTTCAAATCTCCGAGTTGACACTTCACCTAGATTTTTCCCAACGGTCTTGACCCACTAGTATTGAATCCGTAGATGACAGTCCCCGTGGAGGATAGCTTGCTGGCGGGAATTCCGAGGTGGTACATCAATCGTAGCGGCATAATGCTGACAGCAGAACCCGGGTCAAATTGGATCCGGTTGACAACACTCAAGCCAATATATCCGGTGAAATATAGAGGCCTATCATGTTTCGAATTCCTAACTTGCATATCTTCTTTTGTGAAAGCGATGTAAGGAAATTTTGTGGATGCCAGATTGAAATGCTGAACTGATGACTCTGGCTCTTCAGAAGTTGGTTTAATCTGAGTAAGGAATACCTCAGAATCAGCCAAGGCTTCTTGTAAAGCTTCTCTGGTATATTTTGAGAGGCGTAATAACTTATATAGCGTGATCCTTGCTGGGATATTAGCCAACTGAGTCATGACATCGAAGCGGTATGGAGTATTTGAGCTTTCTGGTTTATCTCGTCTAATCAGTCGATTGAAACAAGACTACTTCGGAACTTGAACCTCTTTATGTTAGGGTTCTTTTTCTTTTTGTTTAGATGGTTGTTGCGGCTTCTCAACAGCTACAGAGGGAGTTGCAAGTACCCCTAGCTCCGTAAGAGTTTTAGCGTTTGGGTTAGAGGTTTCAGGATATTTATAATGGTATTCATTCCCACCCCTTGTAGCCAAAGATTCTTGCTCTTCCTCAGAGAACGGTAAAGCTGGAATTTCCTCGTCATTCTTCTCGGGAATTGCCGATGCTCCATAACATGACTTCTCTTTTCCCTTGCCTTTTAATTTCTTCTTTGATGTGGATGCCGATGCTCCATAACATGACTTCTCTTTTCCCTTGCCTTTTAATTTCTTCTTTGATGTGGATGTCGTCTACTGCTCATCTTCAAGCAAATCCGATGAACCCAAAGGATTTCGCCGTTGGGGGTTGTGTGAGATACAAGCCCTTTTTGGCGCTGTCCATGAGGATCATCGTTGATGGTCTGCATCTTAACCTTTAATACTGGTTTGGCTTGAAACTAAGATAAAGGAACTGATCCGAAGCTAATAGACACTGCATTTGCACCTACTTTCTTCTCTTTTGGTTTCGGCGTCACGATACCAACATCAATTAAGGTTTGTATTTTATCTTTTAAGACATAACACGCCTTAGTAGGATGATGGACTCTTCTGTGATATGCACAATACTTCGGGTCATTAGTCTTCTTCGCTTCTTCCTGGTTTGTGACCGGTGGAAGTTTGATTTTATTGTTGTCTAAGAGATATTTAAAGATAACAGGTACTTCATCATCCTTGAAAGAATACTCCTTCGGGAATTTGGGCTCTGAAGTCTTAGGCTGCCTCGGAGGCTGTTGATTCTGATTCGGTGCCAATTAGAAGGATGACTGTTGTGGTTGTTGTTGTGGCTGTTGTGATGTTTGATGGGCATCAACGGCAGCCCCAGACCCTCTTTCTTTTCCTCAAGGGTTAAAGTTCTGTTTTTGAGGATTATCTAGTGGCAGTCCTCTTTCCAACTTTTTTCTCTTGAGAAAGCGTTCAGCTTGTTCACCTCTCACTTTTAACTCTTTCCATGTTTTAGAGGGCACAACCCCCATGACCTCTAGTACATCCAATGACAAGTTAATATGACATGTCTGTAGGATGAATTCTTCTATGAGTGGATCTCGGGAGTTTATCGCTTTGTTCTATAATCGCTTGACGAAGACATCAACTGACTCCGCATCCTTCTGCTTCTCTTCCAACAAGGTGCCGATAGAGACCTCAGTGTCGTCGTTAAAGAAATTGGTGAGGAACAATCCTTCCATATCCTCCCAGCTAGTGATACTCCCAGGTTTAAGGTGTCGGTACCAATCAAAGGCAGGCCCACGGAGGGTTCCTACGAATGACCGGACCATCAAGGTTTCGTTTCCTGATATTGCGCCGAGATGTGACTTGAAATAGATCAAGTGTTGAGTGGATGAACCTCTGCCATCAAAAGGAGTAAAGTTAATCAGATCAAATTTTGGGGGATAAGGAATTAGATCCCACTCCCTCGGGTACGGGTATGAAATGCCCGTTTTCTTCACTTCTTGGGCCGTCATCAGAGCATTGACTTTGCTCTCGAGATCTTGCATCTTCTTGTCTTCTTCCTCACTCTTCTTCAAGTAGATTTAAGGAGGTTGAGTAGATGATTTGGCCGGACCGCTTCTGGAATTGTCTTTATCCAGAGGATGATCAGCAAAGATAGTCTCATCTTCTTCATTATCGACCTCAGATATACGTACAGGTATAACGTTACGCTGGCTAGATTCTGCCTTTTGGCTCGATTCCGATTGATGTTGTTGAGCCTGTAAATCTCGCATCTGTTGCATTGTCAATTCCATCACGGTTTTGATTTCAGCTCTAATTTCCTCGCGTTGTTTAGCTAACGCTTCCTGTAGTATCTATGCTAGTTGATCTGGTGTGATTGCAAATGATTCTCTGATTTGCCCAATACTAGATGCAATATCGTCCGAAGCGACAGCAGAACAAGTATCTGACAGTTCCTCATCTGAAGATAACCCTTCGTGCATTCTTTTGTAGTCTCGACGTCGGTTGGCTCTTCGTTGTAACCGTGACATTCTTTGAGAAAGATCCCGCTCAACTCTCCCTTCCGGAGAGAAATCAGGTTCAAGGTTGACTAATTGTTTCTTTCCTCTGCCGGTCATATTAATGGTGACCTCAGGGAACTCAACTTGTCGAATTACGGGTTTCTTCTTGTTGAAATGCCTCATTTTAGGTTTTGACGCTTCGGTAGAAAGTCTTTGAAATACAGAGACTCTTGTTGGGTTAACTTTGGAGCAACCGCATTCTGTCAACACTGCCTTAATGAGCCTCTCGCAAGCGCAATGAGACTCATCTTCTCGGGCGGTTCTTTTTCGTGAGTTATTATTTTGATAGTACAGCTCATTATTATTATGATTTGAGCAACCTATCTTTTGTTTTTGAACCTTGTTAACATACACAGGACGACTAATTGTCACCTCTGTGCGATCCAAGGTTAAATTCTTAAATCCACCCCTTGGCGGGCATGGAGTCTTTATTAGTCCTAAACGAGAGTGAACTGTCATTTTCTCGTTTTGGACTTGTGCAGTTCTGACAGGAGGGTATTTACGACCCCCTGCATAGGAAACCACTAAAGGTTTATTTGCTGAATCTGAGTGTTCTCTGATTGAGGTTTTGCCTCGATCGTCAACCAAAGGACCGAGACGATCCGTCATTGTAATCTTGAATTTTGATAGGTCCGGACTAACCCAAGGCTTTGCTGGTGATGTAGTAGATGGACCCGGAACGGATGTTTGTGGTGTCTTCGGAATCCAAACTTTACGGTTCCTTGGTAGCTCTTCAGATATCATTTTTTTCTTCCCTTCTTGTATCTGTTGGCGAAGGGCACGAGCGTGAGCAGCCTTTGCCTGACGCTTTTGTATCCGCTCTTTGAGTGTCGAGCGAGCCCTTTTGACGAGAGTCTATTCCTCCGTCGTAAGTTTTGCAGAAATGTGATTAGTTTGCCATTGAGGCAACTGGATCACTTTATGTTTCCCCGACTCTAGGTCTGCATAGTAATGGACCCCGTCGATTTGTTGTAAGGCCTTAGCCAGTTGACGAGCGCGACGCTGACGTTATCTCTGACGAGCTCTTTTTGTCAGTGCCGGTGGGCCATGATTCAATGACTCCTTAATTGGTACAGAGTCATCTGGAGCGGAGATTCTGCAGGTAGATTCTTTAGCAACGATCGGGCAAGAACATTCACCTGTGGTCTTCATTAGAGTTGAAGACTGGATAACTTTCTTAGAAGATGAAACCTTCCTATACTTATGAGGCGATGAAGGTTTTGAGGATGAGGATGACAGGTACTCCTCGAATTTTGTCTGATTGAACTCGTATTCGATCTCTTCGTTGATCACAATCTTGATCGGCTGCGACACTATGGCCTCGGCAGCGAGACCGTTGGCTCCCACTGTGGTCGCCAGTTTGTTTTCGTCAAAAATTGGTTTCATTGATGATTCCATTAAACTTCGATTGTTTACAGAGAATTACAATGAAAAATAAGAAAATTACAATTCTCGAGAAAATAACACAGAAATCGTTTATCGACTCCTGTTTTGTGGGACTTTGCCTGTGCCAAGAGTGCGTTAGCTCGTGGATCACCGATTCACAGATTGTGAGGGGGTTTAGAGATTCTTCCTTCGTTTATCGAAGTAGGAATTTGAAGCGAATATCTTATCGATGTAAGATGTTCACTCTTCCAAAGATCAAGTCTGAGCTTAGATCTCTAGGAATCACCAAACATTGTTTATGAAAGGTGAAAATTCTCCCTCTCTTCCTCAAAATTATCAAAATCGCAAGTCTCTATACCCCAATCTACTCTCTATGCTCAGATCTGCTCCAATTTGCTCGATCCTCATCAGTAATGACCCTAGGGGGTATTTATAGGGATAGGAGTGCACAACAGTGAAAATGGGGGCGAAATAACTGACCAAGTGACTGTTATTTGGGCGCGTCAGTCCACATTTCCGCGGCTATTGGCGCACCAGTGTGGACTGGCGTGGCCAAAGAGGTTGTTACAGCCACGTTCCCATCGTGCTTGAAACTACCCTCCCACGACTTTTAACCACTTTTTCGTGGTTTAACCGATTGTACACGTCAGCACTTGTTCTTTTTCTGATATGCCGCCACGTGGACCTTGAAAATCATCGTATAACTGCTTTTTTGACCGCTGCGGCAGCTCCCTGTAGTTTGCACATCACCATGGACTAACGTGCAATAGGCGCGCCACCATGGACTGCCGCGCCTAAGGCGCGTCATTATGGGCTGCTTGTCGGTGTATTTTGTCGTCGCATGCACATTGTTCTCTTCTCAGCCTTGAGTTGTGTTTGGATATCTATGAGCATTTTTTGACACCTATAATTCCAAGGTACAAACAAAGAGCGGGTGAAACTCATCACACAAGCTTTTCCCGAAACCCTCAGATCCTTGGTTATAGATGCTAAGTTTCAAACCGTAGATCATGAGATCTTAAAGAAACCATCTTTCCTTTTTGGAGACTCTGTTAAAATGGACCCCAAACGGATGTTTGATGGAAACTACAAATGGATGAGAACCATTAATAATCGCCGCCTTTTCCTGCCAAACCTAGAGCGGATGTGGCTGATTTCCTATTATCAATGTGCTTCTATCTCACGGTCCATGGATTGGGAACTCGTCCAAGATCAAGGAGGTTTTGCTACTGGGCACATCACTTCTCGGGGTACTCATCCGGCTAGCTTTAACTACTCTGTAGCTTTAAAACTGGGTTCATTCAAAAAGGAACATCCTGTCGGTGAGCCTGCTAAACTGGCGGATGTCTTTATCAGAAAATTTATCTCGCTCAAGGGAGAATTCCCTGCTCAAGATTTCAGGGCTCCAACATGAATACATTCTAGTGAGACATATTAGTAGGCCCGAATGATAAACTTTATTTTAGAGGAGCTGGAAGAACCTTTGAGGATTTCGGAGTTGAGGACTCCTATACTAGCTACTCGATATGGGATTTCTCCAAACTTTAACAGACTTTTTGCTATGCTAGACATTTACAATCCTCACACCAGTACCTTTTTCATACCCACTGGTGAATTAGGTTTTGTTCTTCATGAGATGTTTGAGATCTCAGGGTTATCTTTTGGAGAATTGCCCTATGAAGAATTTATTCCCGAGAATAGGGAATTAGAGATTCTGAAATATGGTGCCCGAGAAATCTATGACACTTACTGGGAATTGATGTGCTATTTTTCAATATGTGCATAGACTACTGGGAAGAGAGCCAACGGTGTCAAACAAGGGCCATGGGCAGAGTATCTTTTCTAAAATTTGTGGGACAAAGATACAAAGGTGACTCATTTGGTTGTCAGTAATCTGAAGGAAATCAACGAGCGTATCAACGATACAACCTCCCACTATACTTGTGAGGCTGAGGAAGACGTCTTTCTGGCCTTCACTACATTTGAAAGCTTCCATTATCAGGAAGAAATCCTAATCTCTGATATGGCCTTGTTCATTGGTTTCCTTACCCTCTGGTTGAAGCGTTGTGTAGTACTAACTAGGCCTGTAGATGCCATCATAGTGGAAGTACTATATCTAGCTATTCTTCTAGCTCATGGACGACCATTGAATCTCCTTTCGGCCATGGTGTGTTACTTGCAGAGTGACCTATGGGAGCTAGCCTCTGAATTTATTACTATCAAAAAATTAGAATCAGATGGGAAGACCATCATTCAAACCCCAACTCCTCGAGTGCCGATGTCATATATCTATTTGGTATTCTGGTTTATGTTGCACTACCCTTCAATAATGTTGACGCCTGACTTGAACAATACCTCGGTCCCTCTCGTCCAACAATTAGAGACCGCTCGATAGGTCGGTTGGTATCAGGTTAAATTCTGCCAGATATTTAGGCGGGATTATAACTACAAGATTGTTTTTAAGTTTCCCTACTTTTAAAGGTGATGTGTACGGAGAGATCTATCAGGACACTCTGGGGCATAACTCTTTCACTATACTCAGTAAAGACGCCTTCTGGTGACTCATAAATATCCGCCCAGGCTATCTTATTTTCCGGTAAGGGAGGAAATGCTTCATTGAGCCATATAAGCTTTATCGTTTTTCTCAACAATTTGGCTATGATCAAATTTACGTTAGAAATCCAAACCTAACCCTTGCGTACACAGGCAATGTGTATGAAAGCGCACGAGCTTGGTATTATTCGGTAGTGGGCTGCACTGGGGCAAAGTTCAAGCTATCACACAAAATGCCCAACGCCCACTCCTCTTTAAGCTTTTGTACATGGTATCAGGCTGCTTCTCAAATCTCAGCCTACAATATGAATACTTCCTGCCTGAAAGTCATTCGAAAATAGTATGCTTCAAAGAGAAGTGCCAAAAAGTCACGCACAAGAGGAGTTAGTGAATACTTATCGTATGAAGAGGCGATTACCGAAGATGAGAGACGACAAGCACAAGAGGGAGTTCAGGAAGAAATTAGGGTACCCGATACTCATGAGGTGGAGTCTTCATGGGTTAGGACTTAGAGTAAGATAAGTGAGCTCGACGAAAACTAACCCTCGAGCCTCCTACTTCTAAGCTTATGCAAGATGCTCGTAAAGCATGGCATATGGAAGAGCAAGTGCAAGAGTCTACTGCTATGGAACTCTCACTCCAATCTGGTCTTCCCAAAGTTGGTCCTGGTCTAGGAGGCCCTGTGTCTTCTGTTCGTCCACCGAATGAGGAAGAAGGTGGAGACAAATTGCTTATAGGGGATACAGAATCTATCCATTGTTTGCGTCGAAAGTTGCTGTTTTCATTGCTATCGAATCTATTACAACTTTAGTCGTTACAATAAACTCGAATAAAATAAAAAGTTAATCTTTTTATAAGATCTCCTTACACAATGAAAATAAAAAAAAGTTTACAACTTTATCAAACAAACGCAGAGATCGTTTATCGGTCTTCTGCTTATGTGGGATCTTTGCCTGTGCCGGGGTTTATCCGTGGACCACCTTAGATCTGGATCCGGTTGATGGAATATTGGGCAGAGCTTCATCTTCACCGAGAGAGTGTTTGATTTGAAACGCTAAAATCGACCAAGCGAAGTCAGGACTCTTCTCGAGATTAAGACCAAGCCTAATCTCAAGGGACGAACGGACGAGGTTCAGATCCTTCGAATAGCTCCTTCTTTATGCCGAAGTTCGCCGGGATCTGATTTGCCTTCACTAAAATTCGTGCTCCTTGACTCATCAATCCGGCAGAACCTCCACGTCTTGATAATAACTCCGCCCCGAGAAATGAGCACCCGAGCTCGTATTTATAAGCTTCGAAAGCGGTTATTTGGGATAAGAATGAATGATCCCTCCTTATCTTCAGTTAATAACTGATTAACAATGTTTGGGGATGATATCAGATCAGTTGGGATGCTCAGGAACCAACAAATTCCGAGGAAACCCATCAAAAACCGAACAGGGGGTCAAAACAGCGCGCAGGAGAAATCTGACCCACGGGTCGGCCTTGGCCGACCTACTGACCCACG
>NC_033797.1:29823344-29887113 GCF_001876935.1 Asparagus officinalis | reverse complement strand
GGAGGAGGAGGCCTTCCTGCACCTGCAAGGAGAGGCAGATCTGGAGGAGAAGGAGGAGGAGACATACTCCTCGAACTTCTGCTGGTCGAACTCGTATTCGACCTCTTCGAGCACCAGGATCTTGATCATCGGCTGCGGCACGACAGCTTCGGCAGCGAAGCTGTTGGGGGGATACAGAATCTATCCATTGTTTGCGTCGAAAGTTGCTGTTTTCATTGCTATCGAATCTATTACAACTTTAGTCGTTACAATAAACTCGAATAAAATAAAAAGTTAATCTTTTTATAAGATCTCCTTACACAATGAAAATAAAAAAAAGTTTACAACTTTATCAAACAAACGCAGAGATCGTTTATCGGTCTTCTGCTTATGTGGGATCTTTGCCTGTGCCGGGGTTTATCCGTGGACCACCTTAGATCTGGATCCGGTTGATGGAATATTGGGCAGAGCTTCATCTTCACCGAGAGAGTGTTTGATTTGAAACGCTAAAATCGACCAAGCGAAGTCAGGACTCTTCTCGAGATTAAGACCAAGCCTAATCTCAAGGGACGAACGGACGAGGTTCAGATCCTTCGAATAGCTCCTTCTTTATGCCGAAGTTCGCCGGGATCTGATTTGCCTTCACTAAAATTCGTGCTCCTTGACTCATCAATCCGGCAGAACCTCCACGTCTTGATAATAACTCCGCCCCGCTGAAAGGAGGCCCTAGGTTTGTATTTATAGAGCTCCGGATGCGGGTTTTGGGATAAGAATGATGGATTTCTCCTTATCTTCAGTTAATAACTGATTAACCATGTTTAAAGATAGGATTTAGGCAGTTAGGAACCTCTGGAACTAAAAAGATCTCGTGAAAACCCGTCGAAACCGCCAAAAAATAGGTTTTTAGGTCAAAACAGCGCGACGGGTCGCGCTGACCCACGGGGGCGCGGGTCGGCCTTGGCTGACCGCCCGCCCACACCCTGTCGTGCGGGTCAGGTTTTGGCCAAACGCGCTGGTGCGGGTCGGTTTCGGCCGACCCACGCTGGTGCGGGTCGGTTTCAGTCGTCCCGCATCGGCGCGAGTTCCGAAACTTGACACTTTCTTTTGGTTTTTTGACTTTTCCAGGACTTGTATTTTCTATTGTTTTGCGTGATTGATCGTCTTGTTGACTTGTACGCTTCGTTGCAGAACCGACCGTCGAACGCGTGTTGATTGACGCACGCGTGTTGATTGACACACGCGAGCTGATTGGCGGGTGCGACCTGACTGTCGAGCGCGTAGGTCACTTGATTTTTCATTTCGCTTCAGGCGCTTGTCAGCGTCAGATAATCCTCTTAGACTCAGATAACAACGTTCGTCGTCTTCTCTCCGTCTCGAGTTGTGTTCGGGGACCTATAGGTAATTTTTGACGCCTACAGATACCCCATCCAAAGAATTTCAGACTCGTTCTTTTATAGGGGAGTCTGGAATGCTTTGGATAGGATAGGCCCTTTCCTTGATCTCGTAGAGGGTCCTATGAACTGCTTCAATTCTTGACTCCTTTAGCCTTTAGTCTATTCAGTGTTTTGTCAAATAGATGAAGTTCTTCCGGTGCTACGTTTATCGTCTGACCGTTGTCGAAATCTTAAATTGAAGTTGATGTGTAAGTTTCTGAACTTAGCTCGTGTTATTGAGTTGACTTTGAACTGATCATCTTCGTCAGAAATTCATATCTGAGCCCGATTGAACTCCTTGAAATCATCGTTTGCCTTATTTTGGCGAGATTGCTGATGCGTTGACCGGCATCGATCTTTGCTGTAACGCGTTGACTGGCGTTAACATAGTTTATACTCGTACGTTTGCTGGAGTCTACACAGTTTGAGCTCTTAAGGCATTGGAGCGTGGCGGTCCCAAATGTTGGGCTGCAGGACCAACTATTAAAGTTGATTCATCTGCGTGTATGGATCTTATCCCAAAGTTGTTGGATGCTCAAGTCATGAGACTAACTAATAAACCTGATGCGTCAATGACTCGCATTTATAGAGTTTTTGGCAAATTCTCAGCCATTAACGGGTTTGATGAGCCTTTACCGACTACCGTTTGAGTCGGGCTAGCATGCAGATTGTTTAAGTCCGTTCCGCATGTAATGTTATGCTAAAAGAGTTAACTCTTTTAGTGCTACGATATTGAATACGTAGACTTCGTCTTTCTCCTGTGAAAAGACTAAACAGCGACGTGTATCAGACGTAGACTTTAAGGTTTTTGGCAAACCCTCAGCCTTCAACGGATTTGACGTACCTTTACCGATTACCGTTTGAATCGGGCTTGCATGCGAATTGTTTAAGTCTGTTCCGCATGTTAAGTTGTGCTAAGAGAGTTAACTCTCTTAGTGCTACGATATTAAATACGTAGACTTCGTTTTTCTTACAGGAATAGACTACCCGGCAAAGCGTGTTAGGCGCTGACTTATCCCTACTTAGGCTTCGGAATAAAATTCCCCGTACGTGTGAAGCACGGATTTTGGCATTATGAATAACAACCTGCCACAATGTCGAATATGTGGGCTTTTATTCTTTCTACGGTTAAGAACTAACCGGCAATGCATGTTAGGCATTAACTTATCCCTGCTCAGGATTCGGGATAAAATTCCCCGTGCGTAAAGTACGGATTTTAGTGTTATGAATAACAACTTGCCACAATGTCGAATATGTGGGCTTTTGTTCTTTTTACGGTTAAGAACTAACCGGCAACGCGTATTAGGCATTGACTTATCCCTGCTCAGGATTCGGGATAAAATTCCCCGTGCGTGTGAAGCACGGATTTTGGCGTTATGAATAACAACCTGCTACAATGTCAAATATGTAGACTCGGTCGTTTTCACGGGAACGAACCACCCAGCAGCACTGGTTAAACACTGACTTATCCCTACTTAGGCTTCGGGATAAAATACCCCAGACTAGATTCTAGTGTCTTTTTCAATCGGTGAAAGACTAAACCGGCAACGCGTGTTAGGCGTTGACTTATCCCTACTCAGGATTCGGGATAAAATTCCCCGTGCCTGTGCGGCACGGATTTTAGGAGTTGAAAAAGTGGTGTCTTATCTTGGGGCAAAGACGAACCCGATGTGGGAGAGGAAGAATTCTATATTCTATTTCCCAAAGCTGAAGAGGAAGAATTTTATATTCTATCTCCAGTTGAAAAAGGAAACTCCAAGTGGGATCTCCACTTCAAGAATCTGGGAAGGCAAAACTAAGAGTGGGATCTCCAGTCCGAGAATCAAAAAGATTCGGATAACCCTAACTGTCGGAAGGTTTGATTATCGAACTAAAGGTGGGTTTCTCGTTTATCGAGAATGAATTGTGGTTTTGGCCCTAATTGTAGGAAGATTTGACCAAGCGGGAGTTTAAGGTGATCCTAACTGTAAGAAGGTTTGATCACTCGATTTGAAAGTGGGTCTCTCATAAATAGAAGGAATCGGGAGGAGATTTTGAATGTGGTCCTAACTGTAGAAAGGTTTGACCGAATGAAAGTGGGAGTGTGAGATGACCCTAACTTTTATAGGTTTGATCACTCGATTTGTGGACCTCTCGTTCATTGAAGGAATCGGGAGGGGATTTTGACTATGGTCCTAACTGTAGGAAGGTTTGACCAAGTGGGAGGGTGAGATGACTCTAACTTTTATAGGTTTGATCACTCGATTTGTGGACCTCTCGTTCATTGAAGGAATCGGGAGGGGATTTGATCACTCGATTTGTGGACCTCTCGTTCATTGAAGGAATCGGGAGGGGATTTTGACTGTGGTCCTAACTATAGGAAGGTTTGACCAAGTGGGAGGTTTGAGACGATCCTAACTGTAGGAAGGTTTGATCGCTCGATTTGTGGACCTCTTGTTCATTGGAGGAATCGAGAGGAGGATTTTTGGTTGTGGTCCTAACTGTAAGAAGGTTTGACCAAGTAAACAGTAGGAGTGGGAGTACAAATCACAGTGGGAGTGTTGACTTGTACAAATCACTCAGAGGGGGTTCCTGATATTAAGTGACAAATACTTAACACAAAGAGGCTTGACATTCGTCAATGTTAAGTGCACAGACGCATCAAAAGTTTGAGTGGGTTCAAATGAAAGGAGTTTTGGTGGTCCCACCGTCAATTAGTCTGATCGGTGGGGGATTTTGTGGTGGGAGACTGTGAATCGTCAAACACCAATGAGAGTTTTGTGAGGGAAAATTGATCCAGTGAAGTGATCGAATCTCATCTCAGCAAAAGAGTGTTCAGAAATCATAGTAGGAGTTTAATGTTTATCACTTTGTTCATAATGATCGGGTTATCCCTAAGAATATTACATTTAACATTCTTTCGGGAACTTCCCGTTACACAAATTATCCACCCCCAGCTTCCTTTGCAACACTGGGTGTAACGAGGAGTATGTTATCCTCAGTCGCATGTTCGGGTTATCCTTAAGAATATAAGATTCTCTAGGAACTTCTCGTTACATAAATCATCCACCCCCAGCTTCCTTTACGAAACCGGGTTTAACACTGTACTTAGTTGGATGACCGAGAAACAGTTTATACTCGTATACTCTTTGGAGTGTAGGAAGGAGCAGTTTATACTCTTATACTTATCGAAGTCTTCATTCAACTTAATTGAGCGATATAACGCCGGCTTCAACTAAGGTTTGGATGCTATTCTTAAGAGCAAAGCAATCCTTGGTGGGATGAAGGACCCTCCTATGGTACGCACAGTACTTCGGATCCGCAGTATTGTCGGCTTCCTCCTGGTTTGCGATAGGTGGTAGCTTGATCTTGTTGTTTTCAAGGAGGGATTCGAAGATGGCTGGAACGTCTTCGTCCTTGAAGGAATACTCTTTTTGGAGTCTCGGGTCCGAAGTCTTTTGCTGCCTTCGGGATTGCTGTTGTGACATTTGATTAGCACCAACAGCAGTTGCATGTGCCTTGCCCTTACCACGAGAGGTGAAGTTCGAGTTAGGAGGATTAGCCGTCGGTTGTCTCCTCTCGGCCTTCTTCCTTCGAAGGAAGCGTTCGGCTTGTTCACCGCGCACCTTCAATTCTTTCCAAG
The DNA here is from genome assembly GCF_001876935.1 of Asparagus officinalis. Classification (NCBI taxonomy): domain Eukaryota; kingdom Viridiplantae; phylum Streptophyta; class Magnoliopsida; order Asparagales; family Asparagaceae; genus Asparagus; species Asparagus officinalis. The sequence continues at coordinate 29,882,079 of NC_033797.1, read as the reverse complement.
TGTTAGATGGTGCGACTCCCATAACTTCCAATATCTCAATAGATAGGTTGTTATGACATGTCTGGAGGATAAAGTCCTCCGTGATCGGATCTCGGTAGTTCATTGCCTTATTCCTGAAGCGTTTGACGAAGTCGTCGACTGTCTCGTCATCTTCTTGTTTCTCATCGAAAAGTGTCCTGATGGATAACTCGTCATCGTCATCAAAGAAACTACCGAGGAATGAACTCTCCATATCGTCCAGTTGTTAATACTTCCGGGCTTGAGACGGCGGTACCAATCAAAGGCGGACCCGCGAAGGGTGCCAACGAATGACCAAACAATCAAGGCTTCATTACCGGAGATCATGCCCAAGTGGGACTTGAAGTAGATCAGATGCTGTGTGTGTAGGCGTCAAAAAATGTTGAAAGATATCCAAATATAGCTCAAGAGGAGATTATCCAAATATCAAAAGAATACAAAGAACAGTGTAGACTGTCTCGGCACGCGAGACAGTGTTTACTGTCTCACCGTGCAAGACAGTCTTTACTGTCTCACCGTGCGAGACTAGCTGTGTGACTGGTCTCGCACGCGAAGACAGTTGTTTATTGTCCTTCGCAAACAGCGAGCACAGCTCTCGAATGGATCAGAAACTATTTTTGTATAACTGCTGACGACGTGTCCACCAACTGTTCAAGAACGTGGGAACGTCATGGCGAGAATCACGTTGATAACTGCCAAGATGAACGAGTTTTAAACGTGGGAAGGCAGTACAAGTAAAAACTGTCCGGCAGCTGAAAGATTTCCGCAGACAGTGTTTACTATCTCAGAACCCAGATAGTAAACTCTGTCTCGCCGCCAGCGAGACAGCAAACACTGTCTCGCCACGACCGAGACAGTGCAATGCTGTCTCCGCGAGCACTTTCTCATAACGTTCCTAGGGGCCATAAATACCACTGAGGTCGATTTTTGAAGAAGGCTGATCATTTTGAGCACTTCAGAGCAGACAGAGCAGAGTTCTTGAGCTTCCGACAATCCCTTGAGATTCGAGCTTTGACTTGATCTTAAGAAGAACGACTATCTTACTTTGATAAGATCTTCGTTTCAAATTCTCACTTCGATAAATGAAGGAAGAATCACTAAGCCCCCTTCACGATCTGTGATTCGGTGGTCCACGAGCCAAAGCACTCGTGGCATAGGCAAAGTCCCACAAAAGCAGGATTCGATAAACGATTTCTGTGTTATTTTCTCGAGAGTTGTTATTTTTGCTTATTTTCATTGTAATTTTCTATAAAACGACTGAAGTTTAATGGAATCGATAATGGAATCAACTTTCGCTGAAAATAAACTGGCGACCACAGTGGGAGCCAACGGTCTCGCTGCCGAGACCGTCGTGTCGTAGCCGATCAAGATACTGGTTGAGTCCACGGTTGAATATGAATTTGACCAAGCAAAGTTTGAAGAATACCTGTCATCTTCATCCTCAAAATCTTCCTCGGCTCATAAATGCAGGAAGATTTCATCTTCTAAGAAGGTTTTTAAGTTTTCGACGTCGTCGAATGCTACAGGTGAAGATTCTCGTTTAATTGTTGCTGAGGATTCTATTCGCAACATCTCTGCTCATAATGACTCTTCTCCAATTAAGAAGTCATTAAATCAAAGCCCGCCGGCATTGACGAAAAGAGCTCGTCAGAGACAACGCCAACGCCGCGCTCTCCAAATGGCTAAGGCCTTGGAACAAACCGACGGAGTTCGTTATCATGTGGACTTAGAGTCGAGGAGGCATCGACTGGTTCAGTTGTCTCAACGACCAACCACTCATATCTCTACTAAACTAATGACCAACCACTCATATCTCAGCATTCATAGCCCGTTAAGACTCCGCACCCGCAAGGGGGTGGTTCTAAACGTGTGACTCCTGACATAACCTTGGATCGCTCAAAGGCAATAATAATTTGTCCTGAGAATGCCTACAAGGTTTTACACCCCCTGAAGAAGACGTGTTCGCCAAAAGACATCGTTATGCCTGGAAGGTCATACCAACAGACAATAGGATTTTTCGGCAATCATACCGATGAATCGTACTATCAAGCTGTGGGTTTGAATAAATTTTGAAAGAGAATTATTCGAGAAATAAACTCTCATTGTTCCTGTGCGCGACTCATTAAAGCTGCATTGTCGGAATATAACTACGCAAAACGAGAAGCCATCCTACAAAGAGTCTCGGTATTCCACAGTCTTTTCACTGAAATATTGAAGCCTAAGCAGAGACATTTCCGCAAGAGAAGATCAGCTGTCCAAGATGACGAATTCCCTGAAGTCACCATCAACATGGCTGATAAAGGAAAATCTAAGCAGCATTCAAGTGAATCAAATCCCGACTGTTCCCTGAAAGGAAAAGTCAATTCAAGAATTGCTCAACGGATGTCTCGACTCCAGTTAAGAGCCATGAGACGTAAGGATTACAAGAAAATGCATGAAGGAAAGTCATCAGAGGACGAGCTCTCGGACACTTGTTCTGCGATCGCTTCGGATGATACAGTATCTAGCACAGGGCAAACCAGAGAAGTACTCACGATCACCTCTGATCAGTTCGCTCAAATACTTCAAGAAGCTCTAGCCAAACAATGTGAAGAAATTAGAGCTGAGATGAAGACAGAGATGGAGTTGGATATTCAACAAATGAAAGAATTGCTAGCTTAACGGTCTCAACTTCCTGAGTCCAGTCAGCGAGCTGAATCCAGCCGCCGCACTCAAAATATCACAGATGACAGTGATCCGGAAGTGGAGGAAGTCATCTTTGCTGATGCAGCTCCCAATAGCAATAACGCTGGGGGTGATTTAACGCATCCTCCCAATAACGATATTGGGGGTGGTTCAATGGCACCTCTTCCAGGGGGTGGTCTAACTCATTCTCCTCAACGTCCTTCGAATGAAGTCATAGACGATGACGAGATAATGAAAGAGCTTGAAAACAAAATCAACGCTTTGATGACGGCTCAAGAAGTAAAAAAGACGGGTATTCCATGTCTCTATCCAAGAGAATGGGATTCAATATCGTACCCGGAAAAAATTCAATATGATTAACTTCACACCATTTGATGGGAAGAGCTCGCCTACTCAGCACTTGATTTATTTCATGTCTCATTTGGGCATGATCTCTGGAAATGAGGCTTTAATGGTCCGGTCATTCGTTGGCACCCTTCGTGGGTCCGCCTTCGATTGGTACCGACGTCTCAAGCCAGGGAGAATCAATTGCTGGGATGACATAGAAAGTTTGTTCCTCAGCAATTTCTTTGATGATGACACCAAAGTGTCAATCAGAACCCTTTTAGATGAGAAACAAAAAGACGGAGAGTCAGTCGATAATTTTGTCAAACGCTTCCGTAACAAACCCTTTTAGATGAGAAACAAAAAGACGGAGAGTCAGTCGATAATTTTGTCAAACGCTTCCGTAACAAGGCAATGAATTACAGAGATCCTGTTACAGAGGAATTTATCCTGCAAACATGCCACAATAATCTCTCCATCGATATCCTGGAAGCCCTGGGGGTCGTACCATCCAAAACTTGGAAAGATTTGAAAATACGCGGTGAACAAGCTGAACACTTTCTTAAAAGAAAGAAACCTGAGAGAAGCCGACTGACGACATCTACAATCGCTGGGAATGCGACTCTCGATCCGAAGTTTCAAAATGAGTATTCTTTCGAAAATGATGAAGCTCCAGCCATATTGAAATACCTCCTCGCCAATGACAAAATCGAGCTACCACCTATTAAAGATCAAGAGGGAGCTAAGAGGATTACGGATCCAAACTACTGTGCGTACCACAGAAGGGTTCTTCATCCCACCGAGATTTTCTTCGGACTCAAAAACAAAATCCAAGCCTTAATTGACTCCGGTGTCATAACGGCGAAACAAGCCAAGTAAAGACGACTCTAACTCCATTGGGTACACGAGTATAAACTGTTGCCCCTAACTCCAAAAAGTATATGAGTATAAACTGCTCCTCAATACTCCAATAGGTATATGAGTCTAAACTATTTCCCACTATTGACGGGAAGTTCCTGGAGAATTTTTACATGTAATATTCTTAAGGATAACCCAGTCATATAACTCAGTATGATGATAGACCCAGTTTCGCGAAGGAAGCTGGGGGTGGATAGTTCTTGTAACGGGAAGTTCTCGGAAGAATGCTATATGTAATTTTCTTAGGGATAACCCGATCATTATAAACAAAGTGATAAACACTACATCCCCACGGTGATTTCCGAATACTCTTTTGCTAAGATGAGATCCGATCACTTCTTTAGATCAATATTCCCTCACAAAACTCATATTTGGTCAAACCTTTAAACAGTTAGGACCAAAACCAAAATCCCCTCTCGATTTCTTTCATGAACGAGAGGTCCACAAATTGAACGATCAAACCTTTAAACAGTTAGGATCGTCTCAAGTCCCCATTTGGCTGAACGAGAGGTCCATAAATTGAACGATCAAACCTTTAAACAGTTAGGATCGTCTCAAACCCCTATTTGGTCAAACCTTTAAACAGTTAGGACCAAAGCCAAAATCCCCTCTCGATTCCTTCCATGAACGAGAGGTCCACAAATTGAACGGTCAAACCTTTAAACAGTTAGGACCAAAGCCAAAATCCCCTCTCGATTCCTCCTATGAACGAGAGGTCCACAAATTGAACGATCAAACCTTTAAATAGTTAGGATCGCCTCAAAAATCCCACTTGGTCAAACCTTACTACAGTTAGGACCACAACCAACATCTCTTCTCGATTCATTCCACGAACGAGAGGTCCGCCTTTGAATTGAATAATCAAATCTTATGACAGTCAGGATTATTCAAACTAGTCCAGATTCTCTAAGTGAAGATCCCACTTTGAGTTTCTTTCGCACCAGGAGATAGAATATAAAATTTTTCCTCTCTGATTTCGAGTTCATCTCTACCAACAAACAAGAGACCAGGAGATAGAATATAAAATTCTTCCTCTCCGATTTCGGGTTCATCTCTACCAACAAACAAAAGACCAGGAGATAGAATATAAAATTCTTCCTCTCCGATTTTAGGTTTATCTCTACCAACAAAAAAGAGACCAGGAGATACAATATAAAATTCTTACTCTCCATCATCGGGTTCACCTCTACCAACAAAAAAGAGACCAGAATACTCCAATAAGTATACGAGTCTAAACTATTTCCCTACTCTTAACAGGAAGTCTCTAGAGAATATCACTCAGAATATTCTTAAGAATAACCTGAATACTCCAATAGGTACACGAGTTTAAACTATTCCCCTACCCCAACAGGAAGTTTCTGGAGAATATCATTTAGAATATTCTTAAGAATAACCTAAATACCTCTCAACGAGTATATGAGTATCAATTTGGTAACAAAAGTCAAAGAGATACCAGATTCGATTCAAGATCTCGATAACGGTCGAGCGATAAACGCAGTACCGAAAGAGTATTAGCTATTCTACAAAGAACTGAATAGGCTAAAGGATGAAGAGATCAAGAGCCGAAGCCATTTTATAGATTCTTCTACACGATCTACTCAACCAAGCATTGAAGGGATCGTAAGTAAAATCTATCTTATCCAAAGTATCCCAGACTTCTCTATAAAAGAATTAGTCTGGAATACTTTGGAGGGGGTATCTGTAGGCGTCAAAAAATGCTGAAAGATATCTAAATACAGCTCAAGAGGAAATCATCCAAAGATCAAAAGAATACAAAGAACAGTGTAGACTGTCTCGGCACGGGAGACAGTGTTTACTGTCTCGCCGTGCGAGACAGTGTTTACTATCTTGCACGCGAGATAGTGTTTACTGTCTCGCACGCGAGACAACTCTCGAAGGATCAGAAACTGTTTTGTATAACTGCTGACATGTGTCCACCAACTATTCAAGAACGTGGGAAACGTCATGGGCGAGAATCACGTTGATAACTGCCAAGATAACGGAGTTTTGAAACGTGGGAAGGCAGTTATAAGAAAACTATCGGGAAGTTGAAGATTTTCGAGACAGTGTTTACTGTCTCGGAACCCGAGATAGTAAACTCTGTCTCGGCCGCCGCGACAGCAAACACTGTCTTGGCCGCCGAGACAGCAAATGCTGTCTCACGGGCACGTTTCCTCTAACTGTTCCTAGAGGCTATAAATATCCCCTGAGATCGATTTTTGAAGGGGACTGATCAGAATCGAGCACTTGAGAGAGCAATCCAGAGCAGAGAGAGAGCAGACTTGATTTATTGGTGTGATTCCTTGAGATTCGAGCTTTGACTTGATCTTAAGAAGAACGACTATCTTACTTTGATAAGATCTTCGTTTCAAATTCTCACTTCGATAAACGAAGGAAGAATCACTAAGCCCCCTTCACGATCTGTGATTCGGTGGTCCACAAGCCAAAGCACTCCCGACACAGGCAAAGTCCCACAAAAGCAGGATTCGATAAACGATTTCTATGTTATTTTCTCGAGAGTTGTAATTTTTGCTTATTTTCATTGTAATTTTTTGTAAAACGACTGAAGTTTAATGGAATCAACAATAGAATCAACTTTCGCTGAAAACAGTGTGGGCGAACCATTCCCGTCAAACGGCGTGAAGTTAATCAGGTTGAACTTCGCTGGGTATGCTATTGAATCCCACTCTCTTGGATAGGGACATGGAATGCCATTCCTCTTTACCTCTCGAACAGACATTAGAGCGTTGATTTTTCTCTCTAGATCTTTCATTTTCTCATCCTCGCTCGTATCGGGTTTTGGATGATTCTTAAGAGGAATAACGTGGCCACCCCCGACATTGTCATCTTCGGTGGAACCACCCCCAGCATTGTTATCTTTAGTGGGTCTACCCCTGGTGTTATTATTTTCAGTGGGGAGTCAACGGGAGGATTCTTAGCATTAAGACGTTCATCCACATCTGAATCGCTACCTGCTTGGTCAGCACAGTTGTGACGGCTGGATTCACCAAACTGATTGGACAGAGCCCGAATTTGTTGGTTATGCTCTTCCCTCATTCGTAGCATAGCCATTTCCATTTCGATCTTGAATGCCTCTTTCTGCTTGGTTAGGGCATCCTCAAGAATTTTGGCAATTTGCTCGGTGTTTATCATGAACACTTCGCGAGATTGTCACGGACTGGATACCGTATTATCCGAAGCAATTGCCGAGTTAGCATCTGATGCTTCATCATCCGATGATAAACCTCTCTACATTCTCTGGTAGTCCCTATTCATCATCCGATGATAAACCTCTCTACATTCTCTGGTAGTCCCTACGTCTAGTGGTCCCTACGCGTAGTCGAGTCAGACGATGCGATATGAGAGTGTCAGAACTAGAAGGTCGAATCGACTTTCCCTTATCAGCCATGTTAATTGTGACTTCTGAAAGTTCGTCATCATGAACAGCCGATCGCTTCTTACGGAGACGCTTTGGTTTGGACTTAGCTATTCTGTTAGAGATCCTCTCGAATATCGAGACTCTCTGCAAAGTGGTCTTGGGGCAGCTACACGCTGATAAGACTGCCCTGATAATCTTAGCGCACGAACAGTGAGGGTCCGCTTTCTGGATACTTTTGTTTCGAGATTTGTTCATACCCCCGCCCGATAATACAACTCATCGGTCAGATGATCAGAGCAACCTATCGGGTGTTGATACGACTCCCCTGGTATAATGTTGTCATTGTCAGATGAATACGTTTCTTTCAGGGGATTTGCTGCTTTATTAGCATTCTCAAGAGTCACGTGTTTAGAACTACGCTTTTGGGAGCGCATGATCTTAACAGGCTCTTGGTTTTGGATACACACCCCCATGCGAGTGGAAACCGGAGTTTTCCCTTTATGAGAAGGTTTGAAATTGTTTTGAGGGCTTGCGCGACCCCCAGCTCGACGAGTCGCTCGGGGTGCAGTCACCGGACCCAAGCGTTCTTCTATCGGAACTTTGCCTCGATCCTCGTGAAAAGGACCCAGGAGATCGACCATCCTCACCTTGAATCGAGATAAATCCATGTTGTCGCGGTACACCACCGGAGGTGCGAAACTCAAAGGGATCGACGAAATAGGTAAAGAACGTCTTCTACCTTTACCGTGGCGCGAATCAGACTTGAGTGACCCGCTGGTTGGAGGGTCGGATCCAAGTGACCCGCGAAGTGGAGAGTCGGATCCAAGTGACCCGCAAAGTTGAGGGTCGGATCCGGGTGACCTGCGAAGTGGAGGGTCGGATCCGGATGACCTGCGAATTGACGGGTCGGATCCGGGTGACCCGTGAAGTGGAGGGTCGGATCCGGGTGACCTGCGAATTGGCGGGTCGGATTCGGGTGACCTGCGAATTGGTGGGTCGGATTTGAGTGACCTGCGGACCGGCGGGTCGGATTTGTGTAACCCGCGTTTTTCGATCTTTTCGGCCGCTATCTTGGACTTTGGCCTCCAAACTTTATACAGTTTATGTGGCTTCTTTTCCACTTCTTCTCTCTGCAACCTTTTGGCCTCTTGCGCAAGAATTCGCGCGTGCGCAAGCAGTGCACTGCGCCTTTTGATCCGCTCTTTAAGAGTTGAACGGGTTCTTTTGACTTGTACTCATTCACTTGTTGGTGATTTGGAAGAGAGGGCATTTGTCCGCTGTTGGGGCGCTTGGTGTTATCTAATTTTCAGATCCGCCTCGTAACGGATCCCGTCAATTGACTCCAAAGCCCTAACGAGTTGGTGCGCAAGGTGTTGGCGCTGCCTTTGGCGATCTCTCTTCGATAAAGCGGGCGCGCTTTCTGTACTCAACTCCTTGATTAAGGAGGAGTTCAGATCTGCAGATCTAGACTCGTTGGAAGCCAGAAGGGCGTTGCAAGGTTCGGCTACCGCAGCAACGGGGGCAGATCTAGACTCGTTGGAAGCCAGAAGGGCGTTGCAAGGTTCGGCTACCGCAGCAACGGGGACGTTGATCTTCCTGCGCTTGTAAGAAGCGGAGGATCTGGAGGAGGAGGACGAGAGGTATTCTTCGTACTTGTGTTGGTCGAACTCGTATTCGACCACCTCTTTAACTGGGATCTTAATCATCGGTTGCGACACGACGGCCTCGGCAGCGAGACCGTTGGCTCCCACTGTGGTCGCCAGTTTGTTTGCGTCAAAAGTTGTTGTTTTCATTGCTATCGAATCTATTATAACTTTAGTTGTTACAATAAACTCGAATAAAATAAAAAAGTTAATCTTTTTATAAGATCTCCTTACACAATGAAAATAAAAAAAAAGTTTACAACTTTATCAAACAAACGCAGAGATCGTTTATCGGTCTTCTGCTTGCGTGTGATCTTTGCTTGTGCCGGGGTTTATCCGTGGACCACCTTAGGTTTGGATCCGGTTGATGGAAAATTAGGCAGAGCTTCATCTTCACCGAGGGAGTATTTGATTTAAGTGCTAAAATCGACCAAGCGAAGTCAGATCTCTTCTCGAGATTAAGACCAAGCCTAATCTCAAGGGACGGACGGACGAGGTTCAGATCCTTCGAATAGCTCCTTCTTTATGCCGAAGTTCACCGAGATCTGATTTGCCTTCGCTAAAATTCGTGCTCCTTGACTCCTCAATCCGATAGCACCTCCACGTCTTGATAATAACTCTGTCCCGCTGAAAGGAGGCCCTAGGTTTGTATTTATAGAGCTCCGGATGCGAGTTTTGGGATAAGAACAATGGATTTCTCCTTATCTTCAGTTAATAACTGATTAACCATGTTTAAAGTTAGGATTTAGGCAGTTAGGAACCTCTGGAACTGAAAATATCTCGTGAAAACTCGTCGAAACCGCCAAAAAACAGGTTTTCGGGTCAAAACAACGCGTGATTGATCGTCTTGTTGACTTGTACGCTTCGTTGCAGAACCGACCGTCGAACGCGTGTTGATTGACGCACGCGTGTTGATTGACACACGCGAGCTGATTGGCGGGTGCGAGCTGACTGTCGAGCGCGTAGGTCACTTGATTCGCCGTTTCGCTTCAGGCGCTTGTCGGCGTCAGATAATCCTCTTAGACTCAGATAACGACGTTCGTCATCTTCTCTCCGTCTCGAGCTGTGTTTGGGGACCTATAGGCAATTTTTGACACCTACATCCCTGAAGACGTACTTCAAGATGCTTCCCCTACCGCTTCTCAAGTTGAAGGAGATAGGCCTCCTATCGAGAAACCCACAGTGGCTATCCAAAAAGACTTAGGGGAGGGCAAACCTCCTTCTGCCTCCACGTTGATGCTGCCTTTAGGGGACACACAACCTAGCCCTACAACTAGATTCATGTCGAAGCCTATCATTGTCGAGAATCCACCAGCATTTTCATCAATAGATGAAGAGGATCTTGTGAATTATGAACCCTTGTCTCATAGCGATGATGTGAACGACGTAGATGATGGCAGTGACCATGGTGAAGATAGCGAGAATAATGATAACTTGGGTGATGACGGTGATGATCTCAGTGAATGGGATATCATGCCGCCATCTTTTTCTGATAAGGTGTCAGCCTATGTTCCTCTTCCTCTTACCGGTAAGCATCGTTTGTTTCGAATTACGACGCGTTTTCTTTCTGCATGTAAACCATTTTCTTGTGTAGATTGTACAACGCTTGAGGAAACCACTGTTGTTTCTCCTCCAACGCAACAGCTTGTACCACCACCAACTCATATATCAGAGCAGCCTTTCTTGGAGCTCTTAATAGTAACTCTCCCACCGGTGACTTTATTAACAATTTCTTTAGCCCCGACGGGGGTTGTAAACATGTCGAGCTCGTCCAGAGTAGGGGATCTTATGGCCCTCCAATCGAGTCCATCTTAACTAGATATCGACATTCCTTCTCAGGCCACTATGCCGAAATCACTTGCTGGCCTCTTACTCGACTCGGCAACCTCGGAAGTTTCAGCGCTGTCTCCCATCGCCATCTCGAGCCAAGCGGATGTGCCTAATTTCCTCAAGATTTCTCTTAGCTACTTAGAAAGTTTAGCGAAGAAAGTGATTGAGGTCGTGCTGGCTGGTCGAGATACTTTTGAAACCTTCAAGCCTATACTCACGAATAATTTGAACAACCTCAAATTTGTGGGTGATGTTCACATCGTTGAGCGTTGCTCAGAAGCCATTTTATGCCTGGAGGTACAACTAAGGTTCTTGGAGGCCTTAGGTCGTGCTGATATCCAGGCGCAGATTGTATCTACTTTTGAGGACATTCTGGTCGAAGAAGCTAATAAGTATGAAGCAGCTCAGCGGTATATAGATGAGAAGGAGATTCAGGTTGAGCATTTGCAGAAGCTGAATGCTCAAAAACAAGCTGAGCTAGCCCTCTAAAATACTTCCTTGGAAGCATTACGAGAGAAGATCATTGCTACTGAAGTAGAGTTGACTAGGCTGAAGGTTCAGTTCAAGTGAGAAGAAGCTATCGTTATTGAACTCAGTGTTAAATGTGCAACTTCTCTAGTAGATTATCACACAGAAGCTAGTGCTCTCGAGGAGGCTAAGAAAGAAGTTGCTACCATGTTGCGCAGCGAAGATGAGCTTCGGCGACAGGCTGAGATGCTGGTGCGAGCTGACCATGAAGAGAAACTTTCCGATATTAAGTCCCAACTTGCCTCTTTTAGTTTGATGAATCGATGAACTTGATTTTGTATCGTTCTTTTGGTAAGAACAACACTTATCTTGTATTGCTTTGTTTTACTTTGAACAAAAGTGGTACTGTTTTGGCTCTTCATTATTTCTTTTGCATGTCATGTTCTGATACGGAACAACAAAATACCGTTTTGTCACCATGGAAGTGATATGTTCATTCCTTCCTATATTATGCTTTTGCTTTAAATACTGAAAGAAACTTATAAGTGCCAGAGGTATAATGTTAATGTGGGGAGTTTGTGGACCTATCGCTCGATGAGAGTCGATAAGTAAAAAAAAATATTACGATCGGGATAACTTTGAGGACCTATCGCTCTATTGATGAGAATCAATAAGTTAAAAATATTGCGATCGGTGCAACTTTGAGGAACTATCGATCTATTGACGAGAGACGATAAGTTAAAAATGTTATGATCGGTGCAACTTTGAGGATCTATTAACGAGAGTCGATAAGTTAAAAAATATTACGATCGGGACAACTTTAAGGACCATCGTTCTATTGACGAGAGTCGATAAGTTGATTTTAACAGAGGAATTATCATCACGTGATGGCGTGATGTAAGCTGAATTCAAACTCTGTGGGAATGAAAGTCGTCATAAGTGTAATGTTAACTTGACAACATTAGAGAGATTTTGTCAGCTAATTTGGTTTAAACCCTGCTGAGGATGTGCAGAGGTTTTAACAACATTCTGCTAGAAAGTTCATAATACATGGGCTTAGAGAACAAGTGTCATATTTTGAAAACACAAGGTGAACCTTTGGTTTAAAATAATTAACCACAAAGGTATGCTCTGCATTTAGAAATTTGAACACAGAGCTAAGCCCCTCACAGGCCCAGACCAGCACTCAGAACTTGAACGCTCCGTTAGAATTGTTGCGTTTTAATTTTTTGAACACAGGGCCTTGTCTTGTGTCTTATCAGAAGTCTAAACGACTATGATGACGAAGAGACCACACTTGGGCGGGAGTCTTAGAACTATGTGCCTCCCACGGTGATTGTAAAAAAATAGACCTGATCGATCTTATCAAGAGCCCATAACGCTTCGAATTCCATCTTGAACTCTTCAACGAGTTTCGTATCACCAATTCCAGAACTCTTTGATCATTCCCACTCGCTTAAGGCTATGGCTTTCAAGAGATCTTGCTCGAGAATGGATGAAGAGGCTATGTACAACATGCCGCCGTCGGGGTACACTTCTTGGTCCACGTCTGGATCGCCAGTGACGCCTCCCTCACCGACGTCCGATCATCGAGGTAAGCAACATTATCTTTTCTATTTAGTATCCATTTTGATAAGTTTTCTCAAACCCCTTAAGTGGGTTATAGATTGACGATGACGAAGATTGTTCGTCTTCTTAATCTCGAGCGCTGAAGCAAGCATCTACGTTCATTGGTGAAACGAAGGGTCGATTCCCTCATTTTGAAACGTTGGTTTAATCATGCTATGTTCGAAAAGGACAACATAGGACTAAATCCCTTTGTTTTGGGGAATCATAATGCAGATTTAATTTCTTGCATTCAAAATTATTTAACGTGGGTCTAGACCCTTACGTCCAAGTTTATTTTGACGCAGGTCTAGACCCCTGCGTTTGAATTCATCTGTTAGGAAGTTTATTAACTTCACTCTTATTTATTTTGTTAATGCAAGATGGGGTTCTACTACTAAGGACATCATCATATATGATTCGGGCTATGCCCCTTCAATTCAACCAATCTCTATGATTCACCCAAACGAGAATTATGAGCGAGTGACCTTCGAGGTGTCTTATTTGAGACCCGATTGTACTCTCTTCCTCCTTAGGTGTTTGAAGAACCAGGTGAAACAAGCCTTCTCCATCGTGATGTATGGTTGGGGCTCCTTCTCTGAATTTCATGCTCCTATCGAGGAAGGATTAAATGATCTCGCTGAAGAAGAAAGTTTTGGAGAAGAAAACTTTCATTTGGAGCTTGTAGAATCAGCGCTACCGTGCAAGGACCAAGCTTATTGTAGGGGAACTAACCCCAGAGGAGTTCGACCTCGGGGATACCACCCTCGACGCAAGGGTTCAAGCAGAAAAGGAAGTCGTTCAAGCGTTGCAACAAGAAGCTTCTGCTGTGGCTGCATTCATCAACGTTCAACTCCGCAAGAAGGTTAAAGAGGGGGTGTTGACTAAGTACGAGAGGGATATATCTAACACCGAGGCCTATCTTTTTAGTTTCTATTTACTTTAAGCCCCAGCGGTACTTGTTATCAATTTTGTAATAACTTTATATTGTTTCTCAAAACATTTATCATCTGCTTATGATGAACTGCTAAAATTTGATGTCCCTTCATTGCATTTTCTTTGTTGTGATCTTGAAATGTCGTAGTCTTAACTTTGGATTGGGGATTCTCCTTGCTATTATTAAAAAATAATCTCTGAAAATTCCTCTGTTAGGGTTAAGCCTCTGCGTTTGAATGAATTCAACGCGGGTCTATCCCTTTTAAAAGTCAAAAACACAGGGTTGGACTCTGCGTTTAAGAGATTGAGACGCATCTATGAAACTTGCGTTCAGGAAGGCTAGAAGGTTTATCTCTTAACCTTGGGAATGTATTCCAGGTTGTTAGGACTTTTCCACTGAATTGGATCGCGCTGATTGATATAACCATCTAGCATATTTTGGAATTTTTTTTTATTATAATAATTCTAGAAAACTTTAATCGTCAGAGGTGTAGCGTTAACTTGATGACATATAAGGTAGGAAAAATAATTTACTATTCCTTATTCAAACGAACTCCTTAAGTGGCAACCCCCAGTCGGACTTAACTGGGGTTTCAGAGAAAGGGGACTTCATGGCCTATGGGTAATATTTCTTGAGAAACTTTCTGTTAATTGGTATCATGAGCCTATCGCCTTTTTTTATCGATGAGATGATAGGCTCTATTTGAATAGACTGACTCTATTATGAAGGACCCTTCCCATTTGGGATTGAATTTCTCTTTAGTCTTGTGTGTCATCACCATGGGTCGTCTGACGGCTAAGACCAAGTCACCTTTCTTGAAAATCATTGACTTTCTTATTGTAGGCTTTAGCAATTCGAGCTTAATACAAATCAATCTGCTGTTGAGCTTGGAGTTGCTTGTCATCTAAGACTTCAAGTTCTTGAAGGCGTAATTGATGCTTTTCTTCTGTTATCATTCCAGTTGCAAGAGCAACTCTCAGGGATAGGATTTGGATTTTCAATAGCAATACTGCTTCGCAGCCGTAAACCAAAAAGAACGGTGTGTCTTTTGTCGGGGTTCTCACTGTTATGCGATAGGCCCACAAACATTCGCCAAGTCTTTCGTCCCAATCGCGTCGGCTTTTGGAAACAAACTTTTTGAGAAGCTTTATAATGGTCTTATTGAAAGCTTCCGCGAGGCCATTGGCTAGCAGATAATACGCTATAGAGGCGACACTCTGGATTCTGAACTTGTCATAGAATCTCTGAAATCCATGGCCAATGAATTATGTTCCATTGTCGTGAACTATTCGTCTTAGTACCCCAAAATGGTAGATGACGTGATGTTTGATAAACTTGATCATGTTTGAAGCATTGACTTCTTTCAATGGAATTGCCTCCGCCCACTTAGAAAAGTAATCAGTCGCTGCCAAGATGAACCGATGTCCTTTGGCTGTTGGCGGAGAGATGAGTCCGACAATGTCCATACCCCAGATCTCAAATGGCCAAGATGCAGATGTTGGATGTAGATTCCCTATTGGCTGGTGAATGAAATCATCGTGAATTTGGCATGCATGATAATATTTAGCGTAGTCAATGGCTTCCAAGAACATCTTTGACCAATAATAGTCAATTCGTCAGAGATGGTCCCCCAACTTAAGTCTAGGTTGATGAGCTCCGCACATCCTATTGTGAGCTTCCTTAAGAGCTTCTTTTGCTTCCTTCCTAGAAAGGCAATGAAGTAGGACTCCATTGTGCGATTTATAATATAGAGTTTGAGAAACCACGTCATAATAAAATCGGAGGGTCTTCCGTTTGATAGCGTCCGCTTTTTTGGGATTATCAGGCAGAATTCCGTATAAAACATAATCGATATACGAAAATCACCAATCCCTAAGTTCAAGATCCATTGAGGTTGTGTAGACTTTTCCTGACATCGTCTTGTCGGATTGTCTGTCCAAGGAAATCTTGGGTAATACAACTCGCATCCCGCGACAGGAATTGTTGTTTCAGCCCCTGGTGGTAATGCTAATGAGGTTACCAGTGAGGCTAAGGCATCTACATAGGTGTCCAGAGCTCATGGAATATATCCAATAAAGAAACCTTTGAACTCCCAAGCTTGTTCCAGCACTGCAAAGTAGTATGGGAGCAGGTCTTCATTGCGCACTTCATATTCTCCTCAGACTTGATTTACGATGAGTTGAGAGTCACTGTAAGCCTTGAGATGTCGAATGTTAAGATCTTCAGCGAATTACATCCCTAATAATAGAGCGTTATACTCAGCTACATTATTAGTGCAGGGTTTGATCAGAGAAAATTCTCTTAGAATCACGTGACCATTTGGGGAAATGAGTACCACCCCACTTCGGTGGTGATCGATCCATGATGGTTTGCTCTAGATACAACATCAAAGAATAATTTCCATACTTGCACACCTTCCTGGGTCACACAAGCTTCGGCTACTTCATCAGGCAAGTCTTCATACAACTTAGATGATCCTGGTACCGGATGATCGGCTAGGAAATCCGCCAGAGCTTGACCATTAACAGTTTTCTAGGGCATGAATTGCATGTCATACTATGACAAGAGAATTACCCATTTTGCTAGTCGATAATTTAGGGAGGATGGTTTTGTCCTAATCACCCTCAAAGGATTTACCTTAGAAATGATATGAATTGTTTGTCCAACTAGGTAATGTCATGTCTTTTGGACAGCGAATACCAAGGCGAGATATTCTTTTTTACTGGATTATACCGGTGTTCAGCTCCTATCATGGTCCTACTTAGGTAGTAGATTGCTTGCTCCTGTCCTTGGTCATTGTTCTGGGCTAACAAAGCTCCCAGGGAATGATCCATGGCTCTCATGTATAGCAGGAACGGTTTTCCCGATATCAGGGTCACAAGGACTGGCGGTTGAGTGAGGTATCTCTTAATCTCTTCAAATATTTTTTGGCTATCTCCGTCCCAAATGAAGGATACTCCTTTCTTCATGAGCTTAGAGAAAGGTTGGCATCATCCTGAGAGGTTGGAGATGAATCTCCGAATGTAAGCCAACCTGCCTTGCAAACCTCTGAGCTCTTTGAGATTCTTTAGAGGCGGCATGTCTTGGATAGCATGAACTTTTTTCTAGGTCAAGAGAAATTCCTTTGGATGTAACTATAAATCTCAGGAACTTTCCACTCGATACCCCAAGGAAAGATTTTGCCGGGTTCATCTTCAGCTAATGTGCTTGCATGATGTCGAACATGTTAGACCCTAGAGGGGGGTGATTAGGGTCTTATGCTAATCTAATCCGATTTTATACCAATTTAAAACTAATTCAATTATTATTCTTGCAAGATAGATATACAATATGTTATGAGCAAGAATATGCAATATGAACAAATGGCAATATCCTAACAATGATATATATATGAGATATATGTGCGAGGATATGAAACTAAGGGTAATATAAACACAAACAAGATAGTGGTCACTATGAGCAATAGATAATGGCGATAAGAATGAAATGAACAATAAGCACAAGTGAGACGCCAAGGCAATCACAAACACATAAAGATGATTACGGAGTTCGGACCTTCCATCCTACGTCTCCGCTCCCCACTCCCGGGGAGAAATCCACTATCACACCAGGTTTTCTACGCTTACCCGAAAAACGTTTACACCTTACAATGCGGTTTTCTAGCTAACCGAAAACTCTACAATCTCACACTCTTGTAATCATACTTTACACCCTCTAAGTGTTAGCATAGCCCGTGTCCTCTTCCTCAAGTGCTGTGAGTGAATCCTAACTTGGTCAACTAGCTAGTGCTGTGAGTGAAAGAGAGAAAGAAAAATTTCCGAGTCAACCCGTGGTCAACCCTAAGGACACAGAATGCAGTTCATCCTATGAAGCTCAAGTGAATGCAATCCATTCACTTCGGTCAGGTAGAAAGGTCGATAATCAAGTAAGAACTCTTCCAAGTCAAACTCTTGATCCAGTACAAATTCCTTCTCCTTCTCCTTCTGATGAATCTATTCAACAATCACCCCCTCAGATGACCAAGAACCTGAACCTGAACCTAAGCCTGCTTTTGATAGGTTTAGACTAGTTGCTCCTTTTCTAAATAGACTCAGGTCTAGGAAACACTCCCCTTAAGAGGAGAAGATCCTAGAAGCATTCAAGCAGGTTAAGATCAATATTCCTCTCTTAGATGTAATTGAACAAATTTCATCTTATGCTAAATTTTTGAAAGAATTATGCACTAAGAAGAGGATAATAAATATTTCAAAGAAAGTCTTTTTAGCCGCCAATATCAGTGATATGCTCTCAAATCCCATACCTTTGAAATGTAAGGATCCAGGTTCTCCTATCATTTCATGTGTCATTGGTAATACTCACATTGATAAGGCACTTTTAGATTTAGGGGCCAATGTTAATTTGCTTCTATATTCAGTCTACCAGTAATTGGGTCTAGGTGTACTAAACCCAACCCGCTGCACTTTTGCAGTTGGCTGATAGATTTGTCAATGTCCCTATGGGTGAGTTAGAGAATATTCCGATTAAGGTTGGAGATTTTATCTTTCCAGTAGATTTCGTAGTCTTGGAAACACAGCCCATTTCCAATCCCAAATGATAGACACCTGTCATCTTAGGATGACCATTCTTAGCCACTTCGAATGCTCTCATCAACTGTACAACTGGTCAAATAAACCTGTCCTTTGGGAATTTGATTGTTGATCTTAACATTTTCAATCCAAATGACCAACCAAATAATCAGCCTCTAGAAATAAATTACATTCAGGAAAGATCAAAAAAAGAAGAAGAAGAAGAGTCTGATTTGAGTTTTGAGGAAATTTTTGATAAAGAATTAGAGTTTTTAGAAGAAGCAGATCAAGTCATTGAGATCGATGAAACTGTGTTAAATATTTGCTGCCTTGAATTAAATTTTAAAGAACTCTTTCTTGATAAACTTAGATTCTTGGAGAATAATCAATAACCAAATTTTTAGAACTCAACCATGAATCTTGGGGTTGAGAAAAATGCTACAGAAGAATTGGTTGTTAGAAAATAAAAATTCACAGTATAAGAGTCTAAGTTCATTAAGAAATGCAAAATGCATGATACCAATAATACATACTTTACTTTGTTACAAGAATTATTAAACACCCCGAAATGCTTGGAATTTCACATTATTGATTATATCATTCTGAATTTGTTTAAAATCCAAGGAAGAATTTTCAACAATAAGGTAGGATTCAATATAGAATACGAGCTCTTCATGTTGAACCCTTCATTCTATATTGCTTGTTTTATTTTATTTCAGAATAATAAAAAGAATTTATTCTTCTCTCATTCGAGAGTTTCTTATTTAGTTGTAAAAAAGAGAGAGAGAAAAAAAGAGAAAAAAAAGAAAAAGAAGAATAAATTTTTTTTATCCTCCTCAAACCAAAGGTAATTACAGATTTTTATCAGCCAACCAAATATAGTACTTCACTTCTTATCTGCTTTACTTTGTGCATCATAGAGTTTGTATTGAGGACAATGCAAAATTTAGGTGTGGGGATGGGAATTAGCTATTTTTTTCTCTTTATTTTACCTTTTTAGTTGCATTTTTTCCTTTTCCTTAAAAAATTATAAAAATATTATCACTTTCCAAATTAATAGAGTTATGTAATAATTGATTTATTTAATAAATTTTAAAATTTTCTAATCCCTAGTTTGTTATTTACTCAAGTTCACCTTTTATGATAACTCTAAATAAATTTCGTAAGAAATGATTTTCAAAGTAGTATACTTTACTTAAGCCTTAACTTAGATTTTTATTTAAAATAATAGAATTTATGCATACTTAGCTTAGAGTTAAAAATAATTTTTCTAAGTGTCTTGATTTACATATTTTTCATAATATATATACATATACATATTGAAATAATAATAATAAAAATAACATTACAAAAGAAGAGTGTGAAAAATGGGCATCAGAAGAAAGAAAGAAAACTATTGAATTCAAGGTGATTCTATCTTATAAAGACTAAGTTGACTGAGTAATTAAGCCTAAGGAGTATTTTCATACTTAATAACCTAAGCTCAATTAGGTTGGGATCCATTGGCCCAAAACTTGGGTCACTTAAAAAGCCCGTTAAAGTAGAAAAAATCACAAAGGAAGAAAGAGTTAAAAATAATAAATAAATAAATAAATAAAATAAATAAAATAAAATAAAAATACTAATAAATGTTTTATAGATATAGTTATATTTGTATATATGGTCTTGGAAAATATTTTAGATCAAGCAACTTGAAAATTATTTAAAACAAAGAGTCAGCATGTTCTTTTCAAAACTTTTAAATTAAATTTCTAAGTTTGACTTAGTTTTGTATTGCTACAATGAGAAGATTTTTTAGAAAATTTACCTTAGAGTTATTTATAAAAATATTTTCTTGAGTAATAACTAGCTTTAATTAGATTGCCTAAAATTATCAAGTAAATTGAGTTATTCACCGACTTCTTTAATTTGGCAAGTTGACCGAATTTTGTGGGTATATTCACTACAAACCCTCACGAGACTACAACTCGTCTACTAGGGTAACCTAGGGGTTTAAAAGCTTGTTATATGCGCTAAATACAACCGCAATTCCTGCGAAAGTGAGTTAGGTTTTCTTTTTTTTTTCTTCCTTTGCTAGAGGACTAGCAAAAGTTTAGGTATTAGGATATTTGATAATCATATTTTATTATAATTGTATACCCTCATTATCTATTTTATATGAATAAATATGTCATTAATAATTATTTTTATCTTTAATTACAGGTTAATGAAAAATAAAGCTAAAGATCTCTTCTCTCAATAAAAACCCATGAATTAAATAAAGAACACAAGCAAGAGCCAAAAACTCAAGTGTAGAATCAAGCTGAGTAGTCTGTAGAAGCCGAAGAAAATAAAAAAATCAAATATGAAAAAAATGTATTCAAGATAGTTAGCCGCAAAGAAACGACGATATGTCTCAATCCGGAAGGCGCAATTTAACATATAATATATGAAAATCACCTATCTCGACGAGACGAAACCATCTGTGAAGGCAGAAACTTGATAGGACATCTATGCTAGCATCGATATGGGCATCGATGCCAGCATCGATGCTGGCATCGATACTGATAGTTCTGTTACGAATTAAGGGTTGATTTTTGATGGTTTTGGATAAGATTTTAATCTAAGGGCTCATATTCATTGATGTTTACTATAAATAGAGGTAGAGAGTGAGAGGTTGAGGGTGTAAAAATTTTTATAACTCCATTTGAAGAGGAAGGCCACTCTTAATTAAGAAGGCCTTCCAAATTTGTAACTTTTATTATAATTAATAAAATATTTTTTTCACCACTTTAAATTTTTTTTCTATTTGTTGGATGATGAAGATGGAGATGAAGAATTATTTAGAGGTTTTCATTTTTTTTGATTTTTGTCTTTTATTTCTTTTTTATTGCTTATTAGTTTAGATTTATTTCTATGCTTGTAGTTAGATTTTATTTTCTTGTTAAATAGCCAAGAGGCTAGAACCCTCTTACCTTAGATTTATTTCATGCTTATATATTATATTTATTTTCTTACATTTAATTCTTGTAATTTATTTTATAGTTTAGATTTTATAATTTCTTTTGTAGTTAGATTTTAATTTCTTGTACTATTCACCTTGAGGCTAGAACCCTCTTGGGTTTAGTTTTTCTTTTTGTTTATTTTTATTTTTTTTGATTCGCCTTGAGGTTAGAACCCTCTAAATAATTATCATTTTATTTTCTTGTACTATTCATCTTAAGCCTAGAACCCTCTTGGGTTTAGTTTTTCTTTTTGTTCATTTTTATTTTCTTTAATTCTCCTTTAGGCTAGAACCCTCTAGGGAATCATCATTTTCTAAGAAGTAGATTTAATTCTAGATTACCTATATATTTAATTGAATTTGCCATCTTTAATTTCTTGAATTTTTTTAATTCTTAATTCTCCTTTTTTATTCTTGATTTTATTCATCTTTCCTTATGAAAATCATTCATTCTTTGTCACATTCACCCTCACTTACATTTCGTGCCGATTTACACACTATCACTTCCACTATCTCTATCTCTCCACAACCACATTC
This sequence comes from Asparagus officinalis, assembly GCF_001876935.1. NCBI lineage: Eukaryota > Viridiplantae > Streptophyta > Magnoliopsida > Asparagales > Asparagaceae > Asparagus > Asparagus officinalis. The sequence continues at coordinate 29,860,187 of NC_033797.1, read as the reverse complement.
ACTCATCACTCCTAATTATCACGCACAAAACATAAGAACCGATTTTAATTTTCTCTTACAAACACCTTCCTCGTGGGATCGATAACTTTTTATACTATAACTTGATTAACTGTGCAATTGTAATTTTTGGTATATGTTTATGCCGCATCAGGAACTTGAAGTCCCGTTCAAGTTAGAACTTCAGTTGAGGAAACTCTTGAGCTCATCCTTCCCTGTTGAACCATCTGGCTTTGCTAGGAGCCTGACCTTGAAGTCCAATCAGAACCGACTCCTTCGTCCCCCGTCTCGTCATAGTTACCTTTCGCTCCAAATTGTAATCCTTTTTCAATGGCTCTTCATAAGGCCTAATGAATAGCGAGACAAACTTTTTGCTTGTATTCACTAGCCTCTTCGCTCGGTTCAATGTCACTAAGTTTGTCTCCTTTGGAAGAGATGCCGAACCAAATATGAACTTCTCACCGTCTTTGGTGAATGTGTACTTCTGAGCCCGCTTTTCATAGATTGTGTATCTATCCTACAAATATGGATTGCCCGGTATATTCTAATAAACATCCAATGGAACTACGTCGCATGTGACCTCGTCAATATACGACTCATGTAGTGCAAATCTGAAAGAGCATTGATTAACTACACTCAGCCCCGTCTCCTTCTGAATCCACTTTAATGGATATGAATTTGGATGCTTGACCATCTTCAGACCCAGCTTCTGAACCAAGGCCCCAGATATCAAATTCTTCTCACTGCATGGATCAACTATGGCATCTACCAAACTGGTCTTCACTTGCAACTTAAGAACAAAGAGCTGCTCTCTGGGATCTTTGTCCTCCTTTGCGGCCTGCTTCCTTGCCATAAGGTTAAGATTATTATTAGGCTCTGTCATCCCTAGGACTTCTTTCGGACATTATGTTATCACATATGCCTTTTTCTCCTCCTTCTTCTTCAACCCCTTCGGTTTGAGATGAGGATACTTCTCCTAGCACCGATCAGTAACATGTATTGTCTTCTCACAATGACTATAAATCAGTCCAGCTTTCCATGGATCTTCCTTCTTCTTTTCCTTCTTAGGTTGGGAACCACTAGACTCGTCTCCAGCTTACTTGGCTTCTCCCTTCGTCTCGTTGCTCTTCTTCTATTTGCCTTCAATAGCAATAGCCTTCACGCTCGCCTCTACAATTGACTCAACCGCGAATAGCTTCATCTCTTTCTGGATGTATTCGTTCAAACCCGCCATATATGTCATAAAAACTGAGTACTCCTCCGTCGCAAGGTTGAAGATCATCGCTTGTTGTTGACACTCAGTCGTGTATTCTTGAACAGTTTGATTGAATCTTTGGTGCAAGTCGTACCACTTGTACCAACGCTCTTCAAGGAATCCCATCGGGTAGAACTACTTTCTTAGCAACTCATTGAACTTATTCCACGACACCGCTTTCTCCTCCTGCTTGCAATAGGATTTCCACCACGTGACACGTCAATACATGCCCTAAAAGCTTCAATGTCGCAAAAACAATCTTCTCTTTTGACGAATAGCCATAAATAGTAAAATAAGTCTACATACGCTCGATCCAATCATTAAGCCTTTTGACATTAACACTCCCATCATAAACATGAATCTCTACTCTGAAATCAATCTTCAGATTTTGGTAAGGACCCTTACCCCATTGATGTGAAACAGCCCTGACGGCCTCAACCTCCTCATCAGAATCTAAATGTTTACACTCCCCATCGAACTCTATAGGTTTCTTCTTAGACTTTGAAGAAGATTCCCCCTTTTTGTCCCCTCCATGGATAAGATCGACGAGTTGTGTAAGAGTTTTCGATATGTTTCTCCAATGCATCAAGCATCGCTGAGTTATCGTTATCCTCCATCTTCTTCTTCCTTGATTTCTGGACAAGTATCTCGCCTAGCTTCTTGTATTGCGATCGAGTAAGGACCATGCATAGGACACCCCCTTCACAGTATTTGAAGGCTCTGATACCAACTTGATACGAGTCGCCGTGCGAGCACCTTTGATGTGGAATTATCAAAGGTGGGTTTTAGAAGAAAATAACAAAACACATACGACAATTCAATTGGCAAAGGAAAATACATTCTCTAGATTATGAAGAATAGAATATTACAAAATCTCTCTCACAATCTCTCTATAATAAAGAACAATCTCTCTATTCTCTCTAAATCCTAATCTCTTGATTAGAATCTCTCTTCTATCAATCTGATGTTTAGAAACCCTAAACAATCTCTATTTATAGGTCAAACAACATGGGTGGTAAAGTGATAAATGCCCAAGTCAAACCCAACTAGAATTCGTCTCAAAACAAAATTTAATAGGCCCATGAAAACCTGTCGGTCGACCGACATACATTAATCGGTCGACCGATCTAGGCTCATCAATCGACCGATCATAGTGCGTTGGTTGACCGTCCAGAACACATGTTTTTGGACCCTAAAGGTGCAGGTTTTCAGTCGACTAGGGATAGTTGTTCGGTCGACCGATATAGCTTTATCGGTCGACCGGTGCTAGCTCGTCGGTCGACCGGCCAGAGCTGCTTCGCCAGCTTCCAAATTTATACTGTTTTCCTGCTTTTGACCATTTTCCCCGCTACTGACGACTCCGTCTATGCTTCTATTCCTAAGCTACCATGAGAATCATCTATCTTTAAGCTCTCATGAGGATCGCTAAGCTCCCGAAGTAAGGAAGAAGATACACCCGTATCAATTAACATCAATCCTTCTCCACATTTATCTTTTTTAATAAAATTAGACCATATTTAGATGTTGAAAAGGGATAGTAAACCTTAAATAAAAAGTTAAATTTATTTATCTTAATAAAAGAATATTGAACATCTACTATTTTCTTTACTAAGTTTTGAAATTTTAGTCATTTTTTGTGATTTTGAACTTTTGAAGGTGTGTTTTGTAAATTTTAAAATTTTGACAGTATTTTTTTAAAATTTAAGTTGAATGCTTGTAATTTTCATGTTTATTGTGTTGGTGGGTAGTTTGAGAATATCAGCATATTTCTTACAATTCTGAAATTTTGAGAGTGTTATTGCAATTATTAAACCTTAGGATTATTTTTTATAAAATTTAAATTTTTAGTGCTCTACTAAATTTTTTTTAGATTTGATATGTGTCGGTTATAGGTTTTGAAATTTAGGTTTTTTTGTGATTTTTAACTTTAGAAGGAGTTTTTGTAATTTTTAAAATTTTGAGGTTATTTTTTTACAAATTTTAAATTTTTAGGCGTCTGATGGTAATCCCTTGAATTCATCTTTATTATTTGTAAGTTTTGAAATTTTAGAATTTTAAGGTGTTTTTTTTATCATTTGAACGTTTGAGGGTGTTTCTATAGTTTTTATAACGTTGAGGATGTTAATTGCCGACTCTAAATTCTTTGAAGGCTACTGTTAATTTTCAAAAAAAAAAATTATTTTAAGTTTTAAGATATCAAGACGTTTTGTGGTAATTTTAAAGTTCTGAGGGCATTTTGTGCAATTATAAACTTTTTTTAAAAAATTATTTAGCTGTAGGTAGTTCACATTGGATTAGGATAAGAAATAACTATGATTATGATATGTTAAGATTTAAATAAAATATTCAAAATAGTGGATGGTAATATTCACGATGGAAAGATTTTCCTGAACTCGTAGTTTTTAAAGGGAGTATGATATAATATCATTTTATTTGTTATTATTATTTTTATTTTGCAGACAAACTATTGTTAGAAGTTGACTGTTGGAATATCACTACCACATAATGGGTCTATGGGGATGGTTTATAACCATCTCGCTAGACAATAAAATCGTCCTCATTGGCCTACGTGAACGGTTACTCATATGATACCTTTGCTGTTGTAGTATTTGGTCTAACACGACAGTTCATGATCCAAGTAGCGTGTTTCTTAAATTGTTGTCGTTTATAACATTTGGGGACGGTTTAACTATTAGGATGGTTCATGTTTTTGAAGATGGTAACAGTTATTTGGCAACGGGAATGACTATATTTTTAAGCTATCGTGACAGTTACGCACCAAGGGGGACAGTTTCGAGTTTGATCTAGGAGGACGGTTTTGTTGTCTATGGGAACGTTTTTGTTTGTGATCTATGCTGATGATTTTTATACCAAAGGAGACGGTTAGCAATGGGACCGGTTTTTAGCAATGGGGACAGTTTTTAGATATAAAGATATAGGAACGGGTATATATAGCAAAGAGGACGGTTATCAATTTTGACCGTGCAAAAGCAAATCATCCAGATATATCACACATTTTTTGACATGCAATTTCAAAATTAAAAAAGAACAAAACAAAATGAAAACTCCATGATTTATACCTGCTCATGTGACAAACAAATAAATAAAACTCCAAATGATGTTGGTAGCAAACAACCAAACATAAGGAACAATTCATTGGTTCATTACAATAACTTTAGTACAAGTTTTTTCTTTTGTCCAAAGTACATAACTAAAATTCCTCTTTCATTAAAACAAAAAGTGTCTTCTGTTTAAAGGTCTAAATTGGTATACATAATTTGTAAATTATTTGGATAGAGCTAATCTCATAGTAAGTGAAAAGCACGCATGGATTAACCTGTTTCAGCCACCATCAATTTTCCTGCATAAATTTAGATAAAAATATAAAAATAAGATTATATTCATTGCAAGATTCAGTCACTTGAATATATACTTTAAAATATCAATAAAAACTCAACTAAACTTACCTCAAATGATCTCCTGTTTTGAAGAGGTTGACATATAATTTTTTTCGCTTCCATGTTTTTGTTTGTTCCCTGGTCATTCTAAGGACAAAAGATACATCAGAATGCATATGACTCAGCCCAGTTTTCTTGTAATTCAGTACAAAATTCAATCCAGGAATTCTTACAATTTAGTCCAAAATTACAATCCAGTCCCCAAAAAATCTAGAAGTCACAGAAATTATAGTATACCCCTGTAATTTACAGTGTACTCCATGACAAAACCCAGAAATTGTATTTCAGCCCAGAAATTCAACCACATTTATAATTCAGTCATCAGGAAATATAGAAAGTGCAGAAATGAACAAAAAATATCAATGAAAGTCGAAAAGCATAACACAAAGTAAGGAGTCTTCCTGTCTAAACAACTAATAAAACCAACAATATATATTAGTGAGTAGTTTTACTTATAAAAATGTGCAACGAAACCATGAAAAGTCTTAGATGTAAAAAATGAAATTGAACTGAATTCATCTATAGGTACATGCAGGTGATACATAGATTTTGAGAGTTTATAGATCAATCCTGCATGGATCAAGCTATGGTTGTTTTTTGATTGTTGAAAATAACTGATATTTTCATGGGGTGTTTTGAAAAAATTTATGACTGCTGGAGACACTTTTTCAAACCTATAAATAGCCTATGATTTTAGACATCATATCACTACTTTCTCAAAATTGTTTCTCTAAAAAAAAGGCCTACAAACTTGTTTTAGAGGATAGGTGAAAATTTTCAGATTTACATTCTGGAATTTTCAAATTTCCGTTGTATCCTATGAGGATAATTTGCATTAACCTAAAGTAAAGTTCAATTATCAAGTGGGGCAAATTTTCTTTAAGGAATTTCATGCCCCATAATTTTTGTCTCATTCCTTATTTTACTAACAAATAGTGTTCTATATATTACATATCGTGTAGAAAGAAAACTGTAAAGGAATAAGGAAAAATATATATGATTTTCTTTATAAAAAAGAGGGCTTATAGTAAACCTTTATGAGCTTCTTGAAGGAGAAAAGAGAGAGATACATAAAAAGGAAGCCAAATAATAATCATATCCTCATGTCTTAATTTTTAATTGATGTTGAGTAGAGAAAGGTATAATTTTAAGATGGTTACAATTGAATAATAAATTAGAATATATGAAGTTTTGGATAATAATTATAAAAACATAAAACATTTGAGGGAAATAAAAAATACAATAGCTAAATGCTTTTTGTTTCTTAATGATGTAGATCAATTTTAATGAACTGTATTATAAAAATGGACGAATCATGCATTATAAAGCTGGATGAATCATCATGCATTATAAAAATGGACGGGTCATGTATGGTTAACTTTTAATCATACTAATAAGGAAACCTGAATCAAGTATTATCATCAAAATATATGGCGCGGAAAAATAATATTAATTGCTCATTAGCGAAACATAGCGACAACACATATTGGTGGTAGATCAACTCAAATTCGACCATACCTTTCGAGCAACAATAACTATCTAAACTACTACTATCATCAATATGTACAAAAATTGAAATATGAATTCTTTCAGCAAAATTCTTTTATAAGGGGGTGTTAGTAGGGGTGCCAAACGGTTCGGATATATCCGAAACCAATCCGCATCCGTATCCGAATGGATGCGGATATGGTAAGCTAATTTTGAAACCGAACGGATACGGTTTCGGATACGGATCCGGTTTCGGGTTTTTTCGTATACGGATTCGGGTACGGATATAAGGGTTGCGGATATGGATATCCGCAATGTAATAATGATTCGGGTAATCGGGTCCCAAATTTATAGTTACAAACTCGCTAACCCAAAACCAAAAGTAAAAAGGAAAAAAAACCCTAAGCCCTCACCCTCAGTCCGCCTCCAGTGCTCCACTCTCCATCTCCAGTTCTCCACGATTCTCCAGTCCACTCCAGCCCTCAACCTCAGGCCGCCTCCCTCAACCTCATTCCACCTCCCTCACCCTCAGGCCGCCTCCGCCCTCAACCTCAGGCCGCCTCCCTCAACCTCAGGCCGCCTCCGCCCTCAACCTCAGGCTGCCTCCGCCCTCATTAGCGTTTGATGTTTATTACTTGTAGTATTCTTATGGAGTTTACAGTGTTCGAGTGATTTCTTGTAGGCACAGAGATCTGAGATGCTGTGATATGGTTTTTTTTCTTTTCTTTTTTTTTTTTGGTGCAGATTATAGTATAGTTTCACATGCTTATGTTGGAGGTTCTAAAAGCAATGTCATGTGCAGACTTTGTGAGGAAAGAGGATGGAGACGATTGGTGTTGAAATCGTATGGATTAGTAAATTAAATGCTGAGTAGCAGCAAAAGAAGTGATAAGAGAATTATTTTTTTTCCTTCATTTTTCTTAATAATTACTTACTCTAGTTTTCTGATCAATATCTGGGAAATCGAGTTAACTACTTTTAAGTAAACCAAAGCAACAAGATTATGAGTCATTCTTCCATAAATATCTGATCATAGAAGTAAACAATTCAACTTTATTATTATTATTATTATTTATACTGAAAAAGTCAAATATCAAATCAAATTAGTCACCAAATCAATTTGTTATTATTATTATTATTTATACCAAAGCAATCTGATCATAGAAGTACACAATTAGTCACCAAAACAAATTAGTCACCAAATTAGTCACCAAATCAATCTGATCATAGAAGTAAACAATTAATCCATGTTGGCCTGGTCTACAGTCAAATATCAAATAAAATTAGTCACCAAGACATAGAAACTCCAAGACTTGATCGCTGACGACCATAAATTTCTGAGTTAGAGAAGAAATATAAAAAAGATCATGTCTGAAGTTTTTTGTCTTCAATTTTCAATTCATAGACCTTTGAAATTCTGGAAATGATTGTTGTAGTTTGGTTACAATTCCTGACACTATTGTTTTAGTTGGGTTGTGCTACTAAAGATTTTGGATGAAGATTATATGTTTAATAAATTTGTGCTCAATTTTAGTTTTTAACTGATGGTTTTGGATGAAGATTATATGTCTAATAGATTTATGTCGAATATCCATTTATATTCGTGATCATATCCGATCCGATTCTCAAATATCCGAACCGTATCCGTTTCCGATAAATACGGATACGGTTAAGTTTTTTTCTTACCGAAGGTGATCCGTATCCGTATCTGTTTACGTTTATAAAAAATGGATATGAATACGGTAAACGTCATATCCGAACCGTATCCGCTCCGATAACACCCCTAGGTGTTAGTCAATTAGGACATTTTCATGCAAAATGAGATAATTGTTAAAGTGTAATAATTTTTCACTAGTGGAATATTTTGGTGGGATAAATAGAAACAATTTTGTGAAGCGCGATATTTTGATAAAATAACATGGGATAAATTTTTATAATCATGAAATATATTGTAATATACTAAAGAAATGAAACAAGAGACAAGAGACAAGAGACAAGAGAAGAAGAGAAATTGTAATATTTTAATTAATCAGCAAAATTTGGACCTTGAAGGATTCAAACAAAAGTATAATGGATCATCGAGTCTTTCATATACTTGGATTCCTGAGACATTCACATGCATATAAATATCCAATTTTATTTGAAACCAACACACATGTATGTCGGCATGACCTTGCAGCTAGTCACAAATAACACACATATGATAAACAACAGCACTTAATAAAACAAGCAAGAATACTAGGCAAGTACGAAAAAATTCCAGTTTGAACAGCCTTTTGATATAGGTGTGAACAAAAATCACAAATGGAAATTTCATCAAAATACATACCACTGCAGAGCTGACAGTTGACAGCCTTCCTAACGAGTACGAACCGACTAGCTAGAGCTTTCGTGCTGATAATGTGTTGTAATATACTAAAGAAATGAAACAAGAGACAAGAGACAAGAGACAAGAGAAGAAGAGAAATTGTAATATTATTCATCTATTCCATTTCCATACATCGTACAATTTATAGATACATGATGGAAGACAAAAGGATATCAAGTTAATAGTCCACATACAAAGTAATGTCCACATACATTTTGTCTTTTAGATATCAACAAAATGTCTTTTAGATTTCAACACTTCCCCTTGGACATTACTTCGAAATGTCAATGCCTTGTTAAAAACCTCGCTAGAAAAAAAAACCCAGTAGGAAAAAAACTAGTCGAGGAAAAGAGTATATGACATACATACATTATTTCTGTTACATCAGTTGTCTCGTTACAAACCTTTCGATAAGAAAAACCATGTAGCACAAAAACTTAGTAAAGAAAAAAAAGAGTACGACTATGATCTTCGGGATCCAAACTTGTGTTGCATTAGTTGACTCATTAAAAACCTTTAGCTAAGAAAACCCTGTGGGACAAAACTTAGCAAAAGGAAAAAAGAGTACAACTATAGTCCTTCAAAGCACAATCTTCGGGATTGCATTGAAAATTCGCTCCCCCTGATGATGACAATCTTCTGAGTCTATGCTAAGAAAAACCCTGTGGGACAAAACTTAGCGAAAAGGGGCAAAATATGATGATAGACCTTCAGGGCCCAATCTTCAGTATTGTTCTTTAAGAATTTGCTCCCCATTAAGACGATAGTCTTCCAAGTCTGCGCATACCAATATTGTGAACATATTTCTCATAAGTTGATGTAGGCAGAGATTTAGTGAACAAAATTGCAATATTGTCACTTGAGCGAACTTTTTCGATGGTGATTACGTCATTCTTTTGGAGCTCATGTGGATAAAAGAATTTTGGCGTAATATGTTTTGTCATGGTTCCTTTTATATATCCACTGCTCATTTGTGCAACACAAGCTGCATTGTCCTTATAAAGGATAGTTGGGATAATATCATCTTTCGCTAGACCGCACGAGCCACAAATATGTCGTATCAACGATCAACGATCTTAATCATACACATTCTCATGAGGCCTCATATAAAATGATAATCTTTGAGTGGTTAGAAGAAGTAGTCACCATGGTCTGCTTAACAGACCTCTAAGAAATGACAGTACCGTCACAGAGAAAAACATAACCAGTCTGGGATCTGGCGTTATGGGGATCAGACATGTAGCCAACATCCTAATAGCCCACTAATGTCATATCTTGGTTTCTTTTATAGAATAGTCCAAGATCTTTTGTACCTTGAAGATAGCGAAGGATATGTATAACACCATTCCATTGTCTCCTTGTAGGAGAAGCACTATACCTTGCTAGCAAGTTCACCGCAAATGCAATATCAGGCCTGGTGCAATTTGCAAGATAAAGAAGTGCTCCAATGGCGCTCAGATAGGGAACTTCTGGCCCTAACATTTCTTCATTATCTTCTTTAGGTCTAAATGGGTCTTTATCCACTTCGAGGGACCGGACGACCATTGGTGTGCTAAGTGGATGAGATTTATCCATATAAAATCTTTCCAAAACCTTTTTTTATGTAGGTTGACTGGTATAGAAAAATTCTTTCTGGGAAAATGCTCGATCTGTAGGCCCAGACAAAACTTGGTTTTTCCCAAGTCTTTTATTTCAAACTCCGTCTTTAGGCATAAGCTAGCTTCTATAAGCATCTTGTGTGTTCCAATAATATTTATATCATCAATATAGACTGATATAATATAGAAGCCATTTTCGAATTTCTTTATAAACACACAAGGGTAGACATCATTATTTGCATATCTCCTCTTCAGGAGGAACTCACTCAGTCGGTTATACCACATTCTACCCGACTGTTTCAAGTCGTATAACGACCTTTATAATTTAATGCTATACATGTTGCGATTCTCGTTTTCTCTCAATTCAGGAATTTTAAGTCCATCAGGGACTTTCATATAAAAATATTAGCGTCTAATGATACATATAAAAATGTGGTCATGACGTACATATACTGCATATATAAATTCATAGTTTCTGCCATAGGTATTAACTTGCGGAACGTAATACAATCACTAAGAGGAGAATATTTTACATCTAAATCGATGATGAGTCTCTGCGTGAACCCATTGAGCTATGAATCTCGCTTAATATCTCACCACCTTACAATTCTCATTTATTTTTATTACGAAGACCCTTTTATATCCTACAGGGATATATGGACTACAGGTTCAAAATACTTTAGCGAGTTCAGCTCAGCCTCAATTGCCACTTTCCATCTCACCTAGTCCGAGTGCTTCAAGCACTCTTCTACTGACTTAGATTCTGGATCCAGATTATTTTCGGAGATAGTAAGAACAACTGTAGAGGCAACTATGTTGTCGACGACTTTTATATTTCTATTATATATTTCTCCTTTTTTTACAAATTTATGGCCACTTCAATTCTTATTTTATGTCAACCAAATCCTCGTCATTTCCCTTAACAATTGGATTTGGTCATTCCGCATCTCCAGTATTGTGATTATCAAACACGTGCAACTTTTCTGGAGATTCCATCTTCAGGATGAACCTCTTCCAGAGGTTATGGGAGTGACTGTCTTTCTATATAGAATTTAGTTTGCCGCAGATTTTTATCTTTTACAATAACATGCTTTATATGCTTCTGGCACAGTATGCTTCTGGCATACCAAATCATCAATGATATGCACAACATGAATATGGGGCTTAGTCACTCTTTTCTTAGCAGATTATCATGTGAACTTCTGGTTCAGTTTGACTAGTACGTAGATATAAATATTGAAGATCTTGTTAGCGTCCATAAGTGGCTTCCATCAATATTTATTGGCGTCCTAAAATATTTTCGGGTCATGATATATTTTATTTCTCTTGTCTCTTGTCACTCTTTTTTTATTGGCTTCCATCCTAGTTGTTATTAAACTTGGGCATTTTGGTATTAGGTCTACCCAATTATGGAGGTTGAATACAGTAACTTGTAACTTGATATTGTTAATTATGCCTCAAAAATTTTTATCATTTTATACCACTATGGTTATTAAGTATATCAATTATCACTATTTTCATCAAAAGTTGATTTCATTGTGGAATTCATTATATATTCAGTCGATTACAACAAATTCAAGAGAAATAGCCTTTTTATAAGACTTCTTTTACACAACAAAAGGAAAATTGTAACTTTTTAGAAAATAACGTAGGAATCGTTTATCGATTTCTGCTTTTGTGGGACTTTGCCTGTGCCGGGAGTGCGTTAGCTCGTGGACCGCCGATCGCAGATTCTGATCGAATTGTGAAGGTTTTAGGTATTCTTCCTTCGTTTAGAAGCAAGAATAAAATCAGTGGATATCTTATCAAAGTAAGACAAACACTCTTCTCAAGATTAAGTCGAAGCTTAAATCTTAAGGAATCATCAAAAAGCTCAAGTACTCTGCTCTATCTGCTCTCTGTGCTTCGATCCCTGTCAGTAATGGCCCTAGAGGGGTATTTATAGCCCTCAGGAGAAGTTCAACTGAAAATACAGCGTTATGAAGAAGTTGTGACTGCGAGACAGTTGTCTATCTCGGCGGCCGAGACAGTTGTGACTGTCTCAGCTTCCGAGACAGTCATGACTATCTCGGAAAGCTCAAACTGCCTGGCAGTTTTTACTGTAACTGTCTTCCCACGTTCCAAACTCTGTTATTTTGATAGTTATCCACGTGATTCTCGCCCACGTTCTTGAACAGTTGATAGCCACGTATCATGCAGTTATTTTACCAATTCTTTGAACATTTCAGAGCTGACTCGTGTGCGAGACAGTCGATATTGTCTCGCATGCGAGACAGTCAATACTGTCTCGCGTACACTGTCTCGCATTGCGAGACAGTCAACACTGTCCCACGTACGAGACAGTCTACACTGTCTCGCGTGCGAGACAATCTACACTGTCTCGATCCTTTCGAGACAGCTAAGGCCATTTCTTGTGATCTTTGGATGATCTTCTTGTTGTCTTAAGTTGTGTTTGAATATCTATCAGTATTTTTTGATGCCTATAGATACCCCCTCTAAAGTGTTTCAGCCTCATTCTTTTATAAAAGAGGCTGGAATACTTTGGATATGATACGTCTGACCATAAATTCATTGACTTCTTCAATTTTCAGTCTATTTAGTTTTTTTATCGGATAGCTGTAATTTTTCCGGTGTTACATTTATCGTTTGACCGTTGTCAAAATCTTGAACTGAAGCTGGCGTGTTGATTTTTGAATTAGCTCTTGTCGTTGGATTAACGTTAAACTAATCACCTTCGTCGGGAGTTTGTTTCTGAGTCACGATTGAACTCCCTGAATTAATTCCTTGAACTGACGTTTTATCCTGAGCCTTGTTTCGGCAGAATTATCGATGCGTTGGCTAGAGTAGACTTTCGTTGCAACGCATTGACTGGCGTTGGGATATGGCAAGCCCAAGTGTAGAGACTGTAAGACCAATTGTTAATGTCGGTTCATCTGCCTGTACAGAGTTTCTCCTGGCATGGAACATTATATATTTGTTGGTTTTTTAGTTAAACACAGGGGGATTTTGATTGTAGGACCAGTCATTAGAGCTGATACGACCACAATCACTAGAGAGACTTTTTCGATGTTGTCTTGTGTGCACGAGACAGTATACCCTACCTCGTGTGTCTGAGGTGGGTTCAATTGTCCCGCTTGAAGAAAGGTGGCCTTCGGGCTAAATTTGTGTCTTCCTTGAGTTTGGCAGAGCTTAAACTTTATTATGAGTATTTATCCTACTCAGAATAAATACTTATAGGATTTTTGGCAAATCCCCAGCCATCAACGGATTTGATAAGCCTTTACCAATTACCGTTTGAATCGAGCTAGCATGCAGATTGTTTAAGTCAGTTCTGCATGTAACGTTGTGCTAAGAGAATAAACTCTCTTAGACTTTGTACTATGATGTTGAATACATAGGTTTGGTCATTTTTACAAGAACGTACCACCCGGCAATGTGTGTTATACGTAGACTTATCTCTAATAAGGGACTGAGATAACGTCCCCTACGTATAAAACATGGATTTGAAAATATTGATGGGTTGCGTCTTTTTTGTGAAAAGATGAACTCAACACCGGAAAGGAAGAATTTTATATTCTATCTCCTGGTCTTTTTTTTGTTGGTAGAGATGAACCCAATGATGGAGAGGAAGAATTTTATATTCTATCTCCTAGTCTCTTTTTTTGTTGGTAGAGATGAACCAAATGCTGGAAAGGAAGAATTTTATATTCTATCTCCTGGTTTCTTTTTTGTTGGTAGAGATGAACCCGATGCTGGAGAGGAAAAATTTTATATTCTATCTCCTGCTGTAAAAGAAACTCAAAATAGGATCTCCACTTCGAGAATCTAAAGGGTGAAACTAAGAGTGGGATCTTCACTCCGAGAATTAAGAAGATTTAGATAACCCTAATTGTTAAAATGATTGATTATCCATGCTTTGGAACCTCTTGACGAAGGCTTTGACGGACTCCCTCTTCTTCTGCTTGGTGGCGAGAAGGGTATGGATGGAGACTTCTGTATCCTCTTCAAAGAATCTTGACAGAAAGAGTTTCTCTAGATCTGCCCACTTTTGGATACATCCGGTAGGCAATTTCCTGAACCATTCAAAGGCAACTCCCTTGAGGGTGCCAATGAATAATCGAGCCAGTATGCCATCATTTGATATCACATTTCCAGTCTGTGACTTGAAATGATAGATATGTTGGTTCGGTGATCCCGTGCCGTCAAAAGTTTGTAGCGTCAGGACCTCGAATTTTGGAGGATAAGGGGCTGCATCCCATTCGGCAGGATATGGCCTGGTAACTCCCTCATCTTGGAGCTCGCTTCTATTAGCAATGACATTTAGGCGGGCTTCCAATTCCTCGATTTTAGCCGACTGAGGATTTTGCTCATTCTTATGTTGGCAATGGCATTGAGGCGGGCTTCCAATTCTTCCATTTTGGCAGATTGGAGATTTTGCTCGTTCTCTGTCTCTCTTCCTTCATTAGAGGAAGATTCCAGGTTATGGGCTTCTTGGTCAGAAGCCATGTCATCAATCACTTTTCCCTTTCCTTTGCTTGTGTGAGGTCGGGATGAAGACGTTTTTCCTCTCCGGGAGGATTCTTGCCTAGGTGGCGAATCTGTCTTCTGAGATTTGGCCTTGTCTGCGACGATTTGATTCATCAGGGCCAAGAGTTCATTGATGACCTCCTGCTGAGATTTGATCATGGCCTCCTGCTCATCAAGTCTCTTCACGAGATCTTCATGGTTTCCCATCATATAAGCAGAGCTCTTATGTTCAACAAAGGAACTTGACGATTGAGACTCTGCAATGGCTGAGTGTTCATCCTCATAATTGGTTCCTCTGGCTAAACTCTGATAGTTGATAGGAGGAATGGCTCATGTTCACGTCCGAGTGCATTGGTAGATTCCTTCAAACTCGTTAGCGATTTCTCTGACGGTCGATGAACGACTTGTCTCAGAGTTATAGGAAC
The DNA here is from genome assembly GCF_001876935.1 of Asparagus officinalis. NCBI lineage: Eukaryota > Viridiplantae > Streptophyta > Magnoliopsida > Asparagales > Asparagaceae > Asparagus > Asparagus officinalis. The sequence continues at coordinate 29,845,071 of NC_033797.1, read as the reverse complement.
TAGGACCTGAGGCTTTCCCTCTGGCGATCACATTATTAGTGACCCCAGGATACTCAGTCTCTGGAGACTTCTTCCTGTGAGAACGTCGTCGTTGGTTGGGCAAAGCAACATTCGTAAATTGGTCGAACACCAACAGTTTGACCGCATATGAGCAGCATTGACATCCCGAGAGGACCGTAGGAATTAGTCATTCACATTGGAATGAATGAATGACTTGTTGCATCGGTCTTTCTCTTGATATGAACTCTCTCAAATCTGTTGTGAAGATTCGAGGAGAATTACCCACTGCTCTTGAGGTTTGAATTGAAACCCACAGTCCATGATTGGACATGACTGGCTATTGTTGAACATGGATCTGGTTTGAGATGCCTTGAATCCGTGGACTTCTTATATCCGCCCCTCAATCTAGTCGCGCTACGCAGAGTATTCGGAGGTCTTGCTGCTCGGTCAGCGAGCCGAGGGTCTAGGGGGAGGCGTGCCCCTGGCCGGGGGGTCTCGGGGGGTGGACTACCCCCCGACGGGGTTCGGGGCAGCGCCCCGAATCACTACGGTATACACCAGGTTCTACATTGGATATCATTACCCGAACGCATGCCTGAGCTCCAGGTGTTGCTGGTGAAACGCAGTCCTGATGTCTGCATTTAGCTGATGAAATGCAGTCTTGAAATCTTCATTTTGATTCGAAAATGCACTCCTGAGAGTTGCGTTCAATTTATGGAACGCACTCCTAAGAGTTGCGTTTTGGTTCTGGGACGCACTCCTGAGAGTTGCGTTCAGCCAGATCAACGCAGTTTTGAGGTCTGCGTTTTGATGTTGGAACGCGCTCCTGAGAGTTGCGTTTTGATTCCGCATTTTGATGTTAGAACGCGCCTCTGAAGGCTGCATTTTGATTGCACAACGCGCCGCTGAGGGCTGCGTTTGGCATAAGCTGAGCCCACTCCTTCGGAGGAGGGGCTGTTCGAGCAATCTTAGCGAAAGGAGAGGGATTCCTTCGACATAGGAGCAACAATTGGAGCTTTAGTCTCCTTGAAGACTTTGCGGATCTTGCGCATAGCCTTAGGGCTAAGGGATCTGAAGGAGATGGCCTCCTTAAACTTAGCTTGATCAAACTCTACCACGAAAGTTTTGACGGTTGTTTCAGTGAGATGAACATCGAATTGCACCACCACTTCTTCGTCAGAGAAGCTAGTCCCCAGCGGAGTCGCCATTTTTTGTTTGGTGGAAAATTTGTACTAAGAAAAATAATGAAAGAATCGTATTTGATTTATTCTCTCTAACTGCTTAGAAAAAGAATAATTACAACATTCTCAATCTCGATTACAATTGGATTTTTTGATTACAAAAGAGAAGAGAATTGATCTGGATTCTCCCCTTTGTTTAATTCTGGGTTCTTTACAGTGGCGATGGAGTGCCTCCCTCAAATGCTCGCGTCGAGTTTGCTCTCCGTTGATGATCCGAACGTTTTGATTCACTGGAACGATATCTCCTCCTAACGATTTGATGCTGTGGAGAACTTACGTGGCAAGTTTGAAACTCTGAACGAGTTGATAACTCAGAACGAGTTTGAAACTCTTGAAAAAGAGTTGATTTGAACCGAAAGTTTGGTTAATAGGCCAAGGGAATGCTCCAAGAACTTTGTTGCTGCAAGAAGCTCCAAGATGCCAGATCGAAGATCCCCAAAAATTCAGCCAAATATCTCCTCCTCGCTGCCAAGCTCCAGGGTCAATCCAAGCCAAGAAGTTTCAACCCTTAACTCAGTTGAGTTTATTCTTATTTATAAGGGATTAAGGGGGTGTAACCATCCCCTTAAATCACTCCTAAGTGGGGTGTGATTGCCCCCAAATCATGGGAAATGGTTTTGGAACCGTTCAAGGGTTTAAGGGGTGTAATCCCCCCTAAAATCTCTCCATAATGGGCTGTAACCGACCCCATTAAGTGGAGATACAGTTTGAAGACCGTTTAGGTTCTGTTTGAACCAGTCGAATGCAAAAAACACAGGTCTGACCCCCGTGGGTCTGACCCTCGCGTTTTGATGTTACAACGCGGGTTCGACCCCTGTGTTTTGATGTTGCAATGTGGGTTCGGCCCCTGCGTTTTGATGCTGCAACGCGGGTTCGACCCCTGCATTTTGATGTTGCAACGTGGGTTCGACCTCTGCGTTTTGATGCTGACACACGGGGAGGACCTCCACATTTTGGTGTGGCAACGCAGGGAGGACCTATGTGTTTCATTCGGGAACACCACCATGAGCTATGCGCTTTGAATCTGGGATGCATATGTGAGCTCTGCATCTGGATTTGAAAAGACCGTCAATTTGTAGTCTCTTTTACTAGAACGTTGCAAAGACCGTCTTCTTATAATCTTTGTCTTGGCTTCTTTGAAATATGAGAGTCGTCAGATTGTAACTCCCGATATTGATTGTGAAGGCTGTTGATTAGAGCTTCCATCAGATGTTGTGAAGGTCGTCAGATTGTAACCTTCAGTGATCTACGTGAAAGTCTTAAAACTATAGCCTTCTGAAAGTCGTCAGATTGTAACTTCCATCATCGGTGTTTGATGGGTGATCAGCTATCTATTGTGATTTTTAGATAGCCTACACCTGAGCCTTGTTTCAACGGAATTATCGATGCGTTGGCTGGAGTAGACTTTCATTGCAACGCGTTGACTGGCGTTGGGATATGGCAAGCCCAAGTGTAGAGACTGTAAGACCAATTGTTAATGTCAGTTCATCTGCCTGAAGTCCCGTATTTGAGCGCGCTATTGAAGCACTTATTTATCTTATAAATTGCACCATGCCTGATATTGCATTTTGTGTTACACTTGCTAGCAAGAATTAGTGCATCTCCTGAAAGGAGATATTGAAATAATGTTAAATATATCCTCTGGTATCTTCAAGAGATCTTTATTTATTCTATAAAAAAAATCAAAATATGATATTGGTGGGCTATTCTGATGTTGGTTATATGACTGATCCCTATATTGCCAAATCTCTGACTGGTTATGTTTTTTCTCTGCAGTGGTACTGTTATTTCTTAGAGGTCTATAAAGCAGACAATGTTTACTAGTTGAAACCACTCAGAGATTGTTCCTCTATATGTGCCCCATACGAACGTGTAAGGTTAAAATCGCTGATAAAATACATTCGATGATCATGTGGCATATTAAACGAGGATATTACCCCCGCTATCTTTTCTAAGGACAATGTAACGTGTGTTGCATAAATGAGATGTGGAAAATTTTTATCCACTTGTGCTAGAAAATAACAATGAAATTAAAATAGATAAGTTCACTCTAAGTAGTGACAATCTAGACGATTTGATCACCAAATCCCTTAATACATCAACTTTTAATTTTATGGTATCGTGCTTGGCCACCACGGTATGCATAGACTTGAATGTTTGTTGTCTTGAGGGAGAGCGAATTATTTTTTAGAATAATCCTGAAGATCAAACCCCGAAGGCGGTGGCTGTACTCTTTTTCCTTAGCTAAGTTTTTGTCCCACTAGGTTTTCTTAGCCAAAGGTTTTTAACGAGGCAGCTAATGCAACACAAGTTTGGATCCTGAAGATCTATAGTTGTACTCTTTTTTCCTTTGCTAAGTTTTTGTCCTACATAGCTTTTCTTAGCGAAAGATTTTTAACGAGACAACTGATGTAACAGAAATAATGTTTGTATGTCGTGTACTCTTTTCCTCGACTAGTTTTTCCCACTGGGTTTTTTCTAGCGAGGTTTTTAACGAGGCATTGACATCTCGAAGTAATGTCCAAGGGGGAGTGTTGAAATCTAAAAGATATTTTGTTGAAATCTAAAAGACAAAATGTATGTGGACATTACTTTGTATGTGGACTATTAACTTGATGTTATGTGGACATTACTTTGTATGTGGACTATTAACTTGATGTCCTTTTATCTTCCATCATGTATCTATAAACTATACGATGTATGGAAATGGAATGTATGAAGAAATATTACAATTTTTCTTCTTCTCTTGTCTCTTGTCTCTTGTTTCATTTGTAGATTTAAACTTCTATATTTTATTTCTCTAATTAACTGGGCTCTTATAAGTCTGACCCGAATATTGCATTTGATATATTATGACAATATATTATGACCCGAAAATATTTGATCCTTTCTGGGCAATCCCTGAAGGATCGCTTTGATCTATGGAAGCCAATAATCTTTCCTCAAACACAACTGGCAGACTGAATTAGAACTTTTTGGATTTCAAATACATGACTAAATATGATTCAACCATGTGCAATATTGTCTTGCGGGTGAACCTCGCAGAATTGATCAAAAAAAATTTCCCCATTCTATGCAAGTAGTATTGTACTCCAGTAGCAGTACATGACCAAAAATTATGCCAAGTATTCTGTTTTGATATCTACATTTGAGTTGTAGATAATCACAACAAATTGTTAATGAGAAATCACAATGTTATACTAGTTGGCTTACGAGTTATGTTTTGTAGCACATTCTACAACTCAGAAAATTACTTATACGCGTGGATAAGGGAGAGGCTATGAACATAGTAAGAGATCTTATCATGTAGCCATTTTTGGATTTTAAACCCTCGACTGAATACAATTCAACAAGTAACCTTGTACTCTTACAATAATACAACTAAAAGCATTATGAACTAATCCTTGCATTAGTAGTTGTTAAAAACACAACCAGCTATTGTGAGAAACCATAATGCAAGTTTAATTGGTTCGGTCATAGTGCCCCAAGCACATGTCATAATTCAAACTAATATTCATAAACTTGGACGAGGGAAGGTAGTGGACATTGAAGTGGATCTTATCGAGGTGGTCAAGGTAAACTATTTGGTTTTTCTATATTTGGATTATATGCATTTGTCAAACAATTTTGATTTAACTTGAGTTTGCTTTAAACTCTTGTGAACCTATGTGGTTTTTACTTATATACTTTAGAATTTGTCTGACCTAAAATACACCATGTTGCGATGATTTTTAAGATTTAGGGACCCAAATTCTTTTAAATTCTAGTATGAGCTATTGGGTCATCTTGGGTAAAATATGATTTATCAGATTTCCTTAAATTAAATGGGGTATTCAAACCAAATCCGACCAACTGCATATCACAATTTCCCCCTTTATCTAATACGTGGTGAAGAAGCAAAACATTTCCCATCTGTGTATTCTTTATTTGCAGTCCATGTTTCTATATCACCACCATGGCGTACCTCTATGGGACCTCGGTGAAGGTACATACATTGTTTATAAAACTCCGTCAATAATTTAATATCTATGGCCCATGTTAGGGGATCAATTTATAATTTGGTACGCTGACTGCATTTTATTGAAGATCAATTCTCGACATTAGGGGGAGATTAGTACCCAAAATACAAAATAATATCAAGAAATTCCATTAATGAAAAAGATCTTCAATATTTATATCCACGTACTAGTCAAACTGAACCAGAAGTTCACATGATAATCTGCTAAGAAAAGAGTGACTAAGCCCCATATTCATGTTGAGTATATCATAGATGATTTGGTACGCCAGAAGCATACTGTGCCAGAAGCATATGAAATATGTTAGTGTAAAAGATAAAAGTCTGCGGCAAACTAAATTCTATATAGAAAGACAGTCACTCCCATAACCTTCGAAAGAGGTTCATCCTGAAGATGGAATCTCCAGTAAAGTTGCACGTGCTTGATAATCATAATATTGGAGATGCAGAACGGCCAAATCTAATTGTTAAGGGAAATGACGAGGATTTGGTTGACATAAAATAAGAATTAAAGTGGCCACGAATTTGTGAAAAAGGAGAAATATATAATAGAAATATAAAAGTTGTCAACAACATAGTTGTCTCTATAGTTTCCCTTACTATCTCCGAAAATAATCTGGATCCAGAACCTAAGTCAGTAGCAGAAGCACTCGGACTAGGTGAGATGGAAAGTGGCAAATGAGGCTGAGCTAAACTCGCTAAAGTATTTTGAACCTGTAGTCCATATATCCCTGCAGGATATAAATGGGTCTTCGTAAGAAAAATGAGAATTGTAAGGTGGTGAGATATAAAACAAGATTCATAGCTCAATGGGTTCACGCAGAGACCCGACATCGATTTAGATGTAAAATATTCTCCTATTAGTGATTGTATTATGTTCTGCAAGTTTATACCTATGGCAGAAACTATGAATTTATATATGCAGTATATGTACATCATGACCACATTTTTATGTGTCATTAGACGCTAATATTTTTATATGAAAGTCTTTGATGGACTTAAAATTCCTGAATTAAGAGAAAATAAGAATCGCAACATGTATAGTATTAAATTGCAAAGGTCGTTATACGACTTGTAACAGTCGAGTAGAATATGGTATAACCAACTGAGTGAGTTCCTCCTGAAGAGGAGATATGCAAATAATAATGTCTGCCCTTGTGTGTTTATAAAGAAATTCGAAAATGGCTTCTGTATTGTCTCAGTCTATATTGATGATATAAATGTTATTAGAACGCACAAGGAGCTTACAGAAGCTAGCTCATGCCTAAAGACGGAGTTTAAAACGAAAAAAACTTGGGAAAATCAAGTATTGTCTCGACCAGAAGATCGAGCATGTTCCTAAAGAAATATTGGTATACCAGTCAACCTACTTGAAGAAGGTCATAGAGAGATTTTAAATAAATAAATCTCATGAACTTAGCACACCAATGGTTGTTAAATTCCTTGAAGTGGATAAAGACCCATACAAACCTAAAGAAGATAACGATGATATTTTAGGACCCGAATTCCTGTATTTGAGCACGCTATTGAAGCACTTATTTATCTTACAAATTGCACCATGCCTGATATTGTATTTGTGTTACACTTGCTAGTAAGAATTAGTGTATCTCCTGAAAGGAGATATTAAAATAATGTTAAATATATCATCTGGCATCTTTAAGAGATCTTTTTTTATTCTATAAAAGAAATCGAAATATGACATTAGTGGGCTATTCTGATGTTGGTTATATGACTGATCCCCATATTGCCAAATCTCTGACTAGTTATGTTTTTTCTCTGCAGTGGTACTGTTATTTTTTGGAGGTCTATTAAGCAGACAATGTTTACTAGTTGAAACCACACAGAGATTGTTCCTCTATATGTGCCCCCATGCGAACGTGTAAGGTTCAAATTGTTGATAAAACACATTTGATGATCGTGTGACATATTAAACGAGGATATTACCCCCGCTATCTTTTCTAAGGACAATGTAACTTGTGTTGCATAAATGAGATGTGGAAAATTATTATCCACTTGTGCTAGAAAATAACAATGAAATTAAAATAGATAAGTTCGCTCTAAGTAGTGACAATCTAGTTTATCTTACAAATTGCAACATGCCTGATATTGTATTTGTGTTACACTTGCTAGTAAGAATTAGTGCATCTCCTGAAAGGAGATATTGAAATAATGTTAAATATATCCTCTGGCATCTTCAAGAGATCTTTGTTTATTCTATAAAAGAAATCGAAATATGACATTGGTGGGCTATTCTGATGTTGGTTAAAAGAAATCGAAATATGACATTGGTGGGCTATTCTGATGTTGGTTATATGACTGATCCCCATATTGCCAAATCTCTGATATTCTGATGTTGGTTATATGACTGATCCCCATATTGCCAAATCTCTGACTGGTTATGTTTTTCTCTGTAATGGTACTGTTATTTTTTGGAGGTCTATTAAGCAGACAATGTTTACTAGTTGAAACCACTCAGAGATTGTTCCTCTATATGTGCCCTATGCGAACGTGTATGGTTCAAATTGTTGATAAAACACATTTGATGATCGTGTGGCATATTAAACGAGGATATTACTCCCGCTGTCTTTTCTAAGGACAATGTAACTTGTGTTGCATAAATGAGATGTGGAAAATTTTTATCCACCTGTGCTAGAAAATAACAATGAAATTAAAATAGATAAGTTCGCTCTAAGTAGTGACAATCTAGATGATTTGATCACCAAATCCCTTAATACATCAACTTTTAATTTTATGGTATCGTGCTTGGCCACCACGGTATGCATAGACTTGAATGTTTGTTGTCTTGAGGGGGAGTGAATTATTTTTTAGAATAATCCTGAAGATCAAAACCCCGAAGGCGGTGGCTGTACTCCTTTTTTCCTTAGCTAAGTTTTTGTCCCACTGGGTTTTCTTAAGGTTTTTAACGAGGCAGCTAATGCAATACAAGTTTGGATCCCGAAGATCTATAGTTGTACTCTTTTTTCTTTTGCTAAGTTTTTGTCCTACATGATTTTTCTTAGGGAAAGGTTTTTAACGAGACAACTGATGTAGCAGAAATAATATATGTATATCATGTACTCTTTTCCTCGACTAGTTTTTTCCACTGGGTTTTTTTCTAGCGAGGTTTTTAATGAGACATTGACATCATGTAGTAATGTCCAAGGGGGAGTGTTGTAAATATAAATGAAATGAATGTGGACATTACTAGAAAAAGTCTCTTCACCTACTTGTGACTTTTAGTATTCTCTTCCACATCTATATAATGTAAGCCATGGAAGACAAAATGTATGGTGAAATGAAGATGAATAAAATAAGATGATCACTTTCTCTCTATCTCTTCTCTTCTCTATTTATTTACTCTAACATTTCATGTTCGATTCTTACTTATGATATGTGATGTATGTAGATATAACAACAAGATTACAATTAATTAGATGACTCTTCATTAGCCCATGTCCTTTAGTCTTCTTATTATCCATCTATATAATGTATATCATGGACTACAAAATATATTGATGGAGAAATGAATATGAATAAAATGAGAATCACTTTTCTCCCTATTTCTTCTCTTGTCTATTTACATTTACATTTTATGTTTGATTCTTACTTTTGATATATATGATGTATGTAGGTCTTGAAAATTCGCTCCCCCTGATGATGACAAACTTCTGAGTGTATGTTAAGAAAGACCCAGTAGGTCAAAACTTAGCAAAAGGAAAAAATATGACGATAGATCTTTGTAGGCATATAAATTTGCTTATAGGTCCCTTAGCATAGCTCGGCACAAACCAACGAACCAACGAGGCGACGAGGTTGACGAATCGCACGCAAGCAACGGAATACATCCATTCGAGCGTGGAATCAAGCCAACGGTTCGGGGAATCAACGAGTCATTCAAACAAGAGCGGACTCGGACAAATCACGATCGAATCAAGATCGGTTTCGGACTCGAACTCCGAAGTGGATTTACTGCCAAATCAGGATTCGGATCGACTGCCAAATCAGGTCAACAAATCGAGTCCAGATAAGTCAACCGAAAAAACGGATACAACGGACAAAACGACGGAACCCAAACACCTTGAGGGGCTCGGCCGAAACGCATGAGCCGAGCCACCCAGGGGTGGCCGGCCACTTGTGGCCGAGCCACCTCAGCCCAGATCTGTGCCTGGGCACAGATCTGGGTGCCTATAAATAGGCCATGGGATGTTCATTTGAGAAGGTTGGAACTTGGAGAGCCGAAACTCTGCCGAATTGAAGATCGAGCTTGGAGTTTTGAAGACTTGAGGACTTGAAGATTCAGATCTGATTTTCGGCGAACGTCTACGTCACAAAAGGCAGGAGTTCGAAAGAGGTAAAAGTCAGATCTGAGATCTACATGAAACTACACTCCGGATCAAAGCTTGGCCTTTGATCCCGAGATTTGGACGACCCACACAAAGCAAGAGACCGCAAAACAGGATCTTGCGATTCGTTCGACAAACAAGGAGAAAGTTGTAATTTTTATTTCTTTTTTTTATTTGATTTTCGTTGTAACCGGATCTAAAAAAGACCGGATCTTTGTAATCGATAAACTATTACAAGAATTTACAATGGAATCAATGATGAAGAAAGCAACGATTTTCACCGCGAACAATCTGGCGACCACATTGGGAGCCACCGATCTCGCTGCCGAGATCGTCACGTCGCAGCCGCGGATTCCGATCCTGGTCGAGAAGGAGGTCGAGTATGAATTCGACCAGGCCAAGTTCGAGGAATACCTTTCTTCCTCGTCCGGATCTACCTCCCCCCGCAAGTCCAAGAAGTTCTCCTCCAGGAGAAAGGCTCGTTGGTTTGAAGAAGTCCCGAACGCCAACGAAGCTCTCACCCCATCTGACGCCAAAGTTGCGTCAGGTGAAGTTCCACCGACCTCCAACGAGGTCAAACCTATTCTTGTCAACGCTTCTACTGTTGAGGGCGTTGTGACTCTCTCAAAGAGAGCCCGCCAGAGGCGACGTCAGCGCCTTGCGCGAAAACTCGCTAAGGCGATGGAATCTACGGACGGGGTCCGCTACAACGCGGATCTGAAGAATAGGAGAGGCAAGCAGCCTCAACAACTGAAGAATAAGCCGCCAACGAATGAATGGATCCGGGTCAAACGGAACCGTTCGACACTTGAAGAGCGGATTCACAAACGCCGCGCGTTACTCGCACAAGCAAAAATTCTTGTGCAGGAGGCCAAAAAGTTGGAGGAAGAAAGAGTGGCCAAGAAGCCGCCACCAACCCGCCAAGTATGGAGGCCGAAGCAGCCTCCAACAAAAGTTCAACCACTGACGAATCAACCCAAGTCGTCGATAACTCCAATAGCTTCTCCGGGAGATCATGCAGAATCGTCCCGAAGGAAGAAATTAGTTTTGGAGCGCCTCGGTCCAATTCCCGACGAGAGAGGCAAAGCTCCTGTTCAAGATCATTTGGGCCCGATGAAGAAGCCCCGGACGCAAAGCTCCTGTTCAAGATCATTTGGGCCCGATGAAGAAGCCCCGGACGACACAACATGCTGGGGGTCACCGTCGCCTCCAACATGACAAAGAGACCAAGGCAGTCATGCGCACCAACTTGCGCATTGAAGTCCAGGAGCCCGCCGAGAACTCACGCCCCAAAAAGGCATGTTTCGAGGCGCGTGACTTTTGAAAGCCCGAAGAAGGCAGTTCCCCCTCAGAAGGAAACATTATCATCTGATGACGATAATGTTATACCTGAGAAGTCGTGCCAACACATGATAGGTTACTCCGATCATCAAGCAGACGAGTTGTACTATCGTGCTGGGGGTACGAATAAAACCAGGAAAAGGAGTCCCCAAAAACAGGAAACTCAGTGCCCCTGTTCCAAACTCATTCGGGCAGTATTGTCTGAATGCAGCTGCATCAAGGCGGTCCCCGAACGAGTTTCGGTTTTCGAAAGGCTCAGTACTGAAACGCCGAAACCAAGGCCTAAGCGTTTCCGGCGAAGAAAAACGGTGGTTGAAGAGGGAGAATTTCCGAGGGTCACCACCAACATGACCAGCAGAGAGACGTCGGCGCGGGACAATCTCGAATCGATTTTGAAAGCATCCCGGCCTAGAACCCGTCTGCAATCTGGAACTATCAAGCGAACAACCTACGGTAGGGTTCGGACAAGACTCCCTTCAGAGGATGAAGAATCTGATGCTGGCTCCGCGGTTGCATCAGATAACACGGTATCCAGCGAGGGACAACCCCGTGAGGCACTCATGATAAGTGCGGAGCAAGTGGCCAAAATGCTTGAAGACGCCTTAGCTAAGCAACAGGAAACCTTCAGGTTCGAAATGCAGATGGCCATGCAAAACATGAGAGAAATGCATGACCAACAAATCCAGGCATTGACGAACCAGCAAGGCGAGCCAAGTCGTCGTAACCCGGTTAATCTGGAAGACGAGGATACGAATGAAGCTCGTAATACCAATAATCCTCCCGTCAATGCAGGGGGTGGTAACGAGAATGCTAGTGAAAACACAGATGAAAATCTAAAAATTAAAAATCTCGAGAGCAAAATTAATACATTGATTCCCGCTCAAGAGATAAAAAAGACGGGTATTCCTTGTCCATACCCAAGAGAGTGGGAATCAATCCCATATCCGACGAAGTTCAACCTAATTAACTTCACGCCGTTTAATGGGATGGGTTCCCCCACTCAACATTTGATTTACTTCAAATCACACTTGGGGGTAATCTCCGGCAATGAGCCTCTGATGGTGCGGTCATTCGTCGGCACTCTTCGCGGAGCCGCCTTTGATTGGTATCGCCACCTCAAGCCAGGTAGCATAAATAGTTGGGATGACATGGAGACCAAATTCCTCGCCAACTTCTTCGACGACGACACAGAGATATCCATCGGGTCGTTTCTTGATGAGAAACAGAAAGACGGGGAATTGGTGGACACCTTCGTCAAGAGGTTCCGGAACAAGGCGATGAACTGTCGGGACCCGATCACCGAGGAATTCATCCTCCAGACGTGCCACAACAACCTCGCACTGGACGTGTTGGAAGCAATGGGGACAGCACCATCCAAGACATGGAAGGATCTGAAGGTCCAAGGAGAGCAGGCCGAACGATTCATCAGAAGAAAGAAAGCGGAGAGAGGCCAACAGGCGAATAACGCTCTGCAACAGAATTTCGTCCTACGGGGGAAAGGTAAGGCACATGCTAATGCAGTTGATGCTAACCAAACCTTTCAATTGCAACCTCAGCAACAACAACAGCTGCAGCAGCAACGAGCGCCACAACAATCGCAGTCACAATGGCAACAACGACCTCAGAAGCAGAAGTCTTCAGAGCCAAGATTTCCCAAAGTGTACTCCTTCAAAGATGACGAAGTTCCCGGCATTTTTAAATACTTGTTGGAGAACAACAAAATTCAGCTGCCAGCAATCGTGGATCAAGAAGGGGCTAACAAAGTGACGGATCCGAAGTATTATGCATACCATAGAGCGGTCCATCACCCTACGAAGTCATGCTATCACCTCAAGGACAAGATCCAGGTGCTAATTGATGTAGGCGTCATAACCCCGAAGCCGTCCAAGAATGTTGGAGCAAACGCGGTTTCAATCAGTTTTGGATCAGTGCCCACGGCGTGGTTTGAACCAAAACGCATCACCAAAGTGGGAATGAAAACAGTAAACGACGACCCGCATGGACAGCGCCAAAAAGGACTTGTGCCACATACAGCCCCAAACAGCGAAATCCTCTGGGTTCACCCCGACCTGATTGAAGATGAACAATGGGCCGGGTCGTCATCCAAGAAGAAGTCCAAAGGGAAAGGAAAGTCTTGCTGCAGAGTCTCTGCTATCCCAGGAGAAGATGACGAAAGGATACAAGCTTTTCCGCTCTCTGAAGAAGAACAAGAAGTTTTTGCAACCCGAAGCGGAAATGAGTATCACTACAACTATCCACCACCTAATGAGCAGGGGGTAAATAAACGGGGACCAGCCAAAACTCTCATGGAGATGGGGGGTGATTAGGGGACCAGCCAAAACTCTCACGGGATGGGGGGTGATTACAAGTCCTACACCGGGCGAAGAGGCTCGACGACAGCCGGTGAATAAACCGAAAGAGAAGAATCCCCAAGAAGTTCAGAATCCGAAGCAGTCTCGTTTCAGTCGCCCAATTGGAAAAGACAAACCGGAAAGCTCGAAGACTCCGCAAGCCTTCGATATAATGGCTCAACTAGTTAACATTCCAGCACGGATAACACTATATGAATTGCTGCGGCTGTCCAAGGAAACCAGGGAGGCTTTGCAAGAAGCTTTGGCCAACTCAGAAGTGTTCCTGACTCAAGTCAAGCCAGTACCTGAACAGCCGGAACTGCTGAGTCAACATTGCAACATAGCTACTAAAAACCTTCCCTGCATTACCTTCACCAAAGAGGACATGCAGACGAAGAATTCGAACCACGATCGACCGCTATACTTCATCGGGTATGTGAGTATTATGCCGCTTCGCCTTATGCATAGCCTTGGCATTCCAGTCAGTAAATTGGCGTCTACGGGCACAGTCATTTACGGATTCAACACCAGCGGGTCAAGGCCTTTGGGAAAGATCCGGATAAAGTGCCAAATGGGCGATCTGAAGACGGAAGTCACGTATTATGTGATTGATGCTGAGACATCATATAACTTACTACTGGGTCGGCCTTGGATCCATAGTAATGTTATAGTTCCCTCCACCCTACATCAGTGTCTGAAATATGTCGACACTGATGGAAGGGTCAGGACGGTGGTCGCGGATAAACAACCATTTAAAGGGTTTGAGAATTATTTCACTGATCCTCTCCTTTATGGTAACGATTCCGATACAGAACCATCAGTCCAGGGCACGGACAGCGGAGGAGAAGCTGATACCGAAGCCGGATTTGATTACAATGGTGGTTTTGTTTTAAATGACATTGTACCCTTTGTAATCAATCTTGACGATGATCAATCGTCAGATGGCAGTTGTAACTGGCAACTTGCCACTAATGAAATAAATAATGATTTAGAGTACTCCTTGTCTCTTGATGATGTGATAACAGAATTGTACAATAATACCGATTTGTATATGCCGCTTCGATCATCCTATGTAACAAAGGAGCGCCTCCAGCATTCTTTCGGAACAACCATGATCATCCCGAACAAAATAAAGGGCGCGAAGGAAATAATTTACGGTAAAGGGAAAAGTTCTCCATTACGGGATCATTTCCTAAGTGAAGATGAAGATGATGACAAACCTGGTCGGCATTTATCTAAATATAGTCCGGAAGCGCGCAAGCTCATGGAAAAATAGGGATATGATTTCATACTCGGGGAAGGTTTATACTTCGATCGAGGTTCCCGAATCCCAGCCAAAGCAGCGTATGTGCCAAAAGGGAAACCGGAAGGATTATTATAAATACGGGCGAGGCTTAGGCTATGTTTCCTCGTCCGATGATGAATGTGGTTGGCAGATCATCGATCAAATTGCTAACAAAACTAAGAACGGATACTCTTCTGATTCTTCAGCTGGGAATTCCGACATAAGTCTAGGGGAGGCATTCAAATCCCTAATGGCAAATATGGTTACAGCTGATCCGTCTACAATGGAGGACGATGATCAAATGCCAACATGGGAAGACCCGTGGGTTCATCATCTGAATATGCAGTATGGTGACAGGTTCGAACAGAGAGAACCCCCCACTGAGGATAAAATAGTCCAAGTTAACATGGGCGACGAGGCCAACCCAAAGCCGATATTCATCAGCGATAGTCTTCCCTCAAATGAGAAGGAGGAGTTAGTTGCTCTCATCAGGGAGTATATTGACGTCTTCGCTTGGAACTACGAGGATATGCCAGGGCTCGACCCCAATGTGGCAATGCACCGCCTCGATATCAAGCCGGATGCCAAACCTGTCAAACAACAGCAAAGACGGTTTCGTCCGCAGATTATGGAAGCCATTGAGGCAGAGGTTAAGAAATTGATCGAATCAGGATTTATCCGAGAGGAGCAACATCCAGATTGGCTAGCCAATATCGTTCCAGTCATGAAGAAGAACGGTAAAATCAGGATTTGCATTGATTTCAGGGACCTGAATACGGCATGTCCAAAAGACGACTTTCCTCTCCCGATCACGGATGTCATTATCGACAATACATGCGGATTTGAGAGAATGTCTTTCATGGATGGGTTTTCAGGATATAACCAAATCAAGATGCACCCAGATGACGAGAAGCATACAGCGTTCAGAACGCCCCTTGGTGTATTCTGTTACACGGTGATGCCTTTCGGTCTAAAGAATGCGGGCGCCACATACCAACGAGCAATGACTAAGATTTTCCAAGAACATCTCAGGAAAACAGTCGAGTGCTACGTTGATGATTTGGTTGTAAAAAGCCGCAACAAAGAAGATCACATCAAGGACTTGAAGACGATGTTCGATCTCATGCGAAGTCATCAATTGAAGATGAACCCTACTAAATCCTTCCTTGGAATGTCTAGCGGAAAATTCCTTGGATTCGTCGTCACCACTAAAGGTATACATATCGATCCTGACAAAGTGAAGGCGATACACGACCTGCAACCTCCTAGAAATTTGAGAGAGCTCAGAGGATTGCAAGGGCGGCTAGCTTACATCCGGCGGTTCATCTCAAACCTTTCTGGGAAGTGCCAACCATTCTCTAAGCTAAACAAGAAAGGGGTGTCATTCATCTGGGACGACGCCTGCCAAAAAGCATTCGAAGATATCAAAACGTATCTGACGAATCCTCCTGTTCTCGTTGCACCGAAATCGGGTAAACCGTTCTTGATTTACATCAAGGCGATGAACCACTCGATAAGTGCTTTACTAGCACAAGACGACGATAACGGTCACGAACAGGCAGTTTATTACCTAAGTCGGACCTTGATAGGCGCCGAGTCTCGATATCCGATGATCGAGAAAGAATGTCTCGCATTGGTATTCGCGATGCAAAAGAT
The DNA here is from genome assembly GCF_001876935.1 of Asparagus officinalis. Classification (NCBI taxonomy): domain Eukaryota; kingdom Viridiplantae; phylum Streptophyta; class Magnoliopsida; order Asparagales; family Asparagaceae; genus Asparagus; species Asparagus officinalis. The sequence continues at coordinate 29,828,839 of NC_033797.1, read as the reverse complement.
GCGGCATTACTTGGTTGGACAGACGATTTACGTCATTTCCAATGTTAACCCAGTACGAGTGTTTATGACGCAACCAGCCTCTATGAATTGGTGGTTAGCGAAATGGGCTCTTCTCTTGTCCCAATATGATTTGCACTTCAAACAACAGAAGTCGATCAAAGGACAAGCGATTTGTGATCTTCTGGCGGCAAACCCGACCACAGATACGGCAGAAGTATATGATGACTTGCCGGATGAAACCCACGAGGTTAACACGACGTCGCACCAACAAGTGTGGCAATTAAATTTTGATGGTGCTTCGAGGGAAGTTAATAGAGTAATAACCCCAGGTGGTTCTACAGTTTCTTCCGGGGTTGGGGTTGTCTTAATCTCCCCGGGAAAGCATGTGATGCCTCGAGCTTATTCATAGCCGAGTACAACGCGCTTCTCATTGGACTCAGTTTCGCCAAGGAGCTGGGGGTCGAATATCTCGAAGCCTTTGGGGATTCTCAATTGATAGTCAACCAAGTCCGTGGAGAATATGAAGTCAGGAACCAAGACCTGATCCCATACCACCAGGAGGCCATCAAGATGGCAGAATCTTTTGAAGAATTCTTCATTGAATATATCCCCCGTCTCCAGAACGCTTATGCGGATGCACTGGCAGCACTAGCGGTTTTACTTGCGCAGCCTCCTGAAACTGAGCTGTTAGTTACAGTAAGGACGCATCAGCTCTGCATACCCATATATGATATGGACATTGAAGAGGAAGACGATGGAAACATAAACGCCAAAGAGGTGAATTCAACTCAAATTGGGTCTGAGTCCCGAGATTGGCGTTTTCCCATCATTGACTACGTCCAATATGGTATTTTGCCAGAAGACGTAAAAGAAAGGGAATCAATTCGCCGAAGAGCGCCAAGATTCTTTTATAATGCCGAGACCCATACGTTATACCGTAGGGGATACGATGGTTTATTACTCCGATGCCTTTCGAACAAAGAAGCAGAAGAAGTTCTTAAGGAAGCACACGCAGGAGAATGTGGTACACATCAGCCCGGTCCTAAACTGTACGATCGCATCAGAAGGATGGGATACTATTGGCCCACAATGGTTCGTGACGCGATCGAGTACGCCCGACAGTGTCATGCTTGCCAAATACATGCAAATTATATGCATCAACCGCCCCTTCAGTCGAAGGTGATCGATTCATTCTGGCAATCACGGATTACTTTTCAAAGTGGGCTGAAGCGATTCCGCTCAGAGAAGTAAAGACGAACAACGTCGTCAATTTCATCAAGCATCATGTCATATACCGACACGGCGTGCCAAGACGGATCATCCATGACAACGGTCTGCAGTTCATAAGTAACGCCTTCATCAGGTTCTGTGACAAGTTCAAGATCGAAGATGTTTCATCGACAGCTTATTATCCCGCCGCAAACGGACTAGCTGAGGCTTTCAACAAGACGATCAACAAGATCCTGTCAAAGCTCGTGAAGACCAATAAACGAGACTGGGATGACAAACTCGGTGAAGCACTCTGGGCTTATCGCACCACTATACTCTTATGAGTTATTTTTGATTGGAGATTCAAATCCCATCACTTCGGATCGCTCTCGCAACTGAGATGACGACAGAAGAACACCATCAGAAACGTCTCGAAGAACTCGAGAGGTTGGATGAAAAGCGCTTGGAGGCTCAACAACAAATTGAGTTATATCAAGCCAGAATATCTCGAGCTTTCAACAAAAGAGTCCGACAAAGAAGCTTCAAGGAAGGAGATCTGGTCCTCGCTGCTCGCCGACCAATAATTCTCACCTCCAAGAAGAAAGGTAAATTCGAACCCAAATGGGAAGGACCGTTTGTAATAGACACAGTCTATTCAAACGGCGCTTACCGTCTGATTTCCCTAGAGGGCGCCAGGCAATTAATGCCAATAAATGGGAAGTTCCTGAAAAAGTACTATCCCTAGTACATTCAGGATAACCCATTTACCGGGAAGTTCCTTGAAGAATATTACACTTAATATTCTAGAGGATAACCCAAAATCTTTTTCACCACTAAAATCCCTCACTGATCAATTTCAATTGACAGTGGGTCCACTAAAAATGTCTTTCTGGCCCTCTTGACTCTTTCCATGAACAAGAGGTCCACTTTCGTTTCAGAGTCTCCTTTCGATAAACGAAAGAATTCCCTCTTTCTTCTCCTTGGGTAAGCCCTCTCATGGCTATAACCGAAGTTGAAGTTTCACTTCGATAAACGAAGAACTCTTTTTTCAGTTTAGATAACCAATCCTATAAAAGGCAAGTTTATCTAGATTTTCCAGATTCTCGGAGTGGAGATCCCACTTCTAGTTTCTTCTGCACTGGAAATAAAATATAAAATTCTTCCTTTCCAGGATCAAGTAACAGAATATAAAATTCTTTCTTCCTTGTTTTCGGGTTCGCCTTCACCCTAAAAGAAGACCGGGAAATAAAATATAAAATTCTTCCTTTCCCGCATCGATCTTTTCCGAAATTTGTCAATTTAGGATTCATCCTAGGAAGTTTATCCCGAATCCTAAGCAGGGATAAGTCTGCGCCTAACACGCGCTGCCGGTTTAGTCTTTTTCCGTAGAAAAAGACACCAGAGTTCGATTCTGGGGTATTCTATCCTGAAACCTAAGCAAGGATAAGTCTGCGCTTAACCCGCGCTGCCGGTTAGTTCTTAACCGTTAAAAAGAACACCCGTTCACATATTCAACGTTGTGACAGGTTGTTATTAATAACACCAGAATCCATGCCTTACTCGCATGGGGAATTTCATCCCGAATCCTAAGAAAGGATATGCCGACGCCTAACACGCGTCGCCGGTTTAGTCTTTCTCCGAAGAAAAAGACACCAGAGCTCGATTCTAGGGAATTTTATCCCGAAGCCTAAGTAGGGATAAGTCATCGTCTAAAACACGTTGATGGGTAGGCTATTCTCATAACAATGGCGAAGTCTACATATTCGAAGTTGTAGCATCAAGTCTAAGGGAGTTCATTCCTTTAGCACAACGTGACATGCGGAACGGATTTAGATAATCCGCATGCTAGCCCGACTCAAACGGTAGTTGGTAAAGGCTAATCAAACCCGTTAAAGGCTGGGGGTTAGCCAAAAATCCTAAAGTCAACACCTAACACGTATCGCCGGGTAACCTATTCCCGTGACAAATAGGTAAAGTCTATGTATTCAACATCATAGCACAAAAGTCTCAGAGAATTCACTCTCTTAGCACAACGTTACATGCGGAACGGATTTAGACAATCCGCATGCTAGCCCGATTCAAACGGTAGTCGGTAAAGGCTAATCAAATCCGTTGATGGCTGAGGGTTTGCCAAAAATCCTAAAAGTATTATGGTCAATCATTTCAAACAGAATGAGGAATCATAATAAAGATCAACCAGATAGCGAGGTAACCGGCTAGAAGGGTCATCGGTCGAATCGGCGCGGTCGCATGCCACAAGAATGATTTAAACTTGGTCCCTGTAGGAAAACCACTCTCAGGACTGCTAATGGTATAAGAATGAGCATCAACCTTCTTCAGTAGATTATTCACCCCTGAAGGAGTGAGTGGAGCCAGCTCACAAATAGCCTCGCCAGAATTGCTCTCTAGATTCCTGAACAAATAAGACGCAAACTGTTTCTGGCTCACATGGGATTTAGCCCTCTTCGCTAAGGGTTCAGACTGCGCCAAAGCTATATGATAATGACATGTGAGATCCCATAAAGTCTCGTAACGGTCGGGCATGCGATCCTTCAGCTGGCTTAATTCTTGGTTGGAGGGAAAATATTCCTGATATAGCATCTGTCCCATGGGCAAACCAGAAATCATGTGCATCTCATGGAGGGCCAAACCCAATTCCCCTTGCCGGGTCAGAAAAGTATTCGAATCCGGGTTATAAAGCTCGCACAAAGCGAAGAAATGCTTCGTGCTAACAGGTAAACCATACATGGTGGCACGAACGACAAGCGTGCAACTCCTCGCTCCACCGGCTCAAGACGTACTTCTTCATGCGAGTCCACCAAAGTTTGTCCAAAGAATGGACCCAACCATAAAACCTGTGGCGTGTCGCAGGCATCTCCCGTCCTAAAGCAGCAAGGCGATTCTTCAAAGTAGAAGCAGCGGTAAGAAGCTCGTTACGTGGCGGTGCATCTAACCCCAATACTCCAGGATGCAACCCAGTGATGTGACTCCTGCTCGAACCAGGAGCTGCCTGATGAGTGATGTAGCCGCAGTGAACGCTCTCATGCTCCTCCGTCAAGCGCCACGACATCTCCCGTGACACAGCCTGACGCCAAAGCTCAGTCAACGAACGGTGCCGAGGAATCTTCGGCAAATATATGAAACCACTGCCAGTCTTATGAAGCCACTGCTCAGCATCAATAAACACGGCATCCGGATCTCTGGCAGAATCGCCAAATAAAAAGTCGGTCTTCTTGAGAGGCTGAATCGAGCTGGCATCCTTCACGAGGGGCACATCTGTAATCAACTGGCGAAGAGCTCGATATCCACCTTCCTTCACCACTTGGGCAACCTCTGTCGACGTGCCCGAAGCAAACCGAGGAGTGACTGGGATAGGGGAAAAATATCGGAAGTCGAATAATACTCGCCACGACGCCCGTACACTGCGTGAGATGAGAACGCCCCAGAAGGATATTCCACTGGAAGCAAAAATTTAAACAGTTGTTAGTCTCAATCATAAAAGGAAGTTGAACTCATCCTACGAATGGGTAAGATAGAGTCACTGCCTTATAAAGGGTGAGACGATTTGGCCACATTATGCACTTATAAGATAGGGTATATCGACTATATGTCCCTGCCTTATAAGGCACAATGCAGCGTCAAAACGCCCCCTTTATTAATTTTGAGATATGGTTTTGACCAAGCAAAACATATCTTTAAAGCGTCGATCCTCGCCAAGGAGAATCAAGGCTCTTCCCGATTGCCTCGCCAAGGAGAACAAAATGGGGTGAAAAGGACCAATTTACAAATTTCCAAGAAAAAATGGACTAATTTGTAAATTTCCAAAAAAATAGCTCACCAGCATAAGAGGGAGGCGCGCCATCAGCCGACGCGGTAGAGGATTGACCCCTCACAATACGAGACATAGAGACCTGCAAAATAAGTTAAGGAATCAGATCTAGAAAAAGTTCCTCCTTTTTGCAATTCTCCCCCCTGAAAGGTGAGCTCGAGGCGCCAAATCTTAATCCTAACCCTCGCATGCGACCCCACAAATTCATAAATTGAATTAAGCATAAAAAATGCTAAAATGGTTGAAGATTTACCTGAGGAAAAGCTCGTGGATCCAATAAAAATCAGATCTTGAAAGAGACTCAGACCACGCGCTCGAGGGGCCTGAGAGAAATTCTAAATATGGAAGTTTTGAGGGATTTCTCAGTCAAAGATCCAAAGGAAGACTAGATCTAATGCAACTATGAAGTTTTGAGGGAGAACAGATGCTCGAGGGAAGAGAAAAGTGAAAAAAAAGG
>NC_033797.1:29777499-29822436 GCF_001876935.1 Asparagus officinalis | reverse complement strand
CTGGGTAGAGCACCTCCAATGGCAAGATATCACTAGACTGATACGGGACCACGCATTTCTTCAACCAGATAGCGAGGTAACCGGCTAGAAGGGTCATCGGTCGAATCGGCGCGGTCGCATGCCACAAGAATGCTTTAAACTTGGTCCCTGTAGGAAAACCACTCTCGGGACTGCTAATGGTATAGGAATGAGCATCAACCTTCTTCAGTAGATTATTAACCCCTGAAGGAGTGAGGGGTGCCAGCTCACAAATAGGCTCGCCAGAATTGCTCTCTAGATTTCTGAACAAATAAGACGCAAACTGTTTCTGGCTCACATGGGATTTAGCCCTCTTCGCTAAGGGTTCAGACTGCGCCAAAGCGATATGATAGTGACATGTGAGGTCCCATAAAGTCTCGTAGCGGTCGGGCATGCGATCCTTCAGCTGACTCAATTCTTGGTTGGAGGGAAAATATTCCTGATATAGCATTTGTCCCATGGGCAAACCAGAAATCCTGTGCATCTCATGGAGGGCCAAGCCCAACTCCCCTTGCCGTGTCAGAAAAGTGTTCGAATCCGGGTTGTAGAGCTCGCACAAAGCGAAGAAATGCTTCGTGCTAACAGGCAAACCATACATAGTGGCACGAACGGCTGCATACAGACCACAAGCGTGCAACTCCTCGCTCCATCGGCTCAAGACGTACTTCGTCATGCGAGTCCACCAAAGCTTGTCCAAAGAATGGACCCAACCATAAAACCTGTGGCGTGTCGCAGGCATCTCCCGTCCTAAAGCAGCGAGGCGATTCTTCAAAGTAGAAGCAGCGGCAAGAAGCTCGTTACGTGGCGGTGCATCTAACCCCAATACTCCAGGATGCAATCCAGTGATGTGACTCCTGCTCGAACCAGGAGCTGCCTGATGAGTGATGTATCCGTAGTGAACGCTCTCATGCTCCTCCGTCAAGCGCCACGACATCTCTTGTGTCACAGCCTGACGCCTGAGCTCAGTCAACGAACGATGCCGAGGAATCTTCGGCAAATATATGAAACCACTGCTAGTCTTATGAAGCCACTGCTCAGCATCAATAAACACGGCATCCGGATCTCTGGCAGAATCGCCAAATAAAAAGTCGGTCTTCTTGAGAGGCTGAATCGAGCTGGCATCCTTCACGAGGGGCACATCTGTAATCAACTGGCGAAGAGCTCGATATCCACCTTCCTTCACCACTTGAGCAACATCTGTCGACGTGCCCGAAGCAAACTGAGAAGTGACTGGGATAGGGGAAAAATCATCGGAAGTCGAATAATACTCGCCACGACGCCCGTACACTGCGTGAGATGAGAACGCCCCAGAAGGATATTCCACTGGAAGCAAAAATTTAAACAGTTGTTAGTCTCAATCATAAAAGGAAGTTGAACTCATCCTACGAATGGGTAAGATAGAGTCACTGCCTTATAAAGGGTGAGACGATTTGGCCACATTATGCACTTATAAGATAGGGTATATCGACTATATATCTTGGCCTTATAAGGCACAATGCAGCGTCAAAACGCCCCCTTTATTAATTTTGAGATATGGTTTTGACCAAGCAAAACATATCTTTAAAGCGTCGATCCTCGCCAAGGAGAATCAAGGCTCTTCCCGATTGCCTCACCAAGGAGAACAAAATGGGGTGAAAAAGACCAATTTGTAAATTTCCAAGAAAAAATAGACTAATTTGTAAATTTCCAAAAATAGCTCACCAGCATAAGAAGGAGGCGATCAGCCGACGCGGTAGAGGATTGACCCCTCGCAGTACGAGACATAGAGACCTGCAAAATAAGTTAAGGGATCAGATCTAAAAAAAAGTTCATCTTTTTGCAATTCTCCCCCCTGAAAGGTGAGCTCGAGGCGCCAAATCTTAATCCTAACCCTCGCATGCGACCCCACAAATGCATAAATTAAATTAAGCATAAAATATGTTAAAATGGTTGAGGATTTACCTGAGGAAAAGCTCGTGGATCCAATAAAAATCAGATCTTGAAAGAGGCTCGGACCACGCGCTCGAGGGGCCTGAGAGAAATTCTAAATATGGAAGTTTTGAGGGATTTCTCAGTCAAAGATCCAAAAGAAGACTAGATCTAATGCAACTATGAAGTTTTGAGGGAGAACAGATGCTCGAGGGAAGAGAAATCAAAAAAGAGGGGAGAGAGGGGGGCCGGCCCTAATGAGGAGAAAAAGAAAGGGAGAGAGGGGGGGCCGGCCCTAATGAGAGGAAAAAACCCTCTTTTATAATGTTGAGACCAGACCAAGTTGAACCGGACCAGACCAAGTTGAACCGGACCAGACCGGGTTTGAACCAGAATTCAAATTGAAGCTGAATCAAGCATCGAAACAACTTCAAATCAACCGAGGATTCAGTCCTTGGTTTATCCTTGCCTCTCCCACATATTCGGAAGGATCAGAAATTTTTTTTGAGTCGAATTACTGCCTTTTTTGGCTCATTATCAAGCCGGTTCAGCTCATTTGAGCACAGAAAATACTCCAATAAGGTATACGAGTATAAACTATTCCCTATTCTTGGTTGAGAAGTTCCTGGAGATTTTTTATATATATATATAAATATTCTTAAGGATAACTCAACAACACTACGCCGGACAACGCGTCGCAAATAAAAACTCAACGCCAACAATCGATGGTCAGCTAAAGATTAGAAAATCAGGAGTCGACTTCAAGTTTAAAGTTCCGACAACGGTCAGACAATAAATGCAGCACCAGAACTCTTACAGACATTCGACAAAGCACCGAATAGCCTAGAAGATTGAAGGAATCAAGAACAGAAGCCATTCCAAGGTCCCGTTACACCGACTGAAGGTTGGGACAATCATATCCAAAATATTCCAGACTCTTCTATAAAAGAACGAGGCTGAAATACTTTGGAGGGGGTATCTGTAGGCGTATAAAATTGCTTATAGGTCCCTTAGCTCAGCTCGGCACAAAAAATCGAGTCCAGACAAATCAACCGCACAACCGAATCACGGACAAAACGGGAACAACGACAAAACGACGGAACCCAAACACCCTGAGGGGCTCGGCCGAAACCGAGCCACTTCAGGGTGGCTCGGCCCAAGCCGAGCCACCCTGAGGTGGCTCGGCCAAGGCCGAGCCACCCCAGGGTGGCTCGGCCAAAGCCGAGCCACCCCCTGGGGTGGCCGAGCCACCTCAGGGTGGCTCGGCATGAGCCGAGCCACCTAGGGGTGGCCGGCCACTTGTGGCCGAGCCACCTCAGCCCAGATCTGTGCCTGGGCACAGATCTGGGTGCCTATAAATAGGCCATGGGATGTTCATTTGAGAAGGTTGGAACTTGGAGAGCCGAAACTCTGCCGAATTGAAGATCGAGCTTGGAGTTTTGAAGACTTGAGGACTTGAAGATTCAGATCTGATTCTCGGCAAACGTCTACGTCACAAAAGGCAGGAGTTCGAAAGAGGTAAAAGTCAGATCTGAGATCTACACGAAACTACACTCCGGATCAAAGCTTGGCCTTTGATCCCGAGATTTGGACGATTATTTCCTTGGTGAACTAATCCTCCCCGGTTATTATTCCCTTTGCGGAATAATACCCGTCAAATCGTGTAGATCCGACCCGATCTAGATCGCGCGGTGGTCCACGGATTAACCCCGGCATCGGCAAAGAACCCACACAAGCAAGAGACCGCAAAACAGGATTTTTATTTCTTGTGTTATTTGATTTTCGTTGTAACCGGATCTAAAAAAGACCGGATCTTTGTAATCAATAAACTATTACAAGAATTTGCAATGGAATCAATGATGAAGAAAGCAACGATTTTCACCGCGAACAATCTTCAGGACCCAATCTTCAGGATTGTTCTGTAAGAATTTGCTCCCCCTGAAGATGATAGTCTTCCAAGTCTGTGCATACTAATATTGTGAACATATTTCTCAAAAGTTGATGTAGGCAGAGATTTGGTGAACAAATCTGCAAGATTGTCACTTGAGCGAACCTTTTCGATGGTGATTTCTCCATTCTTTTGGAGCTCATGTGGATAAAAGAATTTTAGCGTAATATGTTTTGTCATGGTTCCTTTTACATATCCACTGCTCATTTGTGCAACACAAGCTACATTGTCCTTATAAAGGACAGTGGGGGTAATATCATCTTTTGCTAAACCACACGAGCCACAAATGTTCTGTATCAACGATCTCAACCATACACATTCTTGTGAGGCCTCATATAAAGCGATAATCTCTGAGTGGTTAGAAGAAGTAGTCACCATAGTCTGCTTAATAGACCTCCAAGAAACGGTAGTACCACCACAGAGAAAAACATAACCAGACTGGGATCTGGTGTTATGGGGATCAGACATGTAGCTAGCATCCTAATAGCCCACCAATGTCATATCTTGGTTTCTTTTATAGAATAGTCCAAGATCTTTTGTACCTTGAAGATAGCGAAGAATATGTTTAACGCCATTCCAATGCCTCCTTGTAGGAGAAGCACTATACCTTGCTAGCAAGTTCACTGCAAATACAATATCAGGCCTGGTGCAATTTGCGAGATAGATAAGTGCTCCAATGGCGCTCAGATAGGGAACTTCTGGCCCTCACATTTCTGTTAGCCCTTATGTTTTGATGATGTCTTACAACCACTATTAACGGTACTAATGACTTATTGAGTGCAAATGTAGTAAATTTATTTATCAAGCTTGTTAGTGCCATTTATGGAGGATTGTATGGAATATACGCTACAACGATGATATCCAAAGGAGGAGGAGGCATAGCGATGAAGCAATGTTATTTCAAGAACAACAAATTCATATAAAAGCTTCATCCAAACTCAAGCTATATCAAGACTCAAAGATTATATTCTATGTGAGGATATTAGCTAGTTTTTATTCTCTCTCTAGTATTAGAATGTAGGCAAAGAGTTATTGAATTCACTTGAAGCTATTGGGACTCACACACACGTTTTCATACTTAAGCTTTTAAGCGTTTTTCACAAAATACTATTTTTCACAAGTATGAGGACCTATCTGCAAAATTCTTTTTCCAAACAGTTTGTTTTTAGAATTAAAAACATTTTACAAAGTTTCATAATTTTTAGAGGTCATATAAATATTTTCTAAATATTTTAGTTTGAGTCAAAATACTGTTATGGAGCATACCAGAATGCGGTCGACCGCACCGGTCGACCGCACTTTAGGTCATTCATCACTGGGCTCCAGAGAGGTCGTCGGTCGACCGGTGCGGTCGACCGAAATCTCGATTTTTATATCGATCGACCGCACCGGTCGACCGGTGCGGTCGACCGATGATGGCTCTGCTTGTTTTCTAAGTTTTCAAAGCTGCTCGCGGTCGACCGGATTTTCGGTCGACCGATGATGGCTCTGCTTGTTTTCTAAGTTTTCAAAGCTGCTCGCGGTCGACCGGATTTTCGGTGGGTCCACCGAATTCATCTTTTCGGTCGATCGAACGTTTTGGCGGTCGACCGATTGTTTTTTCGGTCAACCGTGACTTTTTCTCAAATGGTCGTTTGCCTTGATAACTGTGCTTTTACTTAACTGTGTTTGGCACAGTCTGTGGCAATGGTCTGAATAAGAGATTATTTTCTTAATAGGGAAGATTGAGTTGTGATTTTAAAATGTTTAATCTCTTCTATTTAAACCCAGACTTCTTCTTGTTCCTGTTGCCCTAACTTCTGCAATAACCAGAGAGACGCTGTCTTCCTGAGAAAAAATTTCAAAGTCTGTTTTCTCTCTGTTTTTGTGTGTGTTCACTTCCCAGCTTTAGTATTCTTTCTCTTTGCCATAGGGGCTGTGTAAAGAGAGAGTCTTGCATCTTTTCTTCTGCTGTGTGAGTGAGATCTTGTGTAGATCAACTGTGAGGGAGTGTGATCTGTTGAGATCAAACTGTGTAGTGAGAGATCGTGTGGGATATTAGAGCCTCTTGACCTAATCACCCCCCCCCCTAGGGTCCAACAATTGGTATCAGAGCTTGGTCTCTATATTAATTTTTGGTTTAACTGCCTTAGAGAAAAGATCTAATGGAGGCCTCTTTGAATATGCATTTGTTAGAAGGACAATCCACCACTAGACCACCACTGTTCACCAGGACCAATTTTGCTTATTGGAAGGCTAGGATGAGAATTTACCTTCGTTGCATTGATCTTGACATCCTAGAGCTCATAGAAAAGAAATATGTAGAGAAGTCCAAAGTCGGGAACATGACCGATGAAGAAAGACACCTAGCTAATCTCAATCTATGCGTGTTACCTCTCTTGGAGGCAAACACTATGTTTTTGTGATTATTGATGATTTTTCTCGTTTTACATGGACAATATTTCTTGCTAAGAAAAATGATTGTTTTGAAGAATTTGCTAATCATGTTAAAAGAATTGAAAATGAAAAGGATTTGAAAGTTGTTAAAATAAGAAGTGATCATGGTGGTGAATTTCAAAATGAATTTTTCTATGATTTTTGTGCTCATCATGGTATAACTCATATGTTTTCCGCTCCTAGAACACCACAACAAAATGGTGTTGTTGAACGGAAAAATCGCACCATACAAGAGATGACACGCACTATGCTTAATTCATTTGATTTGCCAAAATATTTTTGGGCGGAAGCCGTTAATACAACTTGCCATGTTTTGAATCGTGTTTTGATTAGACCAACGCTTAAGAAAACTCCTTATGAACTTTATTATGGAAAAACTCCTTTCATTGGTTATTTTCGTGTCTTTGGTTGCAAATGCTTTATTTTAAATACAAAAGATCACCATGATAAATTTGATTCTAAAATTGATGTTGGTATTTTCTTGGGTTATGCACCTCGAAGTAAGGCTTATAGGGTCTTCAATAAACGAAGCCTCGTTGTTGAAGAGTCTATAAACGTTACTTTTGATGAGACTAATGTTGGTTCTCAAGTTTTTCTACCTAGGAAAGATGATGATGATGATGTTGAGGGAGGATTGGACTTATTGCAAATCAATGATACTCCTTCTATAGAAGCTCAAAAGGATTTGGATAGCTCAAATGACAATGAACAAATTGAACCTCCTAAAGCTTGGAAATTCACATCAAATCATCCAAAGGAACAAATTATTGGAAGCCCTTCAAAAGGAGTTATAACTCGCTCAAAAGCCTTGAGTGAGTGTGGTAATGTTACATTTCTATCTCAACTAGAACCTAAAAAGATTAATGATCCTTTAAATGATGAATTTTGGGTTTTGGCTATGCATGAAGAACTAAACAATTTTCAAAGAAATAATGTTTGGAAGTTAGTTCCTAGACCTAACAATGCTAGTGTTATTGGTACTAAATGGGTTTTTAGAAACAAACTTGATGAACATGGCATTGTTACTAGGAATAAAGCTCGTTTGGTTGCCCAAGGATACAATCAAGAGGAGGGCATAGACTATGATGAAACCTTTGCACCGGTTGCAAGGTTGAAATCTATTAGGATGTTTTTGGTATTTGCTAGCTTTAAAAATTTCAAACTATTTCAAATGGATGTTAAAAGTGCCTTCTTAAATGGTTTTATAGAAGAGGAAGTGTATGTTGAGCAACCCCCCGGCTTTATAGATCATGCTTTCCCTAATCATGTTTACCGGGTAAAGCTTTATATGGGTTGAAACAAGCTCCTAGGGCTTGGTATGCTCGCCTCTCTAGTTTTCTTATTGAAAATGGTTTTTCAAAAGGAACAATTGATAACACACTTTTTGTGAGAAAAAGAAAAAATGATTTCATTTTAGTTCAAATATATGTGGATGACATTATTTTCGGTGCTACTAATGAATCCTTGTGCAAGGAATTTTCTAAAGTTATGCAAGATCACTTTGAGATGAGTATGATGGGAGAGCTTACATTCTTTCTCAGGCTACAAGTCAAGCAAACTAAGGATGGGATCTTCATTTCACAAAGCAAGTATGCGAAGGAATTGGTGAAGAAATTCAAGTTGGAGAATTCTAAGCATGCGCCTACTCCCATGAGTACTAGTGTTAAGCTTGACGTGGATGAGAGTGGTGAAGACGTGGACCAAAAATGATATCGAGGTATGATAGGTAGTCTTCTTTACCTTACCGCTAGTAGACCCGATATCATGTTTAGTGTGTGTGCATGTGCACGTTTTCAAGCTTCTCCTAAAGCATCTCATTTAATTGCGGTTAAAAGGATCATTAAGTATGTTAATGGAACTTTTAACCTTGGTTTGTTTTATCCAAAAAGCACCACTTTTGATTTATATGGTTTTTGTGATGCCGACTTTGCCGGATGTAAGGTAGATCGCAAGAGTACTAGTGGAACATGCCAATTCTTAGGAAATTCCCTTGTTTCTTGGGCTTCCAAGAAACAAAATTGTGTTGCATTGTCCACTACGGAAGCGGAATACATTGCCGCCGGCTTATGTTGTGCTCAAGTTTTATGGATGAAACAAAGTTTAGTTGACTATGATTTGAATTTTCAAAATATTAAAATCTTTTGTGATAACACAAGTGCCATAAATATTTCCAAAAATTCGGTTTTGCATTCTAGAACCAAGCATATTGATGTGCGCCATCATTTCTTACGCGATCATGTAGAGAGACAAGATGTATCCCTAGTATTTGTTAACACAAAATCTCAATGAGCGGATATATTTACTAAGCCTCTTGGAGAGGATGATTTTTATCGCATAAGAAATGGTTTGGGCTTATGCACTATGTGAAAGTTCTACATTGCTTGCTTGTTTAGTTGCATTTTTTATTTCTCTTTACCCTATTTTTTATGGTGACAAAGGGGGAGAGAAATCTCCTCATTTGTTGCATATACTTAGGGGGAGCTCATAGATAGGGGGAGCACCTATCTATAAGCTATTTTATTTTTGCTCTTATAATGGTTGGTTGTCATCATCAAAAAGGGGGAGATTGTTAGCCCTTATGTTTTGATGATGTCTTACAACCACCATTAACGGTACTAATGGCTTATTGAGTGTAAATGTAGTAAATTCATTTATCAAGCTTGTTAGTGCCATTTATGGAGGATTGGATGGAATATACGCTACAACGATGATATCCAAAGGAGGAGGAGGCATAGTGATGAAGCAATGTTATTTCCAGAACAACAAATTCATATAAAAGCTTCATCCAAACTCAAGCTATATCAAGACTCAAAGATTATATTCTATGTGAGGATATTAGCTAGTTTTTATTCTCTCTCTAGTATTAGAATGTAGGTAAAGAGTTATTGAATTCACTTAAAGCTATTGGGACTCACACACACGTTTTCATACTTAAGCTTTTAAGCGTTGTTCACAAAATACTATTTTTCACAAGTATGAGGACCTATCTGCAAAATTCTTTTTCCAAACAGTTTGTTTTTAGAATTAAAAACATTTTACAAAGTTTCATAATTTTCAGAGGTCATATAAATATTTTCTAAATATTTTAGTTTGAGTCAAAATACTGTTATGGAACATATCAGAATGCGGTCGACCGCACCGGTCGACCGCACTTTAGGTCATTCGTCACTGGGCTCCAGAGAGGTCGTCGGTCGACCGGTGCGGTCGACCGAAATCTCGATTTTTTTATCGGTCGACCGCACTGGTCGACCGATGATGGCTCTGCTTGTTTTCTAAGTTTTCAAAGCTGCTCGCGGTCGACCGGATTTTCGGTCGGTCGACCGAATTCATCTTTTTGGTCGACCGAACATTTTGGCGGTCGACCGATTGTTTTTTCGGTCAACCGTGACTTTTCTCAAACGGTCGTTTGCCTTGTTAACTGTGCTTTCACTTAACTGTGTTTGGCACAGTCTGTGGCAATGATCTGAATAAGAGATTATTTTCTTAATAGGGAAGATTGAGTTGTGATTTTAAAATGTTTAATCTCTTTTATTTAAACCTAGACTTCTTCTTGTTCCTTTTTGCCCTAACTTCTGCAAAAACCAGAGAGACGCTGTCTTCCTGAGAAAAAATTTCAAAGTCTGTTTTCTCTCTGTTTTTGTGTGTGTTCACTTCCCAGCTTCAGTATTCTTTCTCTTTGCCATAGGGACTTGTAAAGAGAGAGTCTTGCATCATTTCTACTGCTGTGTGAGTGTGACCTTGTGTAGATCAATTGTGAGGGTGTGGGATCTGTTGAGATCAACTGTGTAGTGAGAGATTAAGAGGGAATCGCTGCGTAGACGAAGTTCCGGCTTCCAAACCGGGTGTGTAGTGGATTTCTCCTCGAGAGTGGGGAGCGGGGACGTATGTCAGCGGACCGAACCTCGTTAACACATCGCGCGTCAAAGGATAACAATTCATAACCCTATCTCCTTTACTTTAATCGCTTTAGAATACTGTGGTTTTCTTGTATTTAATTTTTATTGCATATTAGAGCCTCTTGACCCTAATCACCCCCCCTAGGGTCCAACAATTTCTTCATTATCTTATTTGAGTCTAAATGAGTCTTTATCCACTTCGAGGGACCGAACGACCATTGGTGTGCTAAGTGGTTGAGATCTTCTATATAAAATCTTTCCAAAGCCTTTTACACGTAGGTCGACTGGTGTAGAAAAATTCCTTCTAGGAAATGCTCGATCTGCAGGCCGAGACAAATATTAGGTTTCCCCAAGTCTATCATTTCAAACTCCGTCTTTAGGCATGAGCTAGCTTATGTAAGCTCCTTGTGGCGGTTCAATAACATTTATATCATCAACATAGAATGAGATGAAACATAAGCCATTTTTGGATTTCTTTATAAACACACAAGGGCAGACATCATTATTTGCATATCTCCTCTTCTGGAGGAATTCACTCAGTCGGTTGTACCATATTCTACTGGATTGTTTCAAGTCGTACAATGACCTTTGCAATTTAATGCTATACATGTTGTGATTCTCGTTTTCTCTCAATTCAGAAATTTTAAGTCCATCAGAGACTTTCATATAAAAATATTAGCATCTAATGACACATATAAAAACGTGGTCATGACGTACATATACTGCATATATAAATTCATAGTTTCTGCCATAGGTATTAACTTGTGAAATGTAATACAATCACTTATAGGAGAATATTTTACATCTAAATCGATGCCGGGTCTCTGCGTGAACCCATTGAGCTGCGAATCTCGCTTAATATCTCATCACCTTACAATTCTCATCTATTTTTCTTACGAAGACTCATTTATATCCTGCAGGGATATATGGACGAGTTCAGCTCAGCCTCATTTGCCACTTTCCATCTCACCTAGTCCAAGTGCTTCAAGCACTCTGCTACCGACTTAGGTTCTGGATCCGGATTATTTTCGGAGATAGTAATAGCAACTGTAGAGGCAACTATGTTGTCGACAACTTTTATATTTCTAATTATATATTTCTCCTTTTTTACAAATTCGTGGCCACTTTAATTCTTATTTTATGTCAACCAAATCCTCGTCATTTCCCTTAACTTTTTACAAATTCGTGGCCACTTTAATTCTTATTTTATGTCAACCAAATCCTCGTCATTTCCCTTAACAAATAGATTTGGTCGTTCCGCATCTCCAGTATTGTGATTATCAAGCACGTGCAACTTTACTGGAGATTCCATCTTCAGGATGAACCTCTTATGGAGGTTATCAGAGTGACTGTCTTTCTATATAGAATTTAGTTTGCCGCAAACTTTTATCTTTTACACTAACATGTTTCATATGCTTCTGGCACAGTATGCTTCTTGCGTACCAAATCATCAATGATATACTCAACATGAATATGGGGCTTAGTCACTCTTTTCTTAGCAGATTATCATGTGAACTTCTAGTTCAGTTTGACTAGTATGTGGATATAAATATTAAAGATCTTTTTCATCAATGGAATTTCTTGACATTATTTTGTATTTTGGGCACTAATCTCCCCCTAATGTCAAGACCTAATGTTGAGAATTGATCTTTAATAATAATGCAGTCTGCGTACCAAAATGTAAACTGATCCCCTATCATGGGACATAGGTACTAAATTATTGACGGAGTTTCATAAATAATGTATGTACCTTCACCGAGGTCCCATAGAGGTACGCTATGGTGGTGATATAGAAACATTGACTGCAAATAAAGAATACGCATATGGGAAATGTTTCGCTTCTTCACCATGTATTAGATAAAGGGGGGAAATTGTGATATGCAGTTGGTCGGATTTGGTTTGAATGCCCCCATTTAATTTAAGGAAATCTGACTAATCATATTTTGCCTAAGATGACCCAATAGCTCATGCCAGAATTTAAAAGAATTTGGGTCCCTAAATCTCAAAAATCATCGCAACATGGTGTATTTTAGGTCAAACAAATTCTTATATTTCATCAGTATAAATAAAAACCACATAGGTTCACAAGAGTTATAAAGCAAACTCAAGTTAAATCAAAATTGTCTCACAAATGCATATGATCCAAATATAGAAAAATCAAATAGTTTACCTTGACCATCTCGATAAGATCCACTTCAATGTCCACTACCTGCCCCTCGTCCAAGCTTATGAATATTAGTTTGAATTATGACATGTGCTTTAGGCACTACGTGTGATCCAATTAAACTTGCATTATGGTTTCTCACAATAGCTGGTTGTGTTTTTAACAACTACTAGCGTAAGGATTAGCTCATAATGCGTAATATAATTTTTAGTTGTACTATTGTAAGAGTGCAAGGTTACTTGTTGAATTGTATTCAGTCGAGGGTTTAAAATCCAAAAATGGCTACAGGATAAGATCTCCTACTATGTTCATAGTCTCCCCCTTGTCCACGCTATAAGTAAATTTCTGAATTGTAGCATGTGCTCCAAACACAACTCGTAAGCCAACTAGTCTAACATTGTGATTTCTCATCAACAATTTGTTGTGATTCTCTACAACTCCAAATGTAGATATCAAAGCAGAATGTTTGGCATAATTTTTGGCCATATACTACTACTGGAGTACAATACTACTTGTATGGAATGAGAAAAAAAATCTTTTCGATCAATTCTGTGAGCTTCACCTGCTAGACAATATGGCACATGGTTGAATCATATTTAGTCATGTATTTGAAATCCAAAAAGTTCTGATTCAGTGTGCCAGTTGCGTTTGAGGGGAGATTATTGGCTTCCATAGATCAAAGCGATCCTTCAGGGATTGCCCAGAAAAGTGAATATTTTTTCAGTGAGGCATTAGTTTTTCATGTCTTAATTGATAGAGAGAAAATTTAAAGTGTTTGCCTTCTGGGTAAAGATACTTAAAGAATCAAGAGATATAATCGTGCAAAAATCACAATGGTGTCCAGTAAAAATGAACGTTCAAGGCCAAAGACAAGTAATAATTACTATCATATATCACAGTGTACTAATCATGGGGACGAAAGATTAGTGCATGAGAAATTAGAAATATTCACATTTTAATAAGATCACACATAATCACCAAAATCATTAAGCTCCTTTTTCTAAAGATTTTCATAAAGGTTATCTTTTCAAATGTTTACTTCTGGCAAACTAGTCTGATATTAAAATTCACACAAAATTTTTAATGCTCGGACAATCAATGACCATCACAAACTCAAACAAGTAGAAATTAAACAAATGCATAACCAGTTTGTGCTATCCTTTCTTCTAAACTCAAGGTTACCAGATTCAAAACACCACCAAGGCAATTTTGGATAGAAACTAATATTGTATAATTTCAGTGGAGAAGAAGAATCAGTGCAATTAGCAATAAAAAAATAGACCACTTATGGACGCCAACATGAGCTTTAAAAACCCACAACTTAATTTTAAGTTTTTCATGAGGCTTAGATTTTACTTCAAGCAAGCAAATAGAATATTTAAAGCAAAAGCATCAAATTGATATATTATGACAATTTTTCATGATTGATGCTATGGACCCTCAACTCTTGTCATATAGATTCATCAAATGCCTCTCACTTAATTGGGAAAGAAATAAGCAATAATATGCATATATCATGATCCCTTAATTGGGAAAGAAATAAGCAATAATATGCATATATCATGATCCTAGGGACTAAGATAGAATTTTCTTACAGGTTAAGCACAATCCTAGGGACTAAGATAGAATTTTCTTACAGGTTAAGCACAACAAAAATCACTTAAAGCTTTCAAAAAATCAAATAAATATGTGCTTTACTCGTATAATAACCCGGCCACCTTAATGGAGCAATAAAGAAAAATATGCTAGTGTATTTCATACCTCAGTTTTTTTTTTCTTGAATCATCCTTTCACAAATTTCACCAAAAATTTAGGATAAATGTTTTGTTTTTGCTGTTGGTATTTCTCTCTCTAGCAACCTAACCAACTTTATGTCCTTCTCGGAAAGATAAGTGGATAATGACAGGGACCTAACCTAAAGGGATAAACTTTATCTTATTAATGATCAATTTAGGTCCATACAACTAAAGAGCAAGCCTCCAAATCCCAAACAGTCTAAAAGAATAGTGCTGGAAAATTTGCAGCATGCTATCGAAATAAGCAACGATACAATAGCTACATAAAAGGACAAGTAACTAGCACAACGTATAAACAAGTAGCTATTTGATCTCAATGGAAATTGTGAACAAAATAATCATATGATATGCATCAATCAAAAAGAAGGATAACCGTGAAATATGTCCTTTATTGTAAGACCCCGTAGATTTTTGAGTATGTATATGTACATCAGTAATGAGGTTGAGTGTGAAAGATTTCGAATCATATGCAGCAGAGTCATAGTATGCAGTTTCTAGTCCATGAGTCGACCCATGACTGTCATGAGTCGACTCACAAAATCGAGTCATGTTGTCATTTAGTCTCTGCTGAGTCGACTCATTATATCATGAGTCGACCCATGAGTCATGAGTCGACCCATGACTTTTATGAATCGACTCATCGGGGTTTTTCTGATTTTCTGGGTCGGGTTTGTTTGGGTTTCGGGTCGGGTTTTATCCACTCATATATATTTTCTCTCTACCCGAAAACACTCTTTTTGATGAGAAAACCCTAGAGAAACCCTAGCCTCTTCTCCCCCTCTAAACCCTAGCTCGTTTTTGGGATTTCTTGGGCGATTTTTGGGGATTTTCAGCGGCTTTTCGTGGATTGCAGCGAAGGGGATTGTTCATCATCACTTTTGAGGCGAGTAACATCTCGCCCAATTTTTCATGAGTTTTATTAAGCCTAAGACTTATTTTCAAGTATAAATCAATGTTCTTGTTAGGGTGAATGCTAGAAATCATGTGTTTCAGATTCTAAATCCTCACCAACGCGTTTTGAAGAAAACCCAGATCTAGAAATATTTTTAAGAAATAAGAATATGAGTTTTCTTTTTGACTAAATGCTTTATTT
This sequence comes from Asparagus officinalis, assembly GCF_001876935.1. Taxonomy (NCBI): domain Eukaryota; kingdom Viridiplantae; phylum Streptophyta; class Magnoliopsida; order Asparagales; family Asparagaceae; genus Asparagus; species Asparagus officinalis. Next base: position 29,807,177 of record NC_033797.1, on the reverse strand, counting down.
CATGTTTAGGAGTTAAAAGTTAGATCTAACATGCTAGTATCGTTTCTCTTGCTATATACATGAATTTATCACTACCTCATAGTCTAGAATTGATATGAATTTATCACTGCCTCATAGTCTAGAATTGATAGTTATGGAGGTAAAGATCAGTATGTTGGGAGTATGGGACGAGATGGACGAGCTGCAGTTGTGAAATTTCCAGTTTTCAGCCCGTGAGTCGACTTATGACTCATCATGAGTCGACTCATCAGGTTGAGTCGACCCATGACTGTCATGAGTCACACATATGAGATGACTTTTCTGACACAAGCTTAGATCTGTACCGTGAGGCATGCACAAGAGTAGAATATGTATACCTTTACTTCTAGTATTCCATGGTTTATATATACAGTCCTCGTGTTGGACTATAATCCATTGAAGTCCTCGTGTTGGACTATAATCCACTAAAGTCCTCGTGTTGGACTATAATCCATTTCAGTCATCGTGTTGGACATTTACATATTTGACCACGTCTTGGACATTTGTTAAGCTATGAGTATGACACTTATCTAAATCAGGACATGACATGATTACATGAGATTTGGACATGATAGCTACCTAGGCTGTACATGACACTTATGTAATTTTGACCTTTGACACTTATTTGGTTATGACATGACACAGTATTTAAGTTTTGAGATGGGTTGTATTTCTCTTTATTATTGTTCCTGTATTAGATTTTGGGTTTGGTGTTTAGGGATTTACAATTTGAGATACAAGGTATATACATGAGGGTTTCCTTGTTTGGATTATTTCGCTCGACGTACCTATGCTCGTGTTGTAATTCCCTAAGTACTAATACCCACATTGGTTAGTATAAATGATTTATATTAATGTGTATTAACTGTATTTTCTTATGCAACGAGCCCTATCCCTTGGGGTTGGTTGTGATGTTGCTCGCTAGTGCTTTGACGCTCGTTGTCCCTCCCCCTTTCAGGTAACGAGCCAGGAGCCCGGAGAGTCGCAGGTTGAGGATGACCCTTACTAGTGTCTACTATCCTCTTTTTAGATGTATTTATTTTTGTACTCCACTTGAGACATTTTAGACTTGAGAGGTTTATGTTCTAGAGTTATAAAGGCTATTTGCCTTATTTCCTGTATCAGACATTATGTACTTTGAGACATGTTGAGGTCTCCAGATCTTTATTATTCATTTCAGACTTTGACTATGTACTTCAGCTTATTTGATTGATGAGATGTATTAATTTGAGTATGAGATGTATTTATTTGAGTCCTATCATTCCATTAAGCAATTGTTGTATAATCTTTTACTTGCTTTGTACTACACCTGTTTTTTGATTTATGAGATGTATTTATTTGAGTCCTATCATTCCATTAAGCAATTGTTGTATAATCTTTTACTTGCTTTGTACTACACCTGTTGTTGATTCCACTAGAGAGATAGTAAATGTGATGGTGAAACATGTTATTGCACGGTGTACCTCGGACTGTAGCCTTGTGTGAACCTAGGGGCGTCACAGTTGGTATCAGAGCTCTAGTTCCAGTATCCTTAGGATCATCCTGTGTCGAGTCGTGGAGCTAGGTTAGAGTTTCTTAGGGTTCATGTATAGAGTCCGCTAAGGATTTCCTAGTATGAGTGAGGACGGTATATGCGTATATCTCAAATTTTTAGAATATTTTTTTTATGACAACTATTTTTGTTTAAAGTATATGTGTGAATACTATATGGTGTGAAAATTGTATTGTGATACATTATGTATGTATATATGTCTATTTTGACTCATGAACTTTCATTTTCTTATTATCAGAGAGAAATGGCAGGACGTGGCAGACCCCGTACTCGCAGAGCCGCTCAGGCAGAGCCACAGCAGGCTCCACCCGAGCAGGAGCAGGCACCACCTGAGCCGCAGCAGGCTCCCCAGTACCTCATTGATCTCATGGCTCCCATCGTAGCTAGGATGGCAGCAATCGATGAGCTTGTGGCGAGTCATATCACGCCACTGACACCACCACCACCACCTCTAGTAGTTCCACCACAGGGGATACCAGCCGTCCCAATCAGAGGGAGAGACCCAGAGGTAGCACCTGCAGTTATTCCACCAACGGTACCGGATAGAGCCACGGAGCAGGAAGCTTGGCTTCGCTTGTTAGAGAGGTACCAGAAGATGAGAGCACCGGAGTTCCAGGGCTCTTCAGATCCACTTGTAACCCACAAGTGGAAGAAGGATGTGAGTAATGTCTTGGATATACTCAATGTAGACACAGTTCAGAAGCAAAGACTGGCATCATATAGTCTAAAGGGGGATGTCGGGAGATGGTACCGATTCCAGTTTCCAGTAGAGCAGCGGATGATCCTCACTTGGGAGGATTTTGTTTACTTCTTTGACGTGTAGTATGTTTCTTCCGCAGCACGGACTGGGAAGGAATTCGAGTTGTCCCGTTTGACTCAGGGGGACATGTCAGTTGCAGAGTTTGAGAGCAAGTTCATGGAGTTGCTGCATTTCACGGGGATGTGGCAAACAGGAGAGCGTCAGGCTCAGATGTTCCTAGCAGGGCTTCGCCCTAATCTTCACCGATACCTCGTCTCGAGGAAGTTCTATTCAGTCCGGGAGGTAGCTGAGACCGCCACCTCACAGGAGAATGAGACGGCTATGTTTCAGAAGGACAAGGAGGGAAAGACTAAGACAGGACAGATTGGAGACAAGGGGAAAAACAAGAGGCCATTGTCAGGACAGCAGCAGCAGCAGCAGGGCCCTCATAAGAGGGGACCTCAGCAGGATCAGAGGTCACATCATCAGCGCAAGTTTTAGGGGGTATGCTTTAACTGTCGCAAGGTGGGACACAAGGCATCGGAGTGTCGTAGTGCACTAGCAGGAGCTCAGCCGGGCAGGGGTCCGAACCAGCAGCAGCCGCGATAGCAGGGCCGAGGTCAGGGTCAGCAGGTCAGGCTTGAGCCACCGCCAGCAGCACAGAGGCCAGAGGGGCGCTGCTGGAGAGCGTTTGTAGGAGGTGTATTATCAGTTTAGACGAGTCCGAGTTCATAGTCGATCTGATAGTTTTGCATATGTCCGAGTTTGATGTCATCCTTGGTATGGATTGGTTGTCATCCTACCATATTAGTATTGACTGTTTTGCGAAGACAATCAGATTACGAACATTCGATGGGTCCGAGATGATTGTGGCCACTTCTCAGGGCAATCGCTTTGCGGAGTCATTTCTGGCGTTCATCGATGAGGTGATGCGACGGGATCAGAGTTCTGATTTGTTGGAGACTAGAGTTGTCTCGGATTATCAGGATGTCTTTCAGGACATACCTGGGTTATCCTGTGAGCGAGAGGTTGAGTTTTGTATTGAGTTGCAGCCGGGCACAGCCCCGATATCCCGCGCACCCTATCGCATGGCGCCAGCTGAGATGAGAGAGCTTCAGACCAAGTTGGACGAGTTGTTAGCTCAGGGTTTTATTCGTCGGAGTCATTCTCCGTGGGGCGCGCCAGTCCTCTTCGTGAAGAAGAAGGATGGCAGCATGAGATTATGTATAGATTATCGGGAGTTGAACAAGGTCACTATCCGAAATAGGTATCCACTATCTAGGATTGATGACTTGTTCGACCAGTTGCAGGGAGCGCAGTTCTTCTCGAAGATTGATCTTCATTCTGGTTATCATCAGTTGCGGGTTCGGGAGATGGATATCCCCAAGACCGTTTTCCTCACGCGCTATGGATCTTTCGAGTTCTTGGTCATGCTATTTGGGTTGACCAATGTACCCGCGGTCTTCATGGACTTGATGAACCAGGTTTTTCGTCCATTCTTAGATCAGTTCGTAATTGTTTTCATCGACAACATCCTCATTTATTCAAGATCGGAGGCAGATCATGAGCAGCATCTCTGATTAGCTTTGCAGACCCTACGGGAGCACCAGTTATACGCCAAGTTCAGCAAGTGTGAGTTTTGGCTTTCAGAGGTTAGGTTTCTCGGCCACATCATCAGCAGAGAGGGCATATCAGTAGACCCAGCTAAGGTTTCAGCAGTGCTTGATTGGGAACCGCCGAAGACGGTGACGGAGATTCGTAGCTTTTTGGGTTTAGCAGGTTACTACAAGAAGTTCATCTAGGACTTCTCGAAGATTTCGACGCCACTTACACGCCTTACGAAAAAGGGTGTACAGTTTATTTGGAGCACAGGGTGCCAGGAGACCTTTGATATATTAAAGGCTAAGTTGACCACAGCACCAGTTTTGACTATTCCAAGCAGCGATAGGACATTCGTCGTCTACACAGATGCATCTTTGGCAGGTTTGACATCTCTGGTTTCACCTCGGACTGCAGTCTTGTGTGAACCCAGTGGCGTCACAGTTGGTATCACAGTTGGTAGGATTGGGAGGTGTTCTTATGCAGACTCAGAGAGTAGTAGCTTACATCTCACGGCAGTTGAGAGTGCATGAGCAGAACTATCCTACTCATGACTTAGAGTTAGCAGCAGTGGTTTTTGCACTGAAGTCATGGAGGCACTACTTGTATGGTGTGCAGTTCGAGCTGTTCACAGACCACCAGAGTCTGAAATATCTGTTCTCTCAGAAGGAACTCAACCAGAGGCAGCGGAGGTGGATTGAGTTTATCAAGGACTACGAGTTCGCGATTCAGTACCACCCGGGGAAGGCGAACATCATAGCAGATGCTTTGAGTAGGAAGCGTTGACATTAGATTGAGGCTTTGAGGTGCTCATTGCACAGAGATCTCCTCACTCTTAGCCAGTTTGATTTTAGACCTGAGTTTGGTGGCACTAGTGCATTTTTGGGAGCTATATCAGTGCAACCAACTTGGAGCGGCAGAGTTGTTAGAGCTCAGTTGGAGGATTCTTGGATTCAAATCCGCAAGGAGGAGATTTCCAAAGAGCCTAAGCCCAATTGGACCATTGGAGCAGATGGAGGTCTACGGATGAAGGGTAGATTGGTTATGCCAGCCAGTGCAGAGCTGAAGAGGGAGTTGTTTGATGAGTCACACCGTACTCGGTATACAGTACATCCAGGGACTACCAAGATGTACAAGGATCTGAAGAGGCACTTTTTCGGTATACAGTACATCCAGGGACTACCAAGATGTACAAGGATCTGAAGAGGCACTTTTGGTGGAGTGGAATGCGAAGAGAGATTTTAGAGTATGTGGCCAAGTGTTTTACTTGTCAGCAGGTAAAGGCAGAGCATCAGAGACCGGCAGGGACACTTGTGGCCAAGTGTTTTACTTGTCAGCAGGTAAAGGCAGAGCATCAGAGACCGGCAGGGACACTTCAGCCATTGTCTATTCTAGAGTGGAAGTGGGCGGACATTTCTATGGACTTTATTGTAGGGTTGCCCAAGTCGAAGAAGGGGAATGATTCAATTTGGGTCATTGTGGACCGGTTGACAAAGTCAGCACATTTTATCCCAGTGAGGACTACTTATACAGCTAAGGCGTATGCGAGGATCTTTATTCAAGAGATAGTTCGACTTTATGGAGTTCTGGACACGATCGTGTTGGATCGAGGATCAGTATTCACTTCACATTTTTGGAGGAGTTTTCAGGACTCATTTGGCAGCAGGCTATCTTATAGTAGTGTATTCCACCCACAGACAGATGGTCAGACGGAGAGGGTGAATCGGGTGTTGGAAGACATGTTGCGGGTATGTGTTATTAACTTCCAAGGCAGCTGGGAGGATCACATTCCATTGATAGAGTTCGCTTATAACAACAGTTATCAAGCGATGATCGGTATGGCTCCGTATGAGGTATTGTATGGGAGACCCTATAGATCACCGATATGTTGGGCAGAGCCAGAGGATAGCTTGATGCTTGGACCGGAGCTTGTGAGGCAGACTACTGAGAAGGTAGCATTGATCAGGGAGCGGATTTTAGCCGCTAAGAGTCGGCAGAAGAGTTATGCAGATAAGAGGCGAAGACCCCTAGAGTTTCAGATTGGGGATTTGATTATGCTGAAGGTATCGCCTATGAAAGGCGTGCAACGATTCGGGAGGCGAGGGAAGCTTGCCTCGAGATATATCGGACCTTTTTGGATTTTGGAGCGGATTGGAGCTGTGTCATACAGACTAGATCTTCCAGCTTCTATGTCTAGTATACACAATGTATTCCATGTTTCTATGCTCAAGAAATACTTGCATGATGAGGAGCAGCAGTGGGTGTTGGATGCACCGGAGATTGAGCTTCGAGATGATTTGACTACTATGGAGATCCCAGTGTCTATACTTGCTAAGGAAGACAAGAAACTCAGGAACAAGGTGATTCCATTGGTGAAAGTTCAATGGAACAGAAGTGGAGTTGAGGAAGCTTCATGGGAGCGCGAGGAGGACATGCGACGCGACTACCCACACTTATTCGAGCAGGTAAAACTAATTAAAGTATTTATGATATGACTTATTACTTGAATATTTATATCTACATATATTTTGATACTTATATTTAACACTAGAATGAGGGTATTCTTACTTAATTCTTAATCTTTCGGAACACATGGTATATACATGAGGGGTTCATTGTTTGGATTTTTCGCCCGACGTACTAGTTCCGTTAGATTTGGGGTTAGGTAACAATATCATCATTTTAGATCGTTAAATATGAATATCGCTGTGTGCTAACTAGAATTCGGTATTGCGAAATGTATATGTGTGCGGGTTAGATTAGACCCTTGTCATGTTTTTCAAGTATCTTTATGAGTTAGATGTGATTTCCTGAATTTCGAGGACGAAATTCTTTTAAGGGGGGAAGAATGTAAGACCCCGTAGATTTTTGAGTATGTATATGTACATCAGTAATGAGGTTGAGTGTGCAAGATTTTGAACCATATGCAGCAGAGTCATAGTATGTAGTTTCTAGTCCATGAGCCCATGACTGTCATGAGTCGACTCACGAAATCGAGTCTTGTTGTCATTTAGTCTCTGCTGAGTCGACTCATTATATCATGAGTCGACCCATGAATCATGAGTCGACCCATGACTGTCATGAGTCGACTCATCATATCATCTCCCTTTGTCATAAGCCTCTCAATCCTTCTCCCATGTTTTTAATAGTTTACAAATGTTTTTCATGAGTTTTATTGAGCCTAAGACTTATTTTTAAGTATAAATCAATGTTCTTGTTAGGGTGAATGCCAGAAATCATGTGTTTCAGATTCTAAATCCTCACCAATGCGTTTTGAAGAAAACCCAGATCTGGAAATATTTTTAAGAAATAAGAATATGAGTTTTCTTTTTGACTAAATGCTTTATTTCATGTTTAGGAGTTAAAAGTTAGATCTAACATGCTAGTATCGTTTCTCTTGCTATATACATGAATTTATCACTACCTCATAGTCTAGAATTGATAGTTATGGAGGTAAAGATCAGTATGTTGGGAGTATGGGACGAGATGGACGAGCTGCAGTTGTGAAATTTCTAGTTTTTAGCCCGTAAGTCGACCTATGACTCATCATGAGTCGACTCATCAGGTTGAGTCGACCCATGACTGTCATGAGTCGACTCACAAAGTCAATTCCTGTTATTCATTAGTTTCTGTCGAGTCGACTCGTCAGTTCATGAGTCGACCCATGAGACATGAGTCGACTCATAGTTGATTTGAGTCGACTCATCGGAGTTTTGCCTATTTTCGTTTGTATTTTCTGTTTGATCAACTACTATGCTTATACTTTCATACAGTGTTCATATATGATCGAGGGTTCTACTGAGCTTTTGTTGAACATGAGTAGTTGCCTTGTTTATCGGGTATTAAATTGGAGTATTCATGTTTTCATCTACACATATGAGATGACTTTTCTGACACAAGCTTAGATCTGTACAGCAAGGCATGCACAAGAGTAGAATATGTATACCTTTACTACTCTTTCCATTTAGTCCTCGTGCTGGACATTCATATGATATATATATAGTCTACGTGTTGGACACTTAATCGTTTTCAGACATGACACTTATTGTGGCCATGACATGATTACACTTATCGGTAGAGATGGGTTTGTATTCGTTTCCTTTATTGTTTCTTGTATTAGATCTCGGGTTTAGTATTTAGGGATTTACAATTTGAGATACAAGGTATATACATGAGGGTTTCCTTGTTTGGATTATTTCGCTCGACGTACCTATGCTCGTGTTGTAATTCCCTAAGTACTAATACCCACATTGGTTAGTATAAATGATTTATATTATTGTGTATTAACTGTATTTTCTTATGCAACGAGCCCTATCTCTTGGGGTTGGTTGTGATGTTGCTCGCTATCGCTTTGACGCTCGTTGTCCCTCCCCCTTTCAGGTAACGAGCCAGGAGCCCAGAGAGTCGCAGGTTGAGGACGACCCTTACTAGTGTCTACTATCCTCTTTTTAGATGTATTTATTTTTATACTCCACTTGAGACATTTTAGACTTGAGAGGTTTATGTTCTAGAGTTATAAAGGCTGTTTGCCTTATTTCCTGTATCAGACATTATGTATTTTGAGACATGTTGAGCTCTCCAGATCTTTATTATTCATTTCAGACTTTGACTGTGTACTTCAGCTTATTTTTGATTTATGAGATGTATTTATTTGAGTCCTATCATTCCATTAAGCAATTGTTGTATAATCTTTTACTTGCTTTGTACTACACCTATTTTTGATTCCACTAGAGAGATAGTAATTGTGATGGTGAAACATGTTATTGCACTGTGTGGTGCATGACAGGTTTGACATCTCTGGTTTCACCTCGAACTGCAGTCTTGTGTGAACCCAGAGGCGTCACATTTATATCTTGTGTAACTTATTTGATCTCATAACAGTTAGATAAATACAAAGAGAGAGAGAAACATATATTCTGCTTGTATTCAGTTACTGTGTTATGTAATATCTTTCTCTCCAAGTGAATAATGATGTATTTGAGAATCTGATCCTGCATTTATTTATTGTTTTGTGTAATCGGAAATAACCCTTTGTCTTAGTTTCTTTGTATTTTCTGTTAAGACTTCCAGGCTATGTTATGACTGATCATCATGTGCATAAGAACTTAAAGATCACGGATCTACATGCTAAAGGTGTGTTTAGCAGCTACATGCAAAATTGTTTGTTTTGAAGAATTCAAATAAATGAGATGATAAGATTCATACTGGACATAATCATAATCATTCAACGGAAAACTTGATACTATGTAAATAGACAAAGACCGAAAGTATTATTACCTTGCAGAATATGTACACCTAAAAATCTATTACTACGAACTGATGATCACGAACCGGTTAGAGCTAGTCGTGCTGATAACGTGTTGTAATATACTAAATAAATGAAACAAGAGACAAGAGACAAGAGAAGAAGAGAAATTATAATATTTCTTCATCCATTCAATTTCCATACATCGTACAATTTATAGATACATGATGGAAGATAAAAGGACATCAAGTTAATAGTCCACATACAAAGTAATGTCCACATACATTTTGTCTTTTAGATTTCATGGTGTATTTTAGGTCAGACAAATTTTAAAGTATACACATATGAATAAAAAACACATAGGTTCACAAGAGTTTAAAGCAAACTCAAGATAAATTAAAATTATCTGAAAAATGCATATAATCCAAATATAGAAAAAAAACCCAAATAGTTTACCTTGACCATATCGATAAGATCCACTTCAATGTCCACTACCTCCCCCTCATCCAAGCTTATGAATATTAGTTTGAAATTATGACATGTGCTTCAGGTACTACGACCGAACCAATTAAACTTACATTATGGTTTCTCACAACAGCTGGTTGTGTTTTTAACAACTACTAATGCAAGGATTAGTTCATAATGCTTAATATAATTTTAGTTGTACAATGTTACTTGTTGAATTGTATTCAGTCGAGGGTTTAAAATCCAAAAATAGCTACAGGACAAGATCTCCTACTATGTTCATAGCTCCCCCTTGTCCACACGTATAAGAAATTTTTTTGAATTGTAGCATGTGCTACAAACACAACTCGTAAGCCAACTAGTCTGATATTGTGATTTCTAATCATTAATTGGTTGTCCTTCTCTGCGACTACTAATGTAGATATCAATTCAGAATGCTAAGTGCAATTCTTGGTCATGTATTGCTGCTGGAGTACAATATTATTTGCACGTAATGGGAAAAAAAATCTTTTCGATCAATTCTGCGAGCTTCACCCACTAGACAATATGGCACATGGTTGAATCATATTTAGTCATGTATTTGAAATCCAAAAAGTTCTGATTCAGTCTGCTAGTTGCGTTTGAGGGAAGATTATTGGCTTCCATAGATTAAAGCGATCCTTAAGGGATTGCCCAGAAAAGTGAATACTTTTTCAGTGATGCATTAATTTTTCATGTCTTAATTGATAGAGAGAAAATTTAAAGTGTTTGCCTTCTGGGTAAAGATACTTAAAGAATCAAGAGATATAATTGTGCAAAAATCACAAGGGTGTCTAGTAAAAATGAACGTTCGAGACCAAAGACAATTAATAATTACTATCATATATCACAGTGTACTAATCATGGGGACGAAAGATTAGTGCATAAGAAAATTAGAAATATTCATATTTTAATAAGATCACACATAATCACCAAAATCATTAAGCTCCATTTTCTAAAGATCTTCATAAATGTTATCTTTCAAATGTTTGCTTCTGGCAAACTAGTCTGATATTAAAATTCACACAAAAAATTTAATGCCCGGACGATCAATGACCATCACAAACTCAAGCAAGTAGAAATTAAACAAATGCATAACCAGTTTGTGCTATCCTTTCTTCTAAACTCAAGGTTGCCAGATTCAAAACACCACCAATGCAATTTTGGATAAAAAACTAATATTGCATAATTTCAGTGGAGAAGAAGAATCAGTGCAATTAGCAATATAAAAAAATGGACCACTTATGGACGCCAACATGAGCTTTAAAAACCCACAACTTAATTTCAAGTTTTCACGAGGCTTAGATTTTACTTCAAGCAAGCAAATAGAATATTTAAAGCATAAGCATCAAATTGATATATTATGACAAATTTTTTTATTACATCTGATGAGCATTAGGGATGGGATACAATAAATGAGAATATATTATGACCCAAAAATATATTTCAAATTTGATGCCTATGGCAGAAACTATAAATTTATATATGTAGTATATGTACATCATGACCACATTTTTATATGTGTCATTAGACGCTAATATTTTTATATGAAAGTCCCTGATGGACTTAAAATTCCTGAATTGAGAGAAAACAAGAATCCAACATGTATAGCATTAAATTATAAAGTTTGTTATACGACTTGAAACAATCGGGTAGAATGTGGTATAACCGACTGAGTGAGTTCCTCCAGAAGAGGAGATATGCAAATAATGATGTCTGTCCTTGTGTGTTTATAAAGAAATTCGAAAATGGCTTCTGTATTATCTCAGTCTATATTGATGATATAAATGTTATTAGAACGCACAATGAGCTTACAGAAGCTAGCTCATGCCTAAAGACGGAGTTTGAAACAAAAAAAACTTGGGAAAAACCAAGTATTGTCTCAACCTGCAGATCGATCACGTTCCTAAAGAAATATTGGTATACCAGTCAACCTACCTGAAGAAGGTCATGGAGAGATTTTAAATGAATAAATCTCATGAGCTTAGCACACCAATGGTTGTTGAATCCCTTGAAGTGGATAAAGACCCATACAAACCTAAAGAAGATAACGAGGGTATTTTAGGACCCGAAGTCCCGTATTTGAGCTTTTCATCAATGGAATTTCTTGACATTAGTTTGTATTTTGGGCACTAATCTCCCCCTAATATCGAGAATTGATCTTCAATAAAAATACAGTCAGCGTACCAAATTGTAAATTGATCCACTAACATGGGCCATAGGTACTAAATTATTGACGGAGTTTCATAAATAATGTATGTACCTTCACTGAGGTCCCATAGAGGTACGGTATGATGATGATATAGAAACATAGACTGTAAATAAAGAATACGCAGATAGGAAATGTTTTACTTCTTCACCACGTATTAGATAAAGGGGGGAAATTGTGATATGCAGTTGGTCGGATTTGGTTTGAATGCCCCATTTAATTTAAAGAAATCCGACAAATCATATTTTGCCCAAGATGTCTTAATCGCTCATGCCAGAATTTAAAAGAATTTGGGTCCCTAAATCTCAAACTCATTCCAACATGGTGTATTTTAGGTTATACAAATTCTAAAGTGTATAAATAATAACCACATAGGTTCACAAGAGTTTAAAGCAAACTCAAGTTTAATCAAAATTGTTTGACAAATGCATATAATCCAAATATAGAAAAACCAAATAGTTTACCTTAACCATCTCGATAAGATCCACTTCAATGTCCACTATCTCCCCCTCGTCCAAGCTTATGAATATTAGTTTGAATTATGACATGTGCTTCAGGTACTACGTGTGAACCAATTAAACTTGTATTATGGTTTCTCACAACAATTAGTTATGTTTTTAACAACTACTAATGCAAGGATTAGTTCATAAGGCTTAATATAATTTTTTAGTCTTGTACTACTGCAAGAGTACAAGGTTACTTGTTGAATTGCATTCAATCAAGGATTTAAAATCCAAAAAAAATGGCTACAGGATACGATCTCCTACTATGTTCATAGCTCCCCATTGTCCACACGTATAAGTAATTTTCTGAATTATAGCATGTGCTACAAACACAACTCGTAAGCCAACTAGTCTGACATTGTGATTTCTAATCATCAATTGGTTGTGCTTCTCTACGACTACTAATGCAGATATCAATTTAGAATGCTAAGTGCAATTCTTGGTCATATACTGCTACTGGAGTACAATATTATTTGCATGTAATGGGGAAAAATCTTTTCAACCAATTCTGCGAGCTTCACCCGCTAGACAATATGGCACATGGTTGAATCATATTTAGTTATGTATTTGCCCAAAAAGTTCTGATTCAGTCTGCCAGTTGCGTTTGAGGGAAGATTATTAGCTTCCATATATCAAAGCGATCCTTCAGGGATTGCCCAGAAAAGTGAATACTTTTTCAGTAAGGTATTAATTTTTCACGTCTTAATTGATAGAGAGAAAATTTAAAGTGTTTGCCTTCCGAATAAAGTTACTTAAAGAATCAAGAGATATAATCGTGCAAAAATCACAAGGGTGTCCAGTAAAAATGAACATTCGAGGCCAAAGATAAGTAGTAATTACTATCATATATCATAGTGCACTAATCATGGGGACGAAATATTAGTGCATGAGAACTTAGAAATATTCACATTTTAATAAGATCATACATAATCACCAAAATCATGAAGCTCCTTTTTCTAAAGATCTTCATAAAGGTTATCTTTCAAATGTTCGCTTCTGACAAACTAGTCTGATATTAAAACTCACACAAAATTTTTAATGCTCGGACGATCAATGACCATCACAAACTCAAGCAAGTAGAAATTAAACAAAGGCATAACCAGTTTGTGCTATCCTTTCTTCTAAAACAAAGGCATAACCAGTTTGTGCTATCCTTTCTTCTAAACTCAAGGTTCCCAGATTCAAAACACCACCAAAGCAATTTCGTGAATATGCTATAAATTAGGCATAAATATGATGGTATTATATTATGGATCCAGCTATAACAAACCTATATATTATGCATGTTTTAACCTTCAACATTTGTAGCATGAATTCGTGTGGGTGGGGCATTTAAAAGGCACAATAACTTATAAGGTGAAGTATCTTCAAATTAGATAAATTTATAATTAAATGATTAATAATATTTCTTATGAAGAATTTGGTGATGCATTTACAAATTAAATATAATTGTCAAACTATCATTTATAACTTACAAACCAAGATACATCTATTATATGTATTCGATACGGGTACATTTCCTGCATCGAAAGTCTATGGTACAGGTAATATTATATGTATTCGATACGGGTACATTTCCTGCATCGAAAGTCTATGGTACAGGTAATTAGGTAATAACCAAAAAGACCATTGTAACCTCAAAAGAGTATGGTACAGGTAATTAGGTAATAACCAAAAAGACCATTGTAACCTCAAAAGAGGACACCCTCTCCATTATGTCATTTATTTGAGATATATATTATTTTATTTTTATTTTTTTTAAAAGAATTAAATCAAAACATAATAAAAATGAACAGAGAGATCACTCTGAAAACTCCAAAAACGAAAGGTTCATGTTGAATAGGTAATGGAAGATCTCACAAGTGCGTGCCGCTGTATAAACTTGTGAAAATTAGATTAATATGCAAAAACCTAAGAAAAGTTTAGCTATTACATATTTCTGATCTCATTTGCCCAAAGAAGGTTAGTTATGGACATACAAACTTAAATCGAGTCCTCAAAATTTCAGCGACCATAATTCATACGGAACAATTTGAATACTCTCATCATTATGCAGATCAGAGATAACAATTAAATATCATGATTCAAGTAGCATTGGAAACTAGATAACATATGTCAAAATCAGCCATTATTAGCAACAAACAATATAACTTTTAAACTAATCGCAATCAACGCCTATAATCAAAACAAAGTAAAACTACCAATTATCAGCCACGGAAACTTCATACAGTCATACCTCAGGGTGATATCGGATCCCTCCTTTCATAGGTCTGCGGGCATTATCATGTTGAACCCGAAACCCAATAAAGGAAGCCAAATTCCCATTATCCTTATGCATAGTACACTCCACCTTAATCTCCCGAAAAGGGATAAAAAAATTCAGCTAAAATTTCGGCTAGAGCCACTCGTGCTGATAACGTACTGTAATATACCAAATAAATGAAACAAGAGACAAGAGAAGAAGAGAAATTATAATATTATTCATCTATTCTATTTCCATACATCGTACAATTTATAGATACATGATGGAATATAAAAAGACATCAAGTTAATAGTCCACATACATTTTGTCTTTTAGATATCAACAAAATATCTTTTAGATTTTAACAAAATATCTTTTAGATTTCAACAAAATATATATTTATGCATTTTGAAGATATAAATACTATTTATGTATTTTAAACTTACTATTATTGATTGATAATTGTTTACAAGAATGTTCTTTACTATTAAATAACTTTTGGTTAGACTATAATATATTGACAATTATTATTATAATGATGGTCTAATTATGGTGATAACCATAATAGAAAAGAAGTAAAGAAAAAAGAAATATAAAAAATAAAAAAATAAATATGTGTTCTAGTTTTTTACCACTAGTTCCAAGCTAAAACTTGGAATAATTTGAGAGACTAGAACTATCATTTTTTAATAGAAAAATAAAAAATGTAGAATAATTTTGTACCATTATCCCAATTCTAGTTTTGTTAGTGTTCTACTTGATTAACACTGTAAAATTTTGTTCTAGTTTTAGTTCTATGTGACTAATACCTTAAAATTTTATTCCACATATTATCCCAGTTCTAATTTTAAGTTCTAGGTGACTTCCTCCCTCCCCCTAAAAGAACAATGAGTGTCTCTCCAGTCTAAACAAACACCAACATAGACATCACTAGAGATTCAAAGAACAACAGTCATGTAGATATAACGCCCATTTAGGTCAACAACAATTCAGAATTGAACATAACATCTTAGACACAGCGCGAAAGAAATAAAAAAGTTAGTAAGAGTTAGTATGCTAATTGTAGATCAAGACGGGCTAGAATTACCAAAGTTAACAGCATTTTGCATATTGTTTACAAAATAAACAAATAAACTGCTTCGTTTGGGTACCATGGTGTTTTCTTTGTTGTGTTTTTATAAAAAAAAAACCATGGTGTTGTGTTTTTCCCTTAAAACGTTTTCAAAACATCATGATAAGTATTTGTGGTCAACGCTAGTTTGACCCATTACAACATTAGTATTAAACATATTATTAATATATTATATATTAATTCTAATAAATATATTAAAAATAAAATGTTATAATATTTAGTTTACATTATTATAGTATTAGAAGTATTAAATATGATGCAATATAAAATTGTATAATGTATTATAATATTATACTGTACTTAATGAATTATATTATATTATAATTATTACATATTATTTTCAAATAGTTATATATTTAATTATTTTAGTATATCAATTTGTTATTGTTATATATTATATTAATATTTCTATAATAATGTTATTTTAATAATAATATAATATTATACTATTATTAATATAATATAATATTAAATTATTATTCATATAAAATAATATTATTAATAATGTTAGAGTTTATTAATAGTAATTTCATAATATATTAATAATTTATGATATAAATAAATATTATTATATTATGAATATATTATTTTTACATTAACATTGGTTAGCATTAAATTATTTTATTTATTATATAATATATTAATATTTTATATATTATATTATATTAACTATACAATATATTATTATAAATTATTATCATATTATTATATTGTTATTTTATTTTAAATATGTTACTATTATATAATATTTTATAATTATTACTTTATTACAGTTTATTTATTAAAAAAGTTAATAATATTATAGCGATTATACTATTGTGTGGTATATTATTATATCATTATTATATTATTATTTATTATCAATAAATTTTTTATAATTTTTTATTAGTTTATTTATTTATTATTATTATTTATTATTATATAATACATTGTTAACATATTAAATTCTAGTATTTAATATGTTATCATATTGTTATATAAGATATTTTATTTTATTACATTTTTATATTATTTAATAAATATTACTAATATATTAGATTAAGTATAGTATAATAAGCATGTTGATAATAACTCTATATTAATCACATTTAATATATTATGTTAGAAATATTAACACATTCTCAAACTCCAAACCAAAACACCAAACTTGAAACACCTTTTAGTTGTTTTGAAATAAGTGTTGTGTTTTTTGTTTGAGGATGATTTAACCAAAAAAACACAATGGTTTTCAAACGCATGGTGTTTTGTTTTTAGCAAAACACCATGGAAACAAGTAAAACACCATGATATCTAAACTGAGCCTTAATAGTATGATTATTAGATTCATTATGAGACATTAAGCTAAAAATTAGCTTAATCAGCAGATTGGTATTATAATTAGCACATAAAAACCGGTTTGGTATTAAAAGAAAACCATGCAATAATAGAGTGTTCAAACTCGCACTGTAAGTTAATTTGGCCCAAAATTATTTTTTGCAGCAAAATCTCTAGTAGCCTATCATGTGATAGTTCATGGGTGCTTAGGTGACATGGTAGTAATAGTTAACCGCGTTGAATCCATTGCTAATAAAGGGATTTTAAAGTAGGGCAGAAAAATAAGGCTTTTGAATTTAGGCTTCCTTCTCTTTCTTCTATCAACTTCGGGCTTAATGAGTCTAGGTTGATGAAAGTGCACCCACCACCATCAATGTAAGAGAATCTCTGTACTTTTTCTATGATATCTCTATCCCCCTCCCTCCCTCCCTCTAGGCACATTGAGAGGAGAAAAGATGTAAAATTTGGTTAGGCATCAATTTTTAGGGTAGTTAATTTCTTATACTATCCTCTATCATGCCACACACATTTAATTTAAGGGAGCTACATAAGCATCACATGCTAGCTCTAATGACTTTTAAAAGAAGAAAGTAGTCAGATTTTCAAACTTTGGTCTAATTGTCTCGTCATACAAGTTTTAATATCCTGTTATTGCTGGATTTTCTTCTAGGATAAATTTTGAAAATAGACCCCTTTAGAAACATATTTTTAAAAAACGACAAATTTTGAAAATATTTGTCATTTTCGACCCAATTTCAATCACCTGGCTAAAACTGGGTCGGAAATGGTGAAAAAAATCATAAAAAACTTCACGGGATTTAAAATCCCGTGAAGTTTAAGCCCACATTAGCGCTTGGGTTACTGTTAATGAGGCCTTAAACTTAAAGACATTTAAAATCCCATGAAGTTTTTAATGTTTTTCTTCACTTTCGACCTAGTTATAGAATGGCAATTTTTTTAAAACGGGTTGTTTTTTAAAATTAAGTTTCTAAAATGGTCCATTTTGAAAATTTGTCATTAGGTTTCGTTTGGATATCATGGTGTTTTACTTGTTGCGTTTTTGTAAAAAAACACCATGGTGTTGTGTTTTTACCTTAAAATATTTTCAAAACACCATGTTAAGTATTTTTGGTCAACACTAGTTTGACCCATTATAACATTAGTATAAAACATATTATTACTATATTATATATTAATATTATATAATATATTATAGTTTTTAATATGTTAGAGTTTATTAATAGTACTTTAATAATATATTAGTATTTATGATATAAATAAATGTATTTATATTATGAATATATTATTTTTATATTAACATTTGTTAGCAATAAATTATTTTACTTTATAATAAATTATATTATTTATTACATAATATATTAATATTTTATATATTGTATTATATTTACTATACAATATGTTATTATAATAATCTTATTATATTGTTATGTTATTATTAAATATGTTACTATTATATAATTATTAATTCATTATAATTTATTTATTAAAAAATTAATAATATTATAGTGATTATCTTATTGTATAGTATATTATTATATTATTATTTATTATCAATAACATTTATTATTTTTTATTAGTTTATTTATATTTTATTATTATTTATTTATTATATAATACATTTAACATATTAAATATAATATAATAAGCATGTTGATAATAACTCTATATTAATTACATTTAATATATTATGTTAGATATTATATTCACACATTTTTCAAACTCAAAACCAAAACATCAAGCTTAAAACACCTAAAATGTGTTTTGAAATAAGTATTATATTTTTTATTTGAGGATGATTTATCTTAAAAAACACCATGGTTTCGAAACGCATGGTGTTTTATTTTTGTCAAAAATACGGTGGAAACAAGTAAAACATGAAACAAGTAAAACACCAAAATCACACGAGTTCGTGTTTTGTCGAATTGGTTCATCAAAAACAGAAGGATCCGACCCGAACCAGGTCCGGTTACCTTGCCCTCGTCTCCTTCACAAAACACCGTTCGATAAATCTCGGTTCGTGCCCTAAAACCCTCTTCTAAAAAATCCCGCCAATCCCTGCAGGTTAATCCCTTAACCTCCCCTTATCCCCCCTATTCTCCCCTAAAAACCCTAGCTATCGAACCTAGAAATTAAAACCCTTCCTCTTCAGGATGAGCTACGCTGCCTTCAAGATGATGCACTGGCCTACGGGCATCGAGAACTGCGCCTCGGGCTTCATCACTCACTCTCCCGCCGACGCCGCCGCCTCCGTGATCCTCCCTCATTTGCAACCCGACGACCTCGACTCCGATTTCGCACCAACGCGACGAATCGGTCCAATCCCCAACCTCGTCGTCACTGCCGGCAATGTGGTCGAGGTCTACATCGTTAGGGTTCAGGAAGACGACGCCAGGGTCTCCCAGGCCCCAATAGAGCCTCGAGGAGGGGGCGGCATCATGGACGGGCTTCGTGGGGCCCGCCTGGAGCTAGTCTGCCATTACAGGTTCAGTTCACCTAGCTTGATTATTTCAGAACTGCAATTTGTTAAATCCAACTATTTGATTGCTTGAAATTAGTAAGAAAGGATGGAATTCGAGCCAATATAAGTTGAATTGGTTAAGACATTTGGCAAAACCAGTGGATAGAGGCAACTCTTTTTGGACGGCATATGTTACCCTTAACCAGATTTAAATTTATTTGAATAACGCTTAATTCATTGTTTAATAACTCAAAATGTCCAATACATGATTATTGATCCTCTAGACCACCCAGAAAAAATTTCTGGTCGGGGTTTTCGTTCAAATCCTGAACTTACAAGAAGTCATTCATACTTCAAATAGTAGATAAGTAAACCTGCTTTGGTAAAAATGGGTCATAAATGCATCTGATAAGGGGTTTTACTATTTTGTGATAGGAGAAATGTGATGGAGTGTCAATTAGCCATGTTCTGTTGGATATAACAACTTCATTCACGTTGTGTTACTATAGGCTTGTTTGGCAGCCTCCTAAAAATGGGCCCACGTTTGATCTTGGTCCCATTTTTTGGAAGAAACTTGTTTGGGAAAAACCGGACCAAAGTTGGGCCAGTTTCTCCTATGCCAAAAATGACCCTTAAAACTAGTTTCTTTTTTTTATTCACCCTCCATTAGATCAAAATCGAACTAGTTCATCTCTAAACTGTGCTAGGGTCAATCCTGGCCTAGTTTTGAGGAGTTTGCCAAACTAACCTACTAAGTCGTGAATTCTTTTTTGGTCCTTTAGATTTATTTTTTCCTTTAGCCTTAGAGTCTATTTTTATACTAGATTTGTCATCTTTCTTTAACTTCTAGCCTCTTTCTTGTCTAAGAGGTTTTTTTGGGAGTTGCTTCTAGATGTAACACGTATTTCTTTAGTTTGATCTGTCAAACACACACTAACGAAGTTGTCGGCCATGAAAGATTTAGCAATCAATTGTTTCTATGCGGATCTATATTGCACTCACAAGAAGGTGATCGTGGGGATGAGATGGGGGGTGGGGTTGTCCAACATTTCCCCTCCAATGCTTAAGTTTAGTCTATCGAAGGATAAATAAACAATGGAGAGATTTAGTTGTGCATACCTTTCTCTCCCAGACAAGAACGTTTACACTTTAGGTGATGTTTTAGGCCTTATCCTAATATCTCATTGTGATTGAATATAAGTCTGAAGGTTTCATTATTTTGTCAGCCTATGCAATAACAACAAGCTTTGAGTACACATGGTTAACATCACAAGGAGTAAGGACAGAGAGTTTATAGAAATCTGACACTAAAGAGAGCCTTTCATCAAAAAGCATGAGGAAGGTTTTCTTTATCTATCAGAGATCCGGATATGTCCTTGTTCCTTGCAATGAATGAGAGAGGCGAGCACCTCCTGCCTTGCTTTTCTAGGAGACTCCATAATTCCAACTACTCCAACACCACGGTTCGGAGGACGACAAAGTTCACCATTGTGACGAGTGCAATTGTGTCGGTTCTGGGACTTCTTCGAGAGGGAAAAATTCCTCAAGGACCCAAAATATGGGACCAATAGGGGGACAAGTGAGGTGTCCCCCTCCTATTGGATAATGAGTTGGCCATAGGAGAGGGACACCTCACTTGTCCTCCTTATTGGTCCCATATTTTGGGTCCATGTAGCAAAGCTCCTTCGAGAGGTCTTTACCTTAAGGTGCGAGTAGGATTCTTCTTGGTGTTTGATTTGGCAATTGGCATGGTTGTTTTGAACTAGTCCGAGTGGATGAAGTTATTCTTGCTTATCCAATGTTTCTTTAGAGACTTGTTTAAATGTGCTTTGACGATATTTGATTTCGACCATTGAATATGGACTTAAAAAAAGCACTGAATGTGGAGTCTTTCTCACAGAAGATGTCTATTGAAATGTTGCTCGAGTCCTTTAGTTTGATTGTTTGGATATATCACAATGAGTTTTTAGGATAGGATGGACTAAGCAATCAACCACTTCCACATAGATCTATACACAAAAAAATGTGATCATCGGGGGTCGTTGCCCGCTTTGCCTCTTCAATGCTTTAGTTTGTTTCTTTTAAGAGCTAATAATCGAAAGATTTAGGGTTTAGTTGTGTGTACCTCTCTTTTTGTAGAGAGAATGTTATCCCTTTTGTGACGATTGTTTTTGGCATTACTTGCGTCATCATTATTGATTCAAAGACTAAAGACCCCTTTGCTTTGACATCCTACTAAATAATGGCCAACTTTTAATGCATGCAATTACTTTACATTTTGATTTTTTAGACAAATTATTAGATAGTTAAGACAAAAAAAATTATTGGATTGTTACAATTTTTTGATGTCCATCACAACCATTTCTATCCTTATAGTTCTATAACATAGTGGTTGTGTTATAGTAATGCTCAATATCCTTCAAATCTTCAATGACATCACCCCTGTGGTTCGTCATACTTTGCTATTGTTTTAGGGTTAAGCATCAATCTTTCTATCATGCTTCTCACTTGAAGGCCAATATGAAAATTTCCGGATTCGCAAGCTTGACCTCTAGGGTTGTTGGCCTTGTAGCACTGCTTGGATGCTCAACCTTACCCTACATAATCAATAAGTGAATATTTAAAAACCCCTTATTTGGTTATATGAGCCAATAAATATGAGAGAATCTATTGAGATAGTATGTTCATGTGCAATAAAGGTCACAAAATGCATTGTTTAGGAGGGATATTCATTGGGATAATTTGGGGACAACTGGGACAATTTGCTCTCTAGGACAATTTTAAACCATCAAGAAAATTTAAATTAGACAAAACAACATAAATTGGGATAATGAAATAATTTGAAACTAGGATTGAGACAATTTAAGTGGGATAGCTGATGATGTGATGCCTTAGCATTGGTTCAAGGACTGGGACTACAAATCATAAAAAACTTTGTGTTCATATTTATACTAGTCTAAAAGGAAGGGTTTAATTACTCTCTTGTTAGTTATGCCAAGCCTGGTGTTTGTCTATAATTTTTTTGGTTTAGGAATTCGTCATCTACTTGGAGTGTTGAAATTAGGCCAGCAATCGGACCCTGTCATTTATAATTTACATTTTTGAGCTGTAAGATTATTAGTATTTATTTGGTTGTTTCTTCTCCGAACTGTTTTGTTTTTCCTATTGTCATGTTTGAGAAAACAAGGAGCATCTGCCTAATTAATTTGTTCGGCAATGTAACCATTACAAGTGGGACTGATGCAAGTAGTGTTGGAACCAAATTAAATTGAATATTGAGGTGTTCATACTTATTTGTGAAAGATCATCAAATCCAAATCCAAATTTTCTTCTCCAAATTTGGATGTACATTTCCTTTAAATATTTTGTTGAAAACTAAAATACACGTATAATTGATTTGATTTGTTATTTTAATAGTTTCTGAATATTAGTTATTTGATTTGATAGTTATTTTCATTCAATTAAAGAATTGAATTCTTTTCATTGCATAAAATTTTTATTTAGAAATCAATCCTCTACAACAATATATAAGCTATTTGAATGTTTGGTTAAATGGTTATTTTGAGAAGAAGAGAGAACCAAAAATAGTAGAACAAGTTCTTTATTTTTCTATTCCTGCTATTTGTCAACACCTAGAGGATACATCATCTTCATCTGTTTGGTTGTAAATTAAATGATACCAGAAGTTTGCTATTACTTTTAGTTTTTTTTCCTTTTTGCATGTCACTACCAGTATGCTTCCCCCCACATTTATTGTTTTACATTAATATTGGTGAATCATTTTTATGCCAATGGGCTTTGGACTTCCTTCATAGGGTGCATGGCTCTTCTATTATGATATTTCTTCTGCTATTTATTGTTATTCATACCACTATTTGTAATCATATCAAGCTAGTCCCAGATTCTTATAACTTGTTTATTTCCCCCTACAGCTGTGTTACTTAGTTTGTCTTTCTTATTAAATTCTTGATATGTAGTATTTGAAGTTCTTTAATAAATTGGCATCTTGGTTTGTTTGTAGATTGCATGGGAATGTTCAATCCATGGCGGTGTTATCTTTGGGAGGAGATGAACGAAGTAAGAGACGAGATTCAATAGTTTTGGCATTTCAAGATGCCAAACTTACTGTTCTTGAATATGATGATTCTACACATGGATTGCGCACTAGGTAATGATGATATATTGGCAATGATCTTCTCTTTGTTTGGCAAAGAGAACTATATTTAGAGTTCCTTTTCTCCTGTTCAAAAGAAACATTATTTCTAAACTTCATTCATCTTATTTGGTAAGCTGAGTCAAGGAGTAATATTAAACATAGCTTGCTGTCCTTTCTTTCTGGTTTCTTGGTAGCAAATTTCATATTATGAGTTTTTATGTCTTCTTAGTTTGCAAACTATACGGTTATTCCTTTGGTACATCATGTTACCACTTACCAGTGATTGAGGAGATGATATTTCTATAAGTGCCTAAATTCTGTTGTAGTAGATAATAGTTTATATGGACACCTGCAAGCTCACCTAATTGCAATAACTGAAATCATAAGATGTTCTAGGTTATGATAACGTGCGAGCACATTACTTTCTGCGTCACAGTAGGATTCAAAGAATTATTAGCATTGTTAATTCTTGTAATCTTTCTGAAAGGTACTACCTTCTTTAGTTGGATACTGTGGACAATCTTCAGTCTTTCTTCAACCCCTTTTTGTGTTTGGCTTGTTATGTTTTCGAGATATATGTTAATTTCACCATTATGATAGTTTGATATGCTGTCACTCTTAATGTGGCAGAACATTTGGTTAACGTAATTTCTCTGCTATAGCTATTTGGCCATTGCATTTATTCTGTGGAGTATGCTTCCTTGCTTATATCTCATTGTTCATCTTTTCAGTTCAATGCATTGTTTTGAAGGACCAGATTGGCTTTTCCTGAAAAAAGGCAGGGAATCATTTGCTATGGGCCCTCTAGTAAAGGCTGATCCCTTGGGTCGATGTGGTGGAGCACTTGTCTATGATCTTCAGATGATAGTTCTCAAGGCTGCTCAGGTTGCAATTTCCTTTTTAGTGTCTCTTTGTAGAACTAAAGATATGTGGTGATATATGGTACATCAGTATGCTTTATAGGAGTAGTATTGCTCAGTGACATGCAAGCATGACCAACAGGCCAGTTCAGGGCCCATTCGAGGCTTGGCTGGGGCCCAGATGTCACCCCAGCCAGCTAGAGACTCAGGTGTCCCGAGTTAGAGTCCTTGGGTACCCAGGTTAGAGGGTCGGACCAATGGCAGGCTAACAAAACCTGGTAAATGATTATTGCTGTTCCAGACTCACAGCAGTTATACTTATACACACCATTCTCGATATGTATAGTCTTGTATTGAAAATTGAAAGTAGTACAAATATATATTCGTGTATCTAATAATCAAAGGCATTCAGATTTCTCCAATCGTTACTAGTTCAGTTAAAATGTTACACAAGTTTTTATATTTGAATAGTTTTTCTTAAGTCCTTCATTTTGCTAGTTTTATAACTCCACAATCCTGGTGTTGCTAATTCTTTTTTATATATATATCTTTAAAAAATCTCAATGCTTTCAGGGGTTGTAATAATATACTTCTGAAGTTATTCTTACCGTAAGTGAAAAGAGTTGTTAATCAATTTTCCGTCTTTTCCCTTTTCCGGGTGAGTGGATGGTGGCGGTGGCGGCTGTGGCAGTAGTTTTAGTAGGTCACAAGAGCTAGTTCTTGAAAGGACCCATAGAATCTTGAAATCAATTAAATCTCAATATTCTTTCTCCATTAATTTTTTGAATTTTTTTTGTTGCTTTAAAGATGCTGTCTTCTACTATTCTTAAAGTTTTCTATGATTTATTCATGATTTTGTTAATTTCTTTTTCCTAGACTGGCCAAGGACTAGTTACAGATGATGAGCCTACTAGCGTGGGAGGTAGTACTGCTGCAGTTCGTATAGAGTCATCGTATGTAATTAACTTGCGGGAGTTGGATATGAAGCATGTTAAAGATTTCACATTTGTACATGGTACGACAGCTACATATTTCTTATTTTGCTTAAATTATGCTTGTGATTTGATGTGTATGTTGTCCATTCTGAAGGGTGGTGATATTTTGTATACAAAGTATGGACGTGAGTAGTTAAGTGAATTATGGATGCGCTGTTATTGCCTAGTGTCTGCTTTTCA
Source organism: Asparagus officinalis (assembly GCF_001876935.1). Classification (NCBI taxonomy): domain Eukaryota; kingdom Viridiplantae; phylum Streptophyta; class Magnoliopsida; order Asparagales; family Asparagaceae; genus Asparagus; species Asparagus officinalis. The sequence goes on along the minus strand of NC_033797.1, from coordinate 29,781,471 downwards.
TGCATCATGCATCATGCTGATACAGTTTACATATGCTCAGCATTGTAGGAATTGGCATTTCTGAGAGCTTACGCTAATTTGTACCCAAGATTTCAATTTACTATTTATATGTTCAACCTATAATTGTTCCATTGAACATCATTAAATTCATCGAACTATACTGCTGGATAATTTTCTAGAGCTTGATCTACATCCAAGAGGGTTGCCTAGGAAATAGATGGTTCTGTGAAGGATTACAATTGCTCCAAGATGGTAGAAAAACACCCTCTTTCACGAAAAGGATAAAGGTACTAGGTTATCATCATATAAGCCTATGTACTTGGCATCTCATTTCCAAACATCTGCCTTCATTCTCTCTATTTCAAGATTCTTAATTATAGTTCTCCATATTTCTAATTTAGGCCGTGTTTTTAACAAAAATTGGAACATTTTACTTCCACAGTTACTGACCCAAATAGTAGTTGGGTTTTTGAATTATTCTTTGTTATTTAGTTATAATATAACTTCATTCACTTCCTCTGGAGGCTTCTACAAGTTCTTGCTCACAAGTTTTCATCCATCTCAACTTATTATATACCCTCCTGACATGAATTTTCAGTTTCAATGATAAAGATGTATATGCACTGTATTGTATTAATGCCATTACTCTTCTTGTTTTCTGACCTTGACCCCTTTCTTAAGAATTCCTTTTCGAATTGCAAATTTACTAATCATTGCTTTTGTCTAGCATTTATATTGCAATGTGCAAATCAATTTAACTGAGATATTTCTTAGTTCTTTCTTTATTTTATAATGCTAAATCCTTTTTGCTTCCATATACACGACTGTTGTCCTCTGAAACCTCCTTTCCCCTTTTTGAGCAGGTTATATCGAACCTGTTATGGTCTTTCTTCACGAAAGGGAGCCTACTTGGGCTGGACGTATCTCATGGAAGCATCATACATGCTTGATATCTGCCCTAAGCATCAGCACAACCCTAAAACAACATCCTTTAATTTGGTCTGCTGCCGTAAGTTGGTTGAATTCGAATGTTTAAATGACCTACTCTTTTTTGTTACATCTATGTATCTACCATGTGATTGCAACTTACTCGCAACTTTTAAGTCTCTGCGATCGTGTGAAACATAATTTCATAAATTCCATTAAGTCTCTGCGATCTATGAAACATAGTTTCATAAATTCCAATTGCTAAATGATCGATCCGGAAATTTGTTTTCAGCATTTTCTGAATGACCAAACTACAAACTGGAGGCACTATACCTATTACTGTACTAGGATAGTCGCATATTGGAAACTTTCATGCATTTTTAGAACTGGTTTGTGAATTCCCATTTGTATTTATTTTTATAAAATTGGAAAGATCCATGCAGTGTACCTGTTACCATTTGCTTTTATCTACGTTCTAATGTTGTTCTGTTATAAACTATTGGAAGGAATTGTTAGAAACAAAAACAATGGGTATAATAACAAAGTGACAACTGAATTTTGTTGATAAAGTACGATGAAAATGTATTTCTAGAGAGCCTTTTATCAATGTTCCATTTTCATTCTGTTATAAAATATGTGGAATGAACTGTTAATAAAAAAATTTAAAGAACTGTTATATTAATAAAGTGAGAACTGAAACTTTTTGTCCAAAAGCTGTTGAAAAATGTGTTATTTTGTGTTTATAGAGAATATGTTGAGATGAAACTGAATAATAAAGGGTTTTTTAATGTAGTGGAGGGCTTAAGATATGAAGCAGTGTAGGGTTTATAGAGCAAGAGGCGATTAAACAGCTCTACAGAAAGGTTTGTTTTTGGGATTGTTCAGGGGCTTCATCAAATTTGGACCTGATGGTTTCAGATTCATAGTCTCTTGCAATTTAGTTTTGTAATTGGCTACAAATCTGTGAAGAACTATTCAGGGGGTGTTTCGGGTTCTGATCTGATTAGGATTAGGGATCCTATCAAAACAAAAAAGGAAGTCAAGAGATTGGGAAAAGAAAAGTATGCATGGATTTCACACCCTATCAACAATCAAGTGCAAGGGGAAAACACCTCTTCATGAGATCAATGTTTTCAATTGAAAAATATAGATGACTCTAGGCAATAGGATTTGATCTAATGGTTACAAACTATTTTTTTATCAAATATTTAAAATCACAAGTTTAATTTATAATTCAATGTTTTTAAATTGATGTAAGGGAACACAAATAATACTTCCCCTCTCTTGGTTATTTCAAAAATAGATCAACCATTGAGAATACAAAAGCAAGTTTTCGAATTTAAAAACTTGAACGAGATCTTCAAATCATCGTTAAATTGATTGAGATGAACAGAACGATAATAGATGGATTAATATTTGTAGGAAAAGTAGAAAAAATTCTTTGAACAACATATAAGAAAAAAATATCAAAACATAAACAGAGGAGATGATCAAGAAATGTTCCTTTTAAGGTTTAAAGGAAATTATTAAACTAAACAAGTTTAAAATTCAAGAGTAGTTATCGAGATAAGTTACTCATATATGGTAAATTGATTACAAAGACGTAGGTTTATACCATCTCTTTTCTTTGCTTACATGGAGGTTAATGCGGAGATGACCAAACACCAACATAGTAAGGGGTGGGTAGGGATGTGGGTGAGAGCATTCAATATGATGGAAGAAACTTAAATGTGAAGTCTGTGAACTGTAGCAATCAACAAGTTGGGTCTATAGTTGCAATACGTGTGTATACATACAGAACTATACATGCATGTGTGTGGATGGGTGCATGTGTGGATGCGTGCATGCGAGTGGGTGCAGGTGTGTGGACTCTTGCGTGTCGTGCGTGCGTGCGTGAGCTTGCGTGCATGCGTATTCAGCTGATTGAGTTTTATTCCTTATTGGGTATGATAATGATACATGCTCCCTTTCATTTTAGTTATAAGGTTGTAAAAGATGCTAGGTGGAATGTTATGGGAAGGGTGTTATTTAGCTAACTAGATACTGTTTATACTTAATAGGTGCCACAAAATTGTTAAGAGGAATAAAAAAGAACATGAAGAGGCGGACATAGGAGGGAGGGAATAAATTCATTGAGAGAGTGATTACTAATTGTATCCTTCATCCTGCTTCATATGCTGTCCTAGAAGAGAATAGAAATTGAGAAGGGGAGGAAAAAATATTGAGAAGGATTTTTTTTAATGAGGAATCAATCCTTCTACTTTGTTGGGGGGAAACTACCTACTTTAGAGATCCCAAACCTTGTTATGACTGGAGCTTTTCGCATTGAATTACCATTTTCCATTATGTTTTATTGATATTTTGACTTTGTTAATTTCTATCCTTCGTTTGTTGCATTTAAAAGGTTAGCCTAATATGCACAACTCTCTATATAGGGTCAGAGCAATCTTTTCCCGTATAGTGCTATGCAAAGATGTCCTCTTCATGAATTTAAATTTAGACTTTATTAATTTTTTTTGTTCGTTTGGACCTAAAGTCTTTAGACCAAAGTTGTTGAAAGCGAAAAACAAAGCAAGGTGCGACAAGATGGCGTTTAGGATTTTTTAGGAAAAGGCATCAAAACAATATTGAAGGGAAGAGGCGGTGGATGAGGTTGAAGGTTAATGACAAGGTCACTAGTTGAGAGGAGGCGGCGTTGGGTGAAGTCAATGGTCAAAGTCAAGGTTGAGAGGAGACAGGGACAAAGTTTTGAGAGAAGGAGAAAGAACAAAAGGAGAGGAAGATGCAGAGTAGCTGAAGCAACATTTGGATTAGAATTTGGAATTAGGATGCGGATTAAGTTTCTTGGCCACTTTTGTGACCTTGATGCCTATTTTTCCCGATGGTCGCTTTTGAACATGTTTTTATCCAGAAGAAAGTGATACAACCACTTAATAGGGCACTTTGGCCCCGAGCAAAGTAGTTCTGTGCCTCCAAATGCATAAGCGTCCACTTAAGCGAGACTTTTTAATGCTTTTTATAGCATTGCTCTAGATCGGTGATGAT
>NC_033797.1:29768474-29777489 GCF_001876935.1 Asparagus officinalis | reverse complement strand
TATACTACACAAGATAAACACACACACCTAAAAAAAGAAAAGAAAAGAAAAGAAAAGAGCCTCTACCCCATTATTGAGGAATTTTATTGTGGCACTGGAGGCTTACAAGGGCACTAACTTTGAGTGATAGATTTATTTGAAACACGCGACAAGGACTAGGGTGAACCTAAAGAACATGGGTTGAGGTAGTAAAGGATATTATCTATATGCGTATATGTCTGCAATTAATCGTTAGACCTTATTCTTATCGAGATTCAACAATTCTGTGCAATACCTTTTTTGTTTTTGTTCACCAAGTGCAGCTTCAAGCTTTAATTTAGCATTCCGCTTTATTTTAGTGTTGCACCACTCCTTATGATTTTAACATGTAAATGGTAATTCATTACTATATAAATCATGTATGTTTTAATCTTGAAAATTATTTTGTTTACTACAGAATCTTCCACATGATGCTTACAAACTTCTCGCCGTGCCTTCTCCTATTGGTGGTGTCCTTGTGATATGTGCAAATAGCATCCATTATCACAGTCAGGTATTCAATCAGATATATATTCTCTGCTCAATTTGAGTAAATTTACTGATTGCTTAGCATATTATGTTTTAGAATACTGCTATATTTCTCTTTTTTGAATAAATAACTTTTTAATGTTTTCTTGCAGTCTTCATCTTGTGCACTTGGCCTTAACAGTTTTGCCATGCAGATGGATAGTAGGTTAGTACGACTTCATTAATGCATAATATACCTAGAATTCTTGTTGAAATCTCTAGCCGTCTGTGCCTTTGTTAGATAATTCAAATTAGCAAAGAAAAAAAGATGAAGATATCTGTGCTACTTGCGAGTTGCTGCTTTGAGTGTCCTGTATTATACTCTTTTACCTGATATATGTGATCGCTAGGTTTTGCTAACATGTATAAATTATTTTTCTAATGCTCCATTTGATAACGTAATATTTTATAATGGTTTCACAGTTTGAAAGTACTTGGATTTGACTGTGTTCTTTGAGAGTTCAAGTCTAATCATCCCCTGAATTATAGATTGCTTTTCTAACTAACTCCTATGTTTTTTTTGCAAATTAGTCCTCAATATTCATTTTGTCATTCTTTATTAGACCATGATCGTGAAATCTCAACAAGGTTGGAGTATTGTTGTCATATTCTAATATTTTCTTGGAGGAAAAACTCCATTGTTTCCCACTAACTCCCTCATTTTAAGTTTCATCATTGATGATTGTGCCCTTCTTAGAATCTGTAACACACGTTTTCTCACATGTTCACGACCATGCTATAAGAAAGAAATTAAAATGAAAAGTTGAGGACTAATTTGCGAAAATAAAAAATATAGGGGTTATCTAGAAAACCTATCTATATATTACGGGCTGATTAGACTTTGTTCTTTGTTCTTTGATGACTTCTCTACTCTGTTTCTTTCGGGATTCCATAAAATTGTGCTATAAAACTTATACAATAAATCCTTTAGTTCTAGGAGCTATTTAAAAAGACTAGTTCATTATGTGTCTGGTATTTTCATTCTTTTTGTCTTTTGTTACTCTAGTTTTTTGGAGATGTGAAAAATTATTTACACAAGCAAATTAGATATGATATATGAAAATTTTGGTAGGGCTACTATAAAGAAGTTCATTCAGATTTGTTAACATATGGTGTATATTAGATCAAGGTTTTAAATGTCGTTCGACATGTCCGACATGTCGGCCGATATATCGGTTTGAGGGCTTGACCGACACGATATGGACGTCTTCAACTCATATATCGGTTTTCAAGGCCAAATCGGAAATATCAGGGTCATATCGGGCATATCGGCCTATTTTTTAGCTTTGAAAAATCGGCCGATATGGTACCTTTTTTTTAAGATCTATTTTTTGTTATCGGGTTTGGGTTTAGTGATAAATATCCAAACCCGTTTGACTCGTTCTCATGTTTAAGGGTTTCTTATGAACCTGATAGAAAGAATTTATGAACCCAAATCCATATATTATTTGCTTTTTTTATATGTTTAGTCTATAGAATTTATAAAGTATGCTTATATTGAATTTATGAATGCTTAGATTACATTTAGGACATGATATTATACATATGCGCACTACCTGATATGGCAATCCGATATTTAGTCAATGTCCCCCGATATATCCCCGATTTCTGCTATCCGACATGGATTTCAGCCATCCGACATGAACCCGACATCCGACATTTATAACCTTGTATTAGATTCATATAGGCTAGATTGTAAGTTGACTATTCGATGCAAGCTTTGTAACTACTGGCTCAACTGTATATTGTTAATTGATCCAAGTGATTGTAATTTTTTTTTATTATACAACCTAATATTTTCTATGCTTGTTGAGTTGGGGGTTTTGAGGAGTGAAGAGGAAGATGCACTAGAAAATAGTGTAGGTTGGTTGGAGAAATAGACATTCTAAAAGAAACCGTCATTGCTTGTTCATCAACAACAACATATTTTTAATGATGAAATAAATTATAGCAAATGTTTTATTTGTAAAAGTTGGGCCGGAGCATTTGGTTGATGTGGTCGGTTTTGGCAAAAAGTGGCCACCTCGTAACCACATCACTTAGGTCTCGGAACCGAACCGAACCAAACATTTAGCTTTCATCGATTGAGAATTTTCGAATGATCTTTTTGGAGAGCAATGTAGCGCTAAAAAATAAACCCACATTTTTTGCTAGTTGCTACTTTGATTGGCTTTACTTTAGTAACTGAAAAAGAAGTTAGTGCATCATAAATAAAACCATGCTAATTTTTGGTATGAACGAAATTGTACTCACCCCTGGTAAAAGTAATTAAATGTTTTTGCTAAAGTAAAGAGGAAAAAAGGAAAAACGAGTAATGTATTATTTCTTTATTATTGGTCCCCACTTTTTCACTTTCAGGGTGCCTTCATATGTTTCATGGAAATGGGTACGGGTGTGGAGCACGACAAATTTGTAAAAGGTAGCGTAGGAGTATACAATATATGTGTGTGTTGGAGTATATAATATATGTGTGTGTTTATAAATGCATATGTATAGATATATTGAGCAACAATTTACATGAGATCAATGTTTTTTTTTTCATTAACATGTTATGATAATTACGGTTCCTTTAACATTTTCTACTTCGTTTATTATGTACATTACAAATTGGAAAATTGCTCGTTTTTGAATTAGATATTGAAACGACCTTTTAAGATCATAGTTCTAAACTAGGTATTGATTGAAGCAAACTTGACGCATATCCAACGAGTTTCAGGAAGTGGATGTGAAAACTAGGATACATGTCCACGAAGTTTGTGATAAGTGTTTTAAATTAAAATATGTAATATATAACTGAGTATACGCCCGAATAAATGTATACAAGTACTCAGGAAGTGTCTTAAGTGCCCTGTGCAGGTGAAATTACAAGTATGTGTTAGTTATGGGCACAACTTTTGATAGAGTTGCCCAGGTAACATAAGTGCCTTCAGACCAAGTGCGAATGAAAGTGAACAAATTTCATGTACTTTAATTGTTTGCTTTGATGAAACTAGTATTTGAAAGTGTAAGAGTGAATATCGCCACTTAGGATATGTTAGAAATGATAAATCAGAATTGCATAATTTTATTCATCACCATAGGTCTATATATATAGGAGTACATAACACTACATAACACATAATGAATAACATATGGGTAAATAGGTTAATGGGTCCTAACCCGATAACCCAATACTAATACCAACACTCTCCCTCAAGCTGGAGCATATATATCAATCATGCCCAACTTGTTACACAGACTAGAAAACATCTTAGGTGAGGTAGCTTTAGTGAGAATGTTAGCTAACTGTTCTGAAGACAGAGTGAATTGAAGAGATCACTTTCTTTTCCCAAGCATCTCTGACAAAATTACAACCAACTTCAATGTGTTTAGTTCTCTCATGGATTCTTTGCAATATAAATAGTTGACTGGTTATCACAATACATAGGCATAGATTCAGGTTGAGTAAAACCAAACTCTGTCAACAGCTTCTGCAATCATATCATCTCACAGACAGTTTGAGCCATAGCTTTGTATTCTGTTTCTGCACTAGATCGAGATATCATATATTATTTCGTGCTCCTCCAAGTTACCGGATATCTTCTAATAAAAGTGCAAAATCCAGAAGTAGACTTCCTATCTCCTATGTCTCCTGCATACCCGGTATCAAAAAAAGTAAAGATGTGTAAATGTCTATGTTTCTTATATAGTAATTTTTTTCAGGACAACTTTTAACATAAGCTAAAATCCTCAGAGCAGCTGTCCAGTGAAACTCTCTAGGTTTATGCATAAACATGTTCAGTACTCTCGCTGTAAAGGTAATATCAGGTCTGATTACAGTAAGATAGATCAACTTGCCAATCAATCTCCTATATCGACCAGCATCATCTAGGAGAAGACTATTATCACGCCACAGATCCACATTCATCTCCATTGGAATGCTTGCTGGCTTACACCCTAAAAGACACATTTCTTCTAACAGATCCAATACATATTTTCTTTGAGATAGAAGCAAACCGTGCTTTTGATATGCAATCTCAATCCCAAGAAAGTATTTTGATTTTTCTATATCTTTAGTCACAAAGTGACGTGAAATGTACTCCTTAGTCACTGCTAAGGCAGTAAGGTCACTCCCAGACAGCAGGATGTCATCAACATATACAACAAGAATCATCAAATCAGATATAGTGCGTCAAATAAAAACTGAGTGATCTGACTGACACCGTTTAACACTAACACTAGATATAGCAGTACTGAATTTTTCAAACCATGTCTGTGGACTTTGTTTGAGACCATAAATTACCTTTTTAAGTCTACATATAGTATTCTCTCCCTGAGCAACATACCCCGGAGTTGCTCCATATAGATCTCCTCCTTTAAGTCACCACATAGAAAGGTATTCTTAACATCTAGTTGAAGCATGATCCAGTCTAGATTAACAGCCATAGAAAAAAGGAGACGAATGGAATTAAGACGGGCAACGGGAGAGAACGTCTCAAGATAGTCAACCCCATAAGTTTGAGTACAACCCTTAGCAATAAGACGAGCTTTATAGCGATCAATAGAACCATCTGTGCGATATTTTAAGATATATACGCACCGACAGCCTACTACAGTAGCACCTGTAGGAAAAAGAACAAGATCCCAAGTCTCTCTAGAAACAAGATCATCCATCTCCTCATCTAAGGCCTGTTTCCAAGCGGGAACTAACATGACCTCCTCATATGACCTGAGTATAGATATTAAGGACAAAGACAAAGCAAACTGACGAGAAGATGGAGTAAGACGGTCATAGAAAATAAAATTAGCTATAGGATGATGGGTACAAGACTGTTTACCTTTTTGATGAGCAATAGAAATATCCAGATCAGAAGAAATAGAAGTATCAGTAAGAGGCAGACCGACAATTGGAGATGACTATTTGGCTAGAGCAGAGAGAGACATGAACTTTTGGACGGCGAGAATACGTTAGTAGTGACGGTGGTGCAAGTGGCACAGTAGAGTCATCCTGTAATCCTGGAGAAGATCCATCAGCAGAAGGAACCGAAGCAGACAATGGAACATTAGTAGGAGCAATAGATGATAGAGGAACACATGGATCGACAATTGAGATGAACCAGTCGAAAAGAAGTTTGGAACAGACTCAAAAAAGGTAACATCTACAGACACAAAATACCTCCTGGTGGATAGATTATAACATCGATAACCTTTTTGAGTACGCAAATATCCCACAAAGACACTTAATAGACCATGGAGACAATTTATCCAGTCTCAAAGACAAATCCTGAATAAAATAAGTACAGTCAAAAACACGAGGAACCACAGGAAAAATCTGTTTCTCAGGATAAAGGTAGGTGAACGGTATTTTACTATTAAGAACAAAAGAGGGCATCTTATTGATCAAGAAACATGTACTCAGAACAGCATCAGACCACAAATACTTTAAAACATTCATATGTATCATCAAAGTTATAGCTACATTTAAAATATGTCTATGCTTCCTCTCAGTAACTCCATTTTGTTGTGAATTGTGAGAGCACGAAGTTTGATGAAGAATACCAATATTTGTACAAAAATAAGAGACATCATTTTTCATGTATTCCAAAGCATTATCGGTACGAAGAATACGAATAGAAGTAGAAAATTAATTTTTTATTTTATTGTAAAACATTTCAATAACAGTTGAAACTTCAGACCTCTCTTTTAATAGATAAAGCTAAGTCATGCGAGAGAAGTCATCAACAAAGACAATGAAATATCTAAAACCTTTTACAGAAGGTATACGATAAAGACCTCAAACATCAAAATGGACTAACTCAAACGCAGAACTGCTGTGTTTATTAACACGACTCTGATAAGTAGAACGATGATGCTTACCTAGTTCACAAGACTCATAACCTAAAGAAGAAACAGAAGAGTGGATAGAAATGACAACCGAAGCTCGATAACGAGGGATGACCAAGGCGTCAATGTCACAGTAAAGAATGACCATGCTTATCTAAAACCTTTCACAGAAGGTATACGATAAAAACCCCAAACATCAAAATGGACTAACTCAAACGCAGAACTGTTACGTTTATCAACACGACTCTGATAAATAGCACAATGATACTTACCCAGTTCACAAGACTCATAACCTAAAAAAACAGAATACTGGATAAAAATGACAACCGAAGCTCGATAACGAGGGATGACCAAGACGCCAATGTCACAGTAAAGAATGATCAAACATCCGTCCGACTGATGAAGCTCTCATCCCATCTCCAACGTCCTCAGCACCTCGCTCTGTTTCTAGATCTGAACGAAGAAGATGAAGATGAGGCAAGAAAGAATGCAAAGAAGATGATGGTGGGCTGTGGCGGCGAGATCTGAGGGCGACGACGACGACGGTGAGCACAGAGGGCGACAAGGGCGACGACAACGAGCAGAGAAGTCGACGAGGAAGATGATAGTGGGCGGCGGCGGCGAGCAGAGAAGCTTCGAGGATGAGGAGAAAGAGTGGCGACGGCTAGTGTTCGGGACTACGATATGATTTTTTTTAAACTAGAGTTAGGGTTTGAAGGGTTGGCTCTAATACCATGTTAGAAATGATAAGTCAGAATTGTATAATTTTATTCATCACCATGGGTCTATATATATAGGAGTACATAACACATATGAGTAACATATGGGAAAATAGGTTAATGGGTCCTAACCCGATAACACAATACTAATACCAACAAGATATAATATATAATTCACTTTTCCTTAGAAGAGCTCCAAAGTCACATTGAATGACACATTGTGAGGACCATATAAGTAATTTTGTATCAAAGATATTTTCTACTAGATTGTATTCCATGCTGTATTTTGTTTTCATTTCATTTATATTGTTCCCATTCCACCAACAAAACTTACTATTTTCATGTTTGCATATACATTCCAGCTCAGACATGCCAAAAGCTAGCTTCAATGTGGAGCTTGATGCGGCAAAAGCTACATGGCTTTCTCCTGATGTTGTCATCTTCTCTTCAAAAAATGGAGAGCTACTCTTACTTACGTTGGTTTCTGATGGAAGGTAGTACAAATTTATGCTTTGTTGCTAACTAGCCAAGATATGACGTCTATTGCTGGTGTCTAATTGCATGCATGACCAATTGGTTATCCCATCTTTATTGATGATAAATTTTATTTTTTCTAGATTTAATTTCATGGAGTGCTATTTACTATAGTAAGATTAAGGTTCTTGCTTCTTGAAGTTAAACCATCCTTTTGTTTCATCTTTGAAAAATAATGCCAGTAGAATCTCATATAATGATACGTATATTCTTTTTGCTTGCAGAATCGTGCAGAAACTTGACCTTATGAAATCTAAAGCATCCGTTTTGACCTCGGTTAGCTTAAATTTCTCGCAGTATTGTTACATAACAATTTTACGTTTTTGACTTAGTGTTGCAAATTACTGTTCCATCCTTTTTGCGTACTCACAGATCTTTTGTTTGACTAGGGAATCACAACAATGGGGAGTTCTTTCTTTTTCTTGGGTAGTCGGTTGGGAGACAGTCTTCTTGTGCAGTATAGTTATGGGGCATCATCCCCAACTTCTGCACATGTAAAAGATGAGGTACTAATTGGATGCTTCTCATAATATATTAGTATTTTGCACACATAAAAAATGTTGCGTTTGTTTCCTAATTGATCCTTCATTTTGCAATTTTAAACTAGGGACACTTAGTTAGCAGTGTAATATGATTTTGACTTGGCGATGTATGTATGTACGTATGTAGACACACACACACATACATACACATACACACACATATATATACATACATACATATATACATTATATATACATACATTCATACATACATATACATATGTATATGTATATATGTATATGTATGTATGTATGTACATGTATGTATGTATGTATGCATATACCATAATTTTTAATAATCGGCCGATAATCCGATATTATCGCCGGGTTATCAGATTTGGGAGCTTTCCGTTAGGATAAGTATGAATTTTAATCTGTTATTGTTTTTTGGGGTTTATCGGCGAGTTATCGGCGATAAAGGTACTTATTGGCCGATAAGGGAGGCTCTAAATATCGACTTTATCGGGCTAAATTTTGAGTTCAATTTTTGGGTGATGAGCAGTTATTTAGTGAGTTGTTAAACCCGACCCGACTTGCTTTCTACAATTGGTTAGTAATTCTAAACATAATTATTTATACTTTGATATGTTTATATTTTATTAAGTATGGTGAGATTATATTTTTGGTTATTATATTATATATACACCATCTAGTATATCACTCTGATAAATACTACTTATCCCAGATATATCCCCGATCACCGCTATCTGAAGGATTTTGACCGTCTGATAATTCCCTGATAACCGATATTTAAAGCCTTGGTCTTATCCCAGATATATCCCCGATCACCGCTATCTGAAGGATTTTGACCGTCTGATAATTCCCTGATAACCGATATTTAAAGCCTTGGT
>NC_033797.1:29751745-29766381 GCF_001876935.1 Asparagus officinalis | reverse complement strand
TTTTGTTTTTCATATATATATATATATATATATATATATATATATATGTATGTATGCATATATGTATATATGTATATGTATATTTTATTTAAGTGCATTCTTAAAGTAATTTTATTAAACATTCTATTGAAGACTAGTACGTTGCTTTATTTTTCTAAGATGTCTGTATAATCAATTATATATATATATATATATATATATATGTATGTATGCATATATGTATATATGTATATGTATATTTTATTTAAGTGCATTCTTAAAGTAATTTTATTAAACATTCTATTGAAGACTAGTACGTTGCTTTATTTTTCTAAGATGTCTGTATAATCAATTATTCGATTGTCCACACTCACAGTTCATGCTCATGCAACTAAAAAGGAAGACGAGAACTTTTATCCCAACTCTTGGGCCAAATGCCTGAATCCTTTCTCTCCATTCAGATCTATTAAATGCTGCATTCCCAATCTATATCTATTTTACTATTTCAATCCAAGTTTAGTTAGGTCTTCACATAGTCCTTGTTGTTCCGGGTTGTACTAATCATTAGTCCTAACCTGTGGATTTATTAGTTTCCACTGCATATGTCTGTAAATAATTTTATAGATGTCTAGAAATATTCTTTAATCCTAATTTGTTCTCAACTCTTCTACGATGATTTTAAGGACATGTCATTTCTTATAATTTCTGTGTGTACGATCACAACTTGACAATATTATCCATCTTCTTAACTTGTTTGCAACTTCTTCGTCAAATTCTTTTCAGGTTTCATGGCATTTGAGCATGGAACTTACATAATGTGGGGATATTTGTTTTATGTTCCATTCGTATTCTGGAGATGTCTCGTTTGCTGCCCTGTACCACGAAAACCTTTTCTTTTAATAACATATTCGTCAAACATGTTTATTTGTGCCACCGATACAATCCAATAACTTGTAGAAGATTGCCTGCCTTGTTATTTTAAGCATGATTGTATACATAAATTCTGGATGAATTTTTCTTCAATATTCTTTAGTAATAAAATGAATGAATGACAATCATTTATGTTGATCAAGCGATTTTAGCATTTTAAAATTGATCTGATCTAACCATAACTTCCTTAAGAAAAGCACAATATTGAGATTGGATTCTTTATGAATTCATCTTCAACTATACCAGTCCAAGTGTGATGTTGGTTTTGATGGGAATCATCATCATGAGGAGCCATTAAGGCTAAATTTTTAAAGTGCCTTGGCCTAGTTATTTCTGCCTTCTTCTTTTTCTATCTGGAATTTGTTAAAATGTTCCTCTTAGCGTTATCTTTAATCAAGTACATAGTTCAATTCTTCTAAGTTTGCTGAGAACCTTGGCATCCCTTTTGTTTGATGTGTATTGGATTAACTGTGTTATTCAAGTTTTCTTCCCTTTTTCCATTTTTAAAAATGAATAATTAATGTCCTTTATTCCATGCTGTTTCCTTCTGTAGTAGAATACTTTTATTTAGTCTTTGTTGAATTTTTATTTACCTTGTGGCATTTTCATTGCATTTAAGTTTGTGCTTGACCCTTTGCCTTCCAATTATTCTACCAATGTCAAAAAGGTAGTTATTGTTGGCTTCATTATTCTTCCCTTTTCTCCTTTAACTATGAGATGTCCTTCAGCCTTCTGGTACATTTCTTCTGGCCATATAGGGCCTCTTTATTTTCTTATTGTTTAGGTATTAGTTCCTTGATTGAGTTTGTAAATATTTACTATCTTTCGTGTAACCACATTGCTTACCTTCTACACTCTTGCTATGTGTGCCTATTCTGTTAATGGTTAAGAGCTACACTATTTCATATAATTTCTAGCAACTATCTCATTAGGTTAGTCTTGTTTCATTGCATTTTGATGATTGCTGCATTATTAGTTTGAGATATTATTTTGATCATGAACATGTTTCATCTATTGACCTTCGAAGTTTAAGCCTTTTATAAAGTTTTTATTTTGTCCATTCTCAATTTTTGATGAGTAGCATTTTAGTATTCGGAAATTCAATCGAATGCTATAGTTTCTATGGAAGTATATTTGCTTGATATTACTCTATTTTGTTACCTTTGGACGTTGAAGTCTCTGCATCCGGTAACCCTTTAAGTAATGATTCTTTTCACTTATTGGTCTTTGTTTCATGTGAGCAGGTGATTTAACTGTTTCTCAGTTCGGTTACTGTCTCCTTTCGGAATAGCTAATATGATGTTCTTGCCATCTGTATCTATTCATTATGCATTTTCAACCATATAACAAGCATATTGGAACTATTTCTTTTTGGACTCTACCTTTCCTTATGATTATCTGTTTGGACTCTACCTTTCATTATGCTTTTATTTCAAATAAGAATATGTTTTAAGAAACAATTTAAGGGAAAAATATTAAATTTGTTAGTATAAAATATAATATGAGATTCATTTTTGGCTTGTCAGGAAAAGTATCTTGTGGAGCAACATTCTTTTGTTGAGGCTTTAGGAAAAGCTGCTTTATATATATCCTTATCCTTTGTTGTCATCTATTGTTATATAAGTAAACGCTACTCATTTCTCCTTGTGTACAATTGCAGTACTAGCAAGATGGAACAACATATCATTATTCCAAATCTTGTATTCTTATTGTCCGCTGCATGAATTTCTTTTCTCCTTTCACCGCTTGAAGGGTCATGTTCTCTGTTAAATTAGGAAGTGCCACTTCTATTTTAGTACCTCAATCATGCTAAGTTTTTCAATGGAACCTGTCATTTTTTTTGTATTGGCTGTTGGCTATCACTTGGCTTGGACCTGTAGTGAAAGAATTGATATTAAACATAGAATTCCAGAGATTCTCCTTGCTCTTCTTCATGGCTGCATATATAATATTTTTCTATCCTTTATTTTACTCGGCGACAATTTCTTTTGTTCTTTTTTTTTGGGCTGGTGGGTGGATTGAATGAAAATTATAAATGTATATAGGAGCCTACTGGCTAGTTTATGCACTAAAACAACATGCAATAAAAGTTTGATGAAATAATAAGATACAAGTCTAAGTAGTAAATATCAAAGTTTCTTTGGGTTCCAATTCTAGTAAAGATCCCTGTAGTGCTCCAGTAAAGAATACATGTGGTTAAAAAGGTTAACACTAACAGTGTGTTTGGATTAGGGGTAGCCAAGTGTAAAGGAAGGAAAAATGACACTCAACTCTGTTTGAGTTTTTTTAAGGAAGATAACGGGAGATAGGGAAGGTAAAATTTCTATAAAAAAGTTGTCGTTTTGTTCCCTTTCAAATTGGGGTGTAGAAGAGGGCAGGGAAAGTAAACTTAAAAGATCTAATATGCTCTCTATCACTATGGAACAACGACTTAGATTTGATTATGAAACGATCCCCCCCCTTCCGTTCTCTTAGTTAGAACTTTCAAATATGGTAAACTAAGTCCCCCTTCATTCCTTTTACTAAACTCTCAAACAATATATTATATTTGCCATCCACTTCCCTTTCTTTACTTTTCCTATTTTACCTTTCATTTCCTTCCCCTAGTGAAGTCCCAAACATTGTGTAAATGCATGACACAATAACCTCAACAATTAGAACGCTAAGGTAATTAATATTGTAATAATTTCGAAATGAAAGTGAAGATTTTTTTCCTTCTAAAATCATTTTGGGATAGAGAGTCATTAGAAACGAACATAAGGATTCCTGCCCAACTTTCTGGCCTATTTCTACTCTACACTGATGATGAGATTTCCTCCGCGCTTGTTTCAATAGCAGTCACCAAGATCCTTTTCTTATAATGAGGTGATCTCCATCTTCTACGACCACTAGAATCTGTGTAAACCTTCTCAAACCGGGAAAAAAACTTCATGGTGGAATACATTTGTATTACTCTAAGAAATTCACTCAAGAATTAATCTACAAGTAGCTCGGTTTCTATAAAATTTTGCCTAAACATATTAATTCTTTGGAAACTATACAATGTGGGTACATAGCTGAAAGCTAGGAATATCAACTCCTATGCTCTTTTTGTTTTTATGGAAACAACCATCCTTATTTGCTATATTTTTAATGTTTATTTCTCTTTGTTTCCTGTGTATTTTACTTTATACAAAACTTGGATTGGGGCTAATTTTATTGCTACTCCATGCAACAGATTGCTGAAATTGAAGGTGATGTTCCAGCAGTAAAACGATTAAAGAGGATGTCATCTGATTCCCTTCAGGATGTTGCAAGTGCTGAGGAGCTTTCTTTGTATGCTACAGCTCCAAATAGTTCAGAATCAACACAGGTGAAATTGTGCCCGGTTGCAACTGTTGTATTATGTAGTTCATTTATATATGTGTCTGTTCGTTGTTTGCTTTGAACATACAACAAGATTCTTCTATGAATGAATTTGCATGATATCCACCAGGGTTCTCATACTTTCTATTGACACAAAAAAATTCATTTGATTGTTGTATTCATTTCTAGTACAACCACCAATACAATGTTTAATATTAGCTCTTAGGATGTTGGTTGCCCATGGATTCTTCTTTTTATTTTTTATTTTGATTTGTCATACATACATACATACATACATTGTATACATACACATACCTTCATATATAATATATTGTTAAGAAAAGAAATCTCTTGTTATTTATTGATCATTGAAGGTGGTAATATCCTTTATGTATATACTAACATTGTAGGATAATTCAGAAAACATCAGTTTTCTCGAAGCTTCTTGCTCATTTCTCTTAGTCTCATCAAAAGGTCCTACCATATAATGTCTCTTTAGTAGATCCCCCCGCTAACCGGAGCGAACATTCAAATATTTGTCCAGAAATTCTTATAAAAGGAAAACTCTAATAAGAAAGGAACACTATCATATAAAGAATGTTTATTAGAGAAAAGTAATATTTTTAACATCCCCTTCACGGTGGTTCAATGACCGAGATTTGAATGATAAGTATCAAATTGAAACAATACTCGAGTGTGAACTAAGGAGAAGAAGTGCGTAAGATAGACAATGAAGAAGCCATAAAGACGGAGAAAACTTAAGGGCGACGAGATTGTCGGCAAGGGATAAGATTTGAGGGCATTGCTAGAGAAAACCTTTGCAGTGACGAGGTTGATGATGTAGGATTAGAATCGAAGTACACAAAAAAAGTGAGTGGTGTCGATATCGATGGTGAAGTGAACAATAGAAATCCGTGGATATTAGCAGATAATAACTTAGCTTCGTCAAGATTATTTTATGATAAATGCAAATCTGTGGACATCAATGGAAAATATTTCAATGGTCGATTTTACAGTCATTAAGAGAAAGAACTCGTCACCAAGAAGTATATTAGAGTTAGAGCCAAAATAACATATATAACGCCAGGAAGGTTTTTCAGAAGTCGCTAACATCGAGGAAGAGCTTTATATCCATAGGATGATATGATGTCTTTAGAGATGACTATGTCCAGAGGGGGCTACAATTAATCATACTAGTTTATTCTTGTTAGTGATGAGCCAGAAGCAGTTAAGTTGGACCATAAGTCAGTGATCAGTCAAAGGGGAGGAGTATACCGATTTGGATAAGACTCTGATACTGTCGAGAAGGTTGCAGCTCTAACAATGATGACAACGATGTTGATCTGTTTGGTGAAAAATTGCAAAGTTGTCATTCTTTTTCGTATTACTCTTCTAAGTATCCATGAAATTTTGACTCGTTGACGTTTGTAGATTCTAAACGTCCTCATGAGGACATATGTGTTTGTATCATTGAGTAATGTTTGCATACACCATTGATGACACCGACTGAATTACTTGATAAACTGTAATATCATCCTTCGATTCTTAATATGGAGAAATACAACTTCAAGTGAGGTAGTCATCAAGTTTCTTAACATCAGATACTGAGTCTAGGGGATACAATATTGCTGCTATTACTACTCAATAATGCGTGGTCTCCTTTATACTTGCAGAAAAGTTAATGGGATAAAAAATCGAGAGGGAAACCGTTGGTCTGTAAGATGAGGGAATCATCACGAACCTTGTTGTGGGAGAGAGCACACATGACCAACAAAGTAGAGGATGCTTGATTTGGACCTGATGAAGATTGCGCAAACTGAAATTCTAATATAAAACGAGCTTCGAAAAGCTTTCTGGAGCTTTTGGTGTTCGTTGGAGGTTCTTATGATGGTCAGCAGAATCATCAGAGATTGGAAGATGGCGGTGGTGCTATAGTTGATGTCAGGAGGAATGGCGATGAGTGTTTTGCTGTCGATGGGCTGTGGGATGTGAAGGGGAGGTGGGCGGAGAGAGAGGGATGGGGGGTGGGTTGGTGGTGGAGAGATAGCTTCTTCACGCGAGGCCTTTGGGGAATTTGGGATTTTTTGATTGGTTTATTTAGAAAAGAATGGAGTAAATTAGGGAAATGACTCTCTATTTTCAAATTTTCTTCATACGAAAAACAATAAAATTGCAGCTCTTATCTGTAATACAATTTAAAAACAAATCTTATCCGTATACAATCTAAAATTCAAAAGTGGATAATCCACCTATAAAATCAAATATTCTAACAGCTAAGTCAAATCTAAAATTTGAAATCTAACTCTAAAATATCCTAACATGACTTTTCTAATTTTAACTAGCTTCACCGGCGAAGGACTCTTTAACCAAAGATTCACTTGATCTTCAAATCATCTTGTATCAACACCTCTATGATAATTTTTAGCAAGCTACTGGAAGATGGGGTTGACGAGGAACCAACTGCTGGCCAATTTTTCTTTTTTTCTTTCTTTCTTTCTTTCTTTTTATTTTTAGTTTTTTAAGAAAAAGGTCAGATGAGCTGTTGCCTAAGGTTCATGTCCTTCCTGAGGTTTCACTATACGCTTATGCCCTTCCTGTGGCGCAGCAAGACTTTGGCTGGCATTGATGCACTTAGTTTATTTCTTTTTGGTATGTCGCTTTTATGGACTTAGGAAAGAAGAAGCACTGATTGGGATTTTTTCTTAAGGTTTAAAGAAGAAAAGTTAAGCGATTTTAGAGGCGTATGAAAGTAGTGGGACAAATATGAAGCCACCAAGGGTAAACACATATATGGAGCTTTCAGTGAAACCCCTTGGCAGCCCTGAGGGTAAGGTTAAAGAAAGAGGTCTCTAGGGTTAAGCTTTTAGCTCTGGTACTATGTTACGAAACTAAACTCATTTTGTTCATTGATCAATAGGAGTAATCTCCTCTTTTCATACAAATGTAGGATACCTATAGAAAGTCTTTTCATAAATAAAACTCTAATAGGAAAGTAAAACTATAATAAAGGAAAGTCCTATGAAAGTTATGTACATATATATGTGTTCAGATATAATATGCTCTTTAATTCCAGGGGTAGTCATCCTTGACCTGAATTTGGAGATTGAAATTCTTCTTTATGCCTTGGGCATCTTGATTTTTTTTGTTTGCACTTCATAGCGCTAGTCTTTGTCTGTGAGTATGTATATTTTTATTGTCAACCAATGGGAAGCTCAGTCATCTTGTGTCAGTGGAGCACTGCAATGATTTAGCTGTATAATCCTCTGTAAAATTTTCTCTGATTGTCGTTGTTATTGATGTGTTCTTTCACTTTCATTGCCACTAGATACTTGAAGGTAGCAAATGTGAATTGGGATCATGAACTAAACTTTCCATTGAAATTGTGGTATATGGTGATATCGGTTTTCTCTATAATAATCACTGAATTTGTTGTTTTCCTGGTTTGAATTGCAGAAGGTCTTCTCCTTTGCAGTTCGTGATACATTGATTAATGTTGGCCCGCTAAAGGACTTTTCGTATGGTTTGAGGATAAATGCTGATCCAAATGCAACAGGACTTGCAAAGCAAAGCAACTATGAATTGGTCAGTGTTACAATTTAGAATATTTTATTGTTTCCTAACTTTTGCATATTATTAATTTAGTTAAGAATTAAGATCAAGAAACCATTTGTTTGCACAATGGATTGAATCATTTTTAGACAATTAGCATTCTTTTTATGGAACCACCGTCTATTCATGAGTGGTTTTCCCCATTGGACCGTGACCATTTATCTCATGACGAACTTAAGCAAAGTGCTAGAAAATTTTATATTTTTCACTAGTTGTCATCAGGGGTGCAAACGGATCGGATATGGCATGGATAGGACACTTACCATACCCGTATCCGCTTATTAGTTTTAGATACGGATTCGGATAATACTTCGGTAATAAATTTTTTTATAACCAATCTGCCAAAATCAGAAGCGAATATGATTTGGATATAAGAGAAATGGATATGGATATAATTCGAATATAAATAACAAACAGATATGATACAAATATAGATTCAAAAACAAAATTATATTCAGACTTTTAGTTTTCTGCTTGCTATCTTCTCCACGTGCCAGGATTAGTTTCCTCTGAAAAAAAATAAAAGAAAATTAAAAAGCAACATATAAACCGACTTACAGATCTGCCAGCCACCTAATGGATACATTTTGAGGCTTGATTGATAAGTCTTAAGTAAAAGATATAATAAAAAAGGATGTATTGACGAAGTAACAAACATAATAAAATAAAGATGTATGGAGAGGTTCATTATCACATGTCAAGTCAATCTATAGGTTATTCACTAGGCATGCAACTTATAGATTCCCATTTATAATTAGACATCATATGCCTTTTGGGAACTGCTGCAGGACAACTAAACTAGCTCGAGAAACCCAATCACAGTACGCGGGCATCCAGATTAGGATCCGGTTTTCTTGAACAAAACCAGATTGGCATCCGTATCCGCTTTTAAAATGCAAAGGGAATCCTGATCTGGATCCGGATCCGACTGGTTTGGGTTTTGAATATCTGAATTGGACCAGATTCGGGTACTGATGCGGATCGGTTCGAATATTGAATCTCATGTAAACTAAAACTGAAGGAACCTATTCTTTATTTTAGTTTTCTTGAGCATTTAAATCCTCTTCCAAACTGGTGGAAGAACTTAAAAGTTGGAATCATTTCTAAACCCCCTGTTCGTTTGTTCATTTTTATGAATGTATTGTATTGACGGCATTTCCTTCAGTGCATATTTAAATCATCTACAGCTGCTCTGTTTAAAGAAAGACTGCTGATCAGTTTTATCTTTTTATTTCTTGCTGATTTTCTGAATCTAATATTTATCTATGGTTATTCATGTCCCCTTTTCTTGATTATATAGTCTGGGCCATTTGGTTGGTTTAGTCGGGAGTCATGTTTTATGCTCTATGCATGTGGATTGGTTTGAATTTGTATTCTTCTATCTCAGGTTTGCTGCTCCGGACATGGAAAGAATGGTGCCCTTTGTGTTCTTCAGCAATCAATACGGCCCGAATTGATTACTGAGGTATGCATCTCATTATTCTTTTGCTGCATGTACGTATGCTGCTTGCTTACTGTCTTTGATAACAAATTACCACAGCAGGTAATTTGAAAATTCACTGTTGATTGTTGTTGTCTGTGATAATCATGTGTAATATGGGATGACTCATTCTTTATTGCATCCTTAACTCATCATTTAATATGTATGAACTCATTAAATTAGGATTCGAGTGGGTGTTCCTGTTACAAGAGAATAAACTTGGGATGAAATTATCGTTGTTTTAGCAATTTACATATACAGTAGGCTTTAAGTCCTAATGCATCCTTGATTACTAATAGATTAAGTACATACTACACGCAAAAAATTTCATATCTCAACACCGTAATCCTAATAATAATGTTTCTTTTTCTTGCGCACTCGCTCTTCATAGGCATTGTTTCTATATATCTAGACCCATCTTCTAATGCATTATCTTTCATGTTGACTTTTATGGTAGATAAGAAGTTACTGGTGAAAGGAGGAGCATCAATTAATATTTTCTCTTTGCATATATTCATGGGGATGTGCAGATACAATGTGTCACACGAAAAATATTAAAATATTGACTTGCTGACACAATTATTGAACATAAAACAATGAGCTAACTTTAATATGTTACCTAATATCCATGATATATTTATTTGTGCAATCTTTTCTAAAGAAATAAAGCTTGATATTTTTTGCTTCTCAATTATGTGTTCCAGACCCTTCTACCCCCATGTAAGCCATTACACCTCCACTCACTATTGAGATATTGGGGAAGATATCAGTGCGTTTTGAGACAGACTTGAGTTTGTTAGTTGTCAGACTAGCATGACTCATATTAATGCAAATTTAGCGTTTTAAAAATCATTTATGTAAAATGGCATAACAAACAGGACACAATTCTAGATATTCAGTTATGAATTTAGACTATTCTGTAAAATGATATCTTGAGTGAGGCACATATTTTTTATGCACCTTACCCTCTTTTATAGCCAGTTTGTTTTTCAATTTTCTTTTCTTCTTTCAGTAGGAAGAGTGGCGACATCCAGTATGCCACTCTTGTAAAAGCTTCATACTTTGAGTAAAAAGCAAAATAAAAATAAAAATAAAAATAAAGTTATAGAGGATTATATTATTACACAAAGCTGTTTGGTTTTTTGCTTCTAGTTTTTATTACGACTTTGCATGTAGCTAAAAGCATGAAGCACTCCTTAGAAAGGAATGGATATTTGCCTTTGGATCTAGAATTACTAGACAAACACTTCAGTTCTTGCCAATATAATAATTAATTTAGGAATTGTTAAAATGTGATGGTTTTACTGACATATATTACTTATCTATGATGTTACTTGGTATGTTCAGTGCATGGTTAGATATTATGCAGTCCAATTTGTACCAAAACTGCCTCCGTGAGAGGGTGGGGGGAGCGGGGTGGGTGGGGTTGTAAAGTGGTAATTCACCCTCCCTATTGTATGGTCAGAACTGCCCGCTCAGGCGGTTCTGTTATGATTCCTATTTGATATTATGTATAAAAAGTAACAGCAGCATCTAGTGGTCACTAAATTGAACCTGTGACTATTTCTCTGGATGTATGTTGTGCATGCCTCTGAGTTGCTGTGAGCCAGTATAAGCTTTGTAGAAAATGTTTCACCTTAGGAAAAATTTGTACTAATTCTTCATCCCTTTTATGCTTTGTCAAAAATTTCCTGTGTAAAATTTTGAGACTTGCATATTAACTTGTGTTGTCACTTATTGCAACTTATATTAGCATGGTCCTAGGCCTGATTATTATTGCATGCATACATATGAATGAAGCTACCATATTTATTACCTTAATTCTGCTGTCAGAACTATAATGCAAGAAGCTAGACAAAATCACAAAGTGTTTTAAGTTGACATGAATCCACTCCCGGAGAAAATGATGTAGGAATTTTTTGATATCAGTCCCTTAACTCACTAATATTTTGATATTAGACCATTAAATCTGCATATTTCAATATTAGTCCCTCAGATTGCTTAAATATGTTGATATTAGTCCCTGAGGTTAGCTGAGGTTATAAATACCATGGAATATTCTGTTTTGTATAACTTCTATAGTAAATGGACAGTTATACCCTCAGTTATAAAAACCAAGCCCAGAAACCCGTCAAGGAAACCGAACCTGATTTTCTCTTCGTCTTCTTCAATGCTCCGACCACAGTGAACCCCTTCATTTCAACTGCAAAATCGCCCCCTTTTCTTCTGAAGACAGTGGGAAAAAGGGAGAGAGTGGAGGAGGAACGACTGTTTGGTAGGTGTATTCAACAGGAAAATCGGTATTTTGGTAGTGAAACACTGTTAGCTAGTCTAAACTGACCAGAGTTAAGAATTTTCAATAGAAAATCTAACTGAAGGACCAATATCAACATATTTGAGCAATTTGAGGGACTAATAACAAAATGTGCAGATTTAAGGGACTAATATCAAAATACTAGTGTTTTAAGGGACTGATATCGAAAAACCCTAATGATTTATTAGTTGCTCGAATTATGGAACAACTTGACAGTATTGTTCCAAATCAGTCTTGTCCGTTATCATTTATATGGCATATTTAAACAAAAGTTGAGTGATTTGTTGCCCCAGCCATAGGTTCTTGATTTCTTGTGTGGGTTCTTGCTAGATTCTGCTTGTTTGTACCATACTTTCTTTTTCTTTATTTTAATTGTGCGGAGATAAGACCTTAATAGAATTTCTTTTGTTTGATACTTCTCCTCGGAGTTTTACTGTTTCTTTTTGCCCCATATGATGTAATATTACACAACCTTAGCAGGTTGAGTTGCCTGGTTGCAAAGGAATTTGGACTGTGTACCATAAGAGCTCACGTAGACATGCAGTTGATTCTTCAAAGACATTGACAGAAGATGACGAATACCATGCATATTTGATTATAAGTTTGGAGACCCGTACAATGGTAAGTAGGACTTGAAAAGAACCAAATGTAATATTAAGCTGCTTATATTTGCATTGTCCTCTATAATCTTCAAATCTGAATTCACATTCAAATTTTATTCCCTGAATCTGTGTTTGAATTCAAATGTCCTTAGAATATTCATTGAATACTAATATATATATTTGTAATTGTCTGATTTAATATTTTAATAGTTTATGAACAAAAGTGATTTGATTAAAGAGTTGTTTGCTTTGACTTAAAAATATGATTCTTTTAGTATCTGAAAATTTTGAATTGTTCCTTACCGAAAAATTGAATTGTTCCTTACTGAAAATGATAGATTGCGTCATTTGAATTTTGATTAAAATTTTTGATACAAAAATTACTGGTGAGAAGGGAAATGTGGGAGAGACACGAAGGTTATGTTTGGTAACTAAAGTCAGTTAAGAGTTAAGGCTAACTCTTGTTAAACACACAAAAAATGCAAGAGTAGTGCATGTATAACTTGAAGGAAAGAATATTTTTCTGAATTATATATATATATATATATATATATATATATATATTATGAGAAATATGGAGAACCTGCGATCTTGGTACACAAGTTGCCTTAATAGCAACTTGGTAGTGCATGTGGCCGTAATTCTTGGCCCTACATGCACACCGTCGAAGATAGAGCCTCACCACCGCTTTCACTCAACTCCAATGTAGATGTAGGGAGCAAGATTAGGCCAAACGATATCACTACCAAGTTGTTTGGAGCACTTGGTAGCCGAAGTTTTCCATTTTTTCCTCTCTCATCCTCTCTCAGCTCTCTCTCTCTTTAATATATATATATATAATATATATATATATATAATTATTACTATATATTATATTTAAAATATATAAGTATTATATGGAAATATTTTAGTTTTTGGATAGATGTGTGAGTTATAACTCTTGATAGGACAAAAAGATTCCATCTTCTAAAATTGTTTGATGTCTTCTAGCATCACATCTCAGATTAAATTAGCCTATCTCTGATAGGACCGACGTAAGATTCCATCTTCTATGAGTGCATAATTCCACCTTAATTCTTCAAGGGAACCAAGGTCTTAGTCTCTCTAGATTAGTTTAATATCTAGAGCTTAGTATAAAGAAATCAAAATATAACATCAGTGGATAAAATGTGTAAACAAATCTTTGATAATCAAATGAATTAAGTATGCATATTTGGGTCATTTAATGTGCAAATAAAAAAATGTTTGATATCTCTTATATTGACCTTCTGAAGCAAGTTTAGATGATTATTTAGACGGATAATTTCTTAACTATTTGATAATTTTTCGATCAGGTTCTGATGTTAATGGTAGCTAAATTGGGCCTACATGTTTTAGTATATTATTATGATATCTTTCTTCTTAGAAGAAAGTTTGGCAACTTAATAACAACCCTTTATCACTGCTTCTACTTGCTAAGTTCTGAGCATCCGTTTGCTTCTCACAATTAAACATGTTCAGCTTTAATTTGCTGTAAAGTTTTGGAAATTCAAGAAGCACAGAAGAGAATTGGGGGAATAGTATGTCAACCTGCCAATTCTCCATCTTCTTAATGAGATGCTCTTCATGCACTGTTGCAACAAAAATTTTCACTGCAAAGGCCATGTTCTGACCTTCAATGACTATTAATCCTACTTGGGACAAGAACATTTTGGTTTCTATATCTGATCTATTTGAAGGTATATCCACCCGTTAGATTTGATCAATGTTGTGATCATATTCATTACATTACAATCACCGTGTTTTTTCTTGTATTTAGTGGAGATGCTTGGATGTTGCACTTTGGGCATGCATCTTTTCCCTGAGGTCTTGTCACACATATATGAGTGTTTTAGCCTCACATCAGCTTATTGACAATATGGACTCTAGTCGATTTGCTCTTTTGATATGTTTAGTTTCGCTTTTAAGGTTCAATAAGAAGATTTACTTCCCTATGTTCAATCCTTATTCATCAGGAGAGTTCTTTTTTGGTCATGTTTAAATTAAATGTCCTTGTGTCTAGCCTTGTGGTTCAGATTTTTTTTCTTTCTCATCATCCATACAAGTGCTGTTGCCTATCCCACTACTCAGTGTGTTTCACCAACTGATTTCCTTCAAAAACTTTTGTCCGCTGTTTACCATCTCTGCTCTGAAATACTTCATTAACTGATTTCCTTCAAGTACTTTCATCAACTGATTTCTTTCAAGTACTTTCATCAATTGATTACCTTCAAATATTTTTATTTGCACATCAAGAAATTTGGTATTTATACTGATGTTTAATAATCTTGTTATTTCGATGTGCATATCTGCTATCGGCTACCCTTTCTTTTTTCTTTGGGTTTTTTTTTTTTTTTTT
>NC_033797.1:29703164-29750993 GCF_001876935.1 Asparagus officinalis | reverse complement strand
GTGCTATTTGCTTTGCTTCTTTCATCCTACAAGACTTTCCTTTAAATAGTTCTTCCATTATATTTTCTCCAGCTTTACTTTTAGTCATATTGCTGAACGTGTACTTCCCTGTTGTCAATAGGAGATTTCCTCCATGTCAGAATTTATCTTCCTCACAGGCGTGAGGCCTGCCTTCCAGTCTCTGTTGCCATGGGGTGTCTGTCTAAACTGAAAGGGAACAAACAAACGATGATTTTTTCTTAAACCAAATTCTCATGTAATTGTTTTATTTGAACATCTGTAATTTCTCTCTAGTGCGCCAGAGTGTACAATTGTCCATCATTGGACTTGTGAAGTAAATTAGTACAGAGGGTAGATAGTTTTATCTCATTATCCTAGTGGTAATAGTCATGAACCTCCATGCCTCCTTACGGATTCAACTTCCCCTCTCTGCACCTCTGTGCTTCCTTTTTCGAAGCAGCAATTTTGACTTGGCTCAAACCTATTTGGTTTCGATTGCTCACTTTGAACTCACAATCATGTTTAGTACTCATTATGATGTTTAATTTGCAGTATTTAATATATGCCATTGTTTATATTTGAGATGAATTATAGGGGATTGATTTTTTATTCAAGGAAAGCATGCTTGTAACATGGGTTCTTTCTGGTTTTTGGACAATTGTGCGCTTAGGTTGTGTTTTATGATAAATATAGTAGTGATTTACTTATGAGATTAGGTTGAATTATGGACCTGGTGGCCATAGGTGATCCTCTTCTTTGTCATTCAGTATGAAATCGTCTCAAATGTAAATGAAGGTGTTGTCAATCTCCTTGAGGGGGCATTTGGCAAGCCGAAAGTGAATTGAAAGTGTGAAAGTCAGACATTTTTGCAAGTGTGAAAGTTTAGGCACGTCAAGCATGCAAGTGAAATACAGTGCTTTTTTGCAAAAACAAATTATTGTGTAAAGAAGCGAAGATGATGCGGCAAATCATTTTATTTGTTTATCTGAATCATGCAAGCATCACTAACAAAATTAAATAAATTTAGTATTGTAGTGTGGAGTTGTCACCACTTCTCACTTTCATGACAACTTCACACTTTCTTAGAAGAAGCCAAATGCATTCAAGCTGAAGTAGACCACTTTTTTCACTACACTTTCACAATCACTTTCAATAAAACAAACACCTGAAGTGCTGAAAGTGAGGCACTTGCACACTTTCATTTTTCACTTTCATGCAAACAAACATCCCCTGCGATCAGCCTCAATTTTATTGAAAACTGTTGGCTAGTCTTTTTGAACTTTTTCCTGCCTATGATCGTTTAACAAATTATGGGCTCCTTTTTCTATAGGATATTTAAACAAACGCCTATGCTTACATATCTGTAACTATAGACAGTATTCTGTTACTTAAGAAGCAGAAGGCATTGGAAGTATTTGCCTATGTTCATAACATCAGTATGCTAGGATACTTAAAATTTAGCTTCTTCTCAGTGATATGCTGGTTTTTTTGATTGTCCTTTATTAAATGTAGGTCCTCGAGACTGCTGATGATTTGGGAGAGGTTACAGAAAGTGTTGGCTATTATGTTCAAGGCAGTACAATAGCTGCAGGAAACTTATTTGGAAGGTAACACATTCTTCTAATAAATGCAGAGTTCAGTTTAATAATTTATTTTATGATATCTGGCTTTAATGACGTAAATTACTACCTGTACATATTTTGCTGTTCATAGCAAATTTTAGATCGAGATATGGATAATGTACTCCACAATATAAGACTATTATACTGGGTCTTCACGTAATAACTAATTAACTATGAAAAGGCGCTCAACTACTGCTTTTAGCATATGAAAGACTGATACTGCTAGTGCACCAGAAAGTGAGGCTTCTAGTGCTATTTAGAAAGCTTGAATGGACTATTGCCTATATGAATGTACTGAAATTGCACAGTGAAATGGCATGCGTTAATTTTAAGTAGAACTATGAATGACTAACTGGGTATCTTTTAACTATGCTTACCATGTGTTAGACACTGAACTGGTTACCCTTTCGCCAACTGAACTGCTTGCTTCACTGCATAATTGCATATCTGCCTCAATTTGTTCGCAATTTAGTACAGATATCCTGCATGGCTGCATCTTATATCTAAATTTGTGGATTCATAATTTGTCATTTCGAAGTACTACTTACACTTCATTGGTGGTATATGTAAGGTCCAAATTATTGACGGATATACTTGTCCACCCTATTGTCCAGTATTTTAAACTTGTCAACATGATTCAACCAAAATCAACCTATATCAATGACACTGGCTAATAAGACCTAGTAGTGGTTGATATTGGTTAGTACTGGCCAATACTGATATCTTAGATTTGTAGTAATAGAAATTATTTGACAGTGTTGTATCGAGTCGAATACCAAGGTAAAAAGTAGAAAGCTTGTGAATTATCATAACTGTCAAAACTCCAGATACCCACATCAGATGCTTGCTATCTAAAACTTTTGAAACTCTCCAAAACTTCCCAACTGATATTATAAATCGTCAGCAGATAATGATACTAATATTGAGATTGCATATCTTGTTATCTGATGAACCTGATGTGGTGTCTAAAGAGGCACAACTTGTCTGGAAGATCAATGGGGGTTTAGTGTCCCCAAATGTGAACCAGTAGGAATGTTTTAAAGTCAGATTGAGAAATGGTCCCTCGTATATTATAATCATGCTTACGCTGGGAACTTGTGTTTTCTGCAAGCAGTATCTAGGTTCATAATGCAACATATCCATTTATACTGGTATACCTGCATGGAAACAGGATCTTTAGTTGTCAGTTCTATTTGGATAGCTTATTTTTAAAGTAACCCCCAATGTTGTTTTGTCATTACAAAGCCCCCTGCTGTTTAAAAAACTCTCAATACCCTTTTAGTTTATGCATATTTTCCTCAAATACCCCTCAACAATGCTACTCTTCTTCCTTAGAATAGAAAATAGAAAACAACAATTAAGTTGAAGAAACAGGGCTCTACCACTTGATTAGGTCCCTAGAGGATCCTTAAATCAATGTCCAAAACATATACGACTGCTCCTAAGTCCTAAGACTCTTTGTACTGGAGAAGGACGATTTCTCTCCAGTTGTTTGAGATTCATTCAATCAATGAATGGATTAATTTATCTTACCCCCCAACTTTTTAAAATCAACTTCTGTTGCATAAAAGCACCGTGTTAGATTATCTCTCTTCAGTTGCAAGACCTCATCCCCACTCTCTTCACACAAACCCAAGCAACAATAACTGTTGCCAGGGAAAAAATTAGTCAAAGATCAAGGTAATCTCTCGAACCCTTTGATATTAGTCTCTACTTTGTATATTTTCAGTTTTTTTTGTCGATCTTGTAGAGAAAGCTGAAATGTAAGAGGATAGTTTCGGAATATAAATATGTTTTAATAGTTTTTTCAACAGAAGGGTTTGTAGTGAAATATAATGTTAGGGGGGTTTCCTAGTAAGTGATCAAACTTGAAGGGGGTTTCAAATAATTGCCTAAGTTATTTCCATCTCCTTTGAAGAGTACATAAAAGAATCTCTCATCTTTTTATTCTTTGGGAGCATGAATAACTGAAAACAATAGGATGGGATATTAGGTATCTGGTGAGGCCCCGTCAAACTTTGTGGATGGCTTTTGCACGCCTCTGCTTCTTAAGCAGCATTCATTCACATTGAAGTTAATGCTGCAAGAATGCTGCAAGAGAATGCTGGTTTCTTTCTATTTTCTTTCTGCAGTTTCCACTAATCTCAAATCATAAACACAGATCCGTTAACTTGTTGATCTTCCTTTATTGTTTGCGACAAAAGTCAATTACTAATATATCTAAATCTATAAAAGGGTAAATTTCAGAAAACCTCACTTAGCTTTGGGTGTTTCTCAGATAAACCCCTTAGCTTTTAAAATGTCACAAAACCCCCTTAAGTTTTGGGGTTCTCGGAAGACCGCCTTCAACTTCAACATTTTTTCAAAAAAACCCTAAAAGCATGAACCACAAATTCACTAGTGAAAAGTCCCCTAACATTGTGGTTAATGCCGGTAGTTCTTTTTTTTTAATAATGTTGAAAGTTAGAGGGGGTTTTCTACAGAACTCCAACACTTGAGGGGGGTTTTGCGTCATTTTGGAAGTTAAGCGGGCTTATCTGAGACACGCTCCAAGGTAAGGGAGGTGTTCTGAAATGTACGCAGTTATAAAATCTTAGTTTGTTAAGTTCCTTTAGCATATGAACTGGGTCTCAGGACCAAGTACTTTGCAAATTTCAGGCCTGCTATCCTAAAACTCTTATCAAATGGTTTTCAGGTGCGAGTGCACTCACTATCAATTTGTAAAAGTAATAAACAGAAACAATCTTTTTTTCGAGAAAATGCTTGTATAACTTACATGGTACCTCAAGAAACACCCTTAGTCCAAAATTTTGGGCTAATCTTTTTTTCCCATTAAGCTCTTGTTACTTGTTAGTGTCATGTTCTTGGCTAATTTGCTGACTGTATTAATCATTTGAACTTCATTGACCCACATTTGTGCGGTGTATGGCTGGTCCTTGTCGCCCCATAATTCTAGTCCTGTTTATCATTTGGAAAACAACTTATCTTGCCACTCTTCCTAACTACTGGAGTTTTTCGTTGAGCATATGTCGAAACCATCTCAGTTAGTTTTCAAGGGAGCTATCTCTAATTTTTATAGTTGCATGTTTTTTCTTATTTTGTCTTTTTGTGCTTCCATGGGTAAATTGTTGATGATGAGTTGAAATGAGGATCTTCTCTGTGCTTTAATACCATGTTGTAACCACTTCATGTAAAAGTTTAAATTTCGGTAATATGGTGTTTAAGTGTCCGGGTAACTGGTGTTTAAGTGTCCAGGTAACTGGTGTTTAAGTGTCTGGGTAACATGGTGTTTAATGTATCCTTGTAACTTTTATCATAATTTGGAGTTCTCCTACAGTAGCACGTGCTGGAGATGGTCCAAATGTAATTCAATTGAAGTAAATTTGAAGGAAAAAAAGAGAAGAATACTATCCAAAAAACGAGGGTTTCAACTCTAGATAGGATGTTAAACATGTGAACTGTTAGAACATAAAATATATCTGTAAATTCTCATCATGGTATTACCCATAGTTTTAAAAAGTAGTCTAGGCATCTGCCTAGACTGCCGCCTAGACCTAGGCAGTAATTAGGCCACCCGCCTAGATCTTGGGAGCGCCTAAGGGAGCATGAGGTCGTTAAGCAGAGTGTAAAGCTTACTTTGTCATCTAATTTCCTCAACTACCGCCATGTCCTTCAACCTCCCTGGCCTCCTCCATGGACTTTAAACATCTTCTCCACCTCCTCTAACCTTACAGAAAAATTTCCTTCACCTCCAGTTAAAAGAAAAAAGAAATCCATCTAGGCGGCCGCCTGGGCGCTAGGTGGTGGGTTGGAGTCTTGGAGCCTAGTGGCGCCTAGCGGTTTCTGTAACATTGGCATTACCATTTTTATATAGAACCAGGTGCCTTAAGAGGATCGCTAAAACTAACAGGAATCATACAATCTATCTATGACTAAAAGAGAGCTCTTGAGGTTTGACAGATGTCACAGTAGATCACTCTTGAGCACGGTTCAAAATCTTAATATAAGTAATGGTACTAAGTTTCAGCAGTTCAGATTGAAGTATTGATTTCTAAGTATCATGAGGGTTAAACAGGTAAAATATTTTTTTTAATCTTAAAAAAAGTAAGGACGATTAGCTAGGCTTAGCATGCGTTCTGCAACAATTTGTGACATTTATACCAGGCTTTGATGAAAACTTATATTGCAGTACACAGGTATAACTGATGTTGTAGCAATTTTAGAATATATATAAGATTACATTAGTAGTCATCCATTATTGAATGTGGAATATTTTTTTTTTACAAAATCATTTACTTAGTGTTATAATGATGGGATGCTTCTAATTTTGTGCAACACATAATTATTTTCTCTTTTCTTTATGTTGTATTATATTATTGTGTAGCTGGATTTTTTTCATTGTTTTTCTTCATTTTAACCTCGGTGTGATAGTTTCATGTGTAGATTGTGGATATTTGATCTAATAAGCTTATGTGTATTATTAGTAAATTAGCCGAGAATTAGCTATGCCTAAATTATCCTTTTTGTATGTGTTTCCAGGCGTCGAGTTGTCCAGATTTTTGCACGTGGTGCTCGTATTCTTGATGGCTCTTATATGACACAGGAGTTGAGTTTCGCCATGAATAATTCTGAATCAGCTTCATCAGCTTCTAATTCAGAGCCTTCAACAGTATCATCTGTTTCTATAGCCGATCCCTATGTCTTACTGAAAATGACTGATGGGAGCATTCAATTGCTCGCCGGAGGTATTATCAATTATAGTTCTCTTATGTCTGTAGCTTTCGTAAATGAGTCATTTCAGAATTTGTAGTGTGCTATTGGTAGTTCTCTTATGTTTTCTCCATTTCTTTTTGAAACTGCATTTTTCATGTTCCTATTATCCTAATCAAGAAAATGAAAGACGGGAGGTTTTTTTGGGGGTTGGAACTTGTTTTTTTTTTTTTTGTGGGGGGGCGGGGGGGTCGCACATTGGTGATCCTACTGTCCTACCAGAAATAAATGGGATTGTATTGGTTGGTATAGTCAAGTATAGGGAATTCTGCTTACGTTCATTGTCAGCCACGCTTTACATGTTCTCTGGTCCATTTACATGCTTCCAAGGTTTGAAGTGTAGGGCGGAACCAGTATTACATCAGTTCATACTGGATTTTACTCGTGTTGATATGATCCAACTGGTTAAAGGTCCATTCTGCTACACCAAAACTTAGAATTTGTGGTTAGGGTCAAGGGTCATAGTTTTATACTCTTAACACAACCAAAACACCTATACAACTGATACTGCCCAAGCACAAGTAATATCGGCTGACATTGGTTAATAGCAAAGTAATATAGAACAAG
The DNA here is from genome assembly GCF_001876935.1 of Asparagus officinalis. Taxonomy (NCBI): domain Eukaryota; kingdom Viridiplantae; phylum Streptophyta; class Magnoliopsida; order Asparagales; family Asparagaceae; genus Asparagus; species Asparagus officinalis. The sequence goes on along the minus strand of NC_033797.1, from coordinate 29,744,034 downwards.
GTTTGAGGTTTGAAATATCAAAAACGGGTTACTTAGTGTTTTATTGTGAAACATGAAAGAGGAAAAGAATGAGTAGAAAACTTGAAACTAAGCTCTGATATCATCTAGATAGTAATAATTCTGAAATGAGATTGTCAAATTCCTGTATAATGATATCAATAAAGACGAGGAAACTACAATCAATACCACAATTTCAAATCTTATGTGCTACAGCTTGCAACCTCACATTTACTGATGAATAGAGAAAAGTAAATAAAAACCTTCTTTTCCCTTTTTTAAAGATTTTACTGGGGATATGGGCGTCAACGTGCGTACGTGTGTGATTGTGTGTGTGTGTGTGTGTGTTGTGGGTAATGGGATCATGGTGGATTGTCCTTTCTTTTCTCTGATATGGCTTCTAGATAATGATGAGAACACTGACAGCTTCTCGTATATAATGACTGAAAATGTATAAGTAATCGTTTGTGGTTCATGATTCAGTAATTTTATTAAGTCATCAATTGCATCAATGATATATCTTAGAACGGTGACTTGGCTTTGGTGATATTTACATCACTGGGCCACCTAGGTTCTTTATTTAAAATTTGGCATTCTCAGTCACTATTTACTCTGAGGTAACTGAATTTTGTGAGCGATCTCATTTTGGAAAAGAAGAAAGAAGGATAGAATGAAAGATAGAATGAAAGGTTCACTATACATCACGCAAATTCACAATTTTAACCTTTACATTAATAGTTTAAGGATTTCTGCAGATAATGAACCTCCAGTACTTGACTAAAAGCTGTGGAATTGCACAAGGAGTAAAGAGCTAATAAATTTTCCATTTCTTTGTTTGCGCTGATGATCATTTCTATCCTTTTGGATTTACCTTTTCATTCTATAGCGTGTCTTATACTAGTTAGCGCTTGCCTGATGTTGTAGATTAAGCATCTGAAATACGAACTTTTCTGAGTCTTTTGTTTAAATTGAATTACGTAAGCAAATCTTTATTTGGATCTCATCTTCATGTCTATCTTCACCTTTGTTGTTCAAACGTAACCTTAATTTTAGTTTATTTTGTTAGCATCTTGATTGACTAAAAGTCGTGTTGTGATGTAGTGTAGGCTATTTCACTACTATGGGGAGTCCTCTGTTACCCAATGTTATTAAGTTTCTTAATAGGTAGCATTCAACGTGGCCATGCTCAGATTCATTTTGATAAACAACACCAAGATTTCTTGCATATTTTTCTTAAACTTTAGCTGACCATGACAGGTCTCCTAAATTAATGGCATAAATGAACTACAGAAGCCTCAATTCGTTGTTGCCCAGAATGCATATTTGATGCTTCTAGGTTAATCTAAAGACTAGGTCATGCAGATGTCTAAACAGAGCCCCCTATTGAAAAGTGGATTAGGGATCCTTTGAAATCATTTTTCTTTAGCTTTAATTGCATCAATTACGTGCTGAACTTGTGCATTTGAAGATGTTCACTGGTCTAGAGCTGTTGAGTATATTTAATATAGTGTCAACTCTATATATTGATAAAAATCATACACATACAAATTTGATGAAATTACTTTGTATCAGCCACATCATGTATTCTTATAAAAATATTTTCTTTTCTGTTTCTGCTAGTTTTCCAACTAAAGATAATTTGGGAAAAGGCTTTGCTTTGGCTATTTGGTTATTGTCTAGTGACTTAATGCTCTACTATTCATTTTTCTCTGGGAAACATATCAAAATGCAAAAGGGAATGATCCTTTCATAATCTAAAAGTTTAACTTATTGACGAGCTTCTTTGAGTTGGTTTAGAAGAGAAGCAATGGTCAATAGAGCATAAATATTTACTTGGGAAGAAACAGGTTGGTAATAAGTTGTCGGCAAATGAAATCATACGCTGCACTTCCCGTTTTAGATTTATCCTTGAAATCCAATTAGCCAGCTAGAGTTCTTCAAGGACAGCAGCTACAGTCTTTAAATCCAATTAGCCAGCTGGAGTTCTTCTAATTGTTTGCATCAGCTACACCTTTCCCACTTGTAGGCAAAAGTGTTTGCTAATTCTGTGGTACATTGGCACAGTAAGCTGCCACAATATAAAAGGTTAAGAGGATGGTAAAAGAGAGGGAGAATGGAGATTGCTACTTGCAAGTAATCAGCCTTTCATACGATCTTTATTTGATTTTTGTGTATAATTTTCTTTTGGATTGAATCCTAAGATTTCTGACTCATTAGGATTGCTTTTCATCTCAAATCAGCCATATGAATCTCTTTATTGGGCTTGACATGAGAGCGGCCACCTATCCATTGAACCATTCATGTGCTAGTACTAGATGTCATTCGGAGATCTGATTATCTAGGAATTGCAGCCAATTAAAATTTGTTTACTGGCCATAAAAACGATTTATAAGCATGGTTACTTATTTATGGTCTCTCCTGCATACATACAATGTATTCTATGTATTCACGATATCATAGGCAACTATCTTCAAGAATTACGTTTCATTACTTATGGTATTCCGAACGTGGCTAGTTTAGCTAGGTGCAGTGCCGGATGATATTATTTTGGTAAAAATATTTTTTTAGAAAGTACTATTTCTTATCCATTTTCTAGTTATGAACACTGCTTTTTCCACCTTTTTGCAGACATTTAATTTTCAGAACTTGTTTTTGCAGACACATCCACCTGTACAGTCTCTGTTAATGTCCCAGCTAGGTTTGCGAGTTTAACAGACCCTATTTCTGCCTGTACCCTTTATCATGATAAAGGACCTGAACCATGGCTCCGCAAGGCAAGTAGCGACGCATGGCTTTCTACTGGAATTGCTGAGGCAATTGATGGAAGTGATGGATCATATCCCGATCAGGGTGACATATATTGTCTGGTTTGCTATGAAAGCGGAATACTTGAAATATTCGATGTGCCAAATTTTAGATCTGTTTTTTCTGTAGATAAATTCATGTCTGGCAAGTCCCATCTTATGGATATGTGTATTGTTCCTCAAAAAACAAAACCCAGGAATTTTGAAGAGACAATAAAAAAGGAACCTACACAAAACTTGAAGGTCATGGAATTGGTTATGCAAAGATGGTCTGGTCAGTATAGTAGACCATTTCTTTTTGCGATACTGAATGATGGGACAATGCTTTCTTATCATGCTTATCTATACGAGGGCCAGGAAAATGCACCAAAAGCCGAAGACGCACTGTCCCCACATAGTTCAAGTAATATGAACAGTACTGGCACATCAAGAATGAGAAATCTGAGGTTTCAACGTGTTTCTATAGACACTAATATACAAGAAGATTCATCGAATGTTACTGTACGTCCAAGAATTACAATATTTAAGAACGTTGGCGGCTATCAGGGTTTATTTCTTACAGGGTCAAGACCAGCTTGGTTTATGCTCTGCAGAGAACGACTTAGAGTGCATCCACAGGCATGCATACTCTACTCTTTTCTTTTCCTGTCACTTTCCAATGTAGAAATGAAATGACCATTCATTTAATTTTTGTTTCTTTTGCAGCTTTGTGACGGCTCAATCGTTGCCTTTACTGTTCTGCACAATGTAAATTGTAATCATGGACTGATATATGTCACATCACAGGTATTATTTGCTTTAACATCATTTCTTGGAGGACCATCTGGCTTATTTCCTCTGGAACTCTTCATACATAGATTGACACAAAAAATTTCTGCTTTAGGGTTATTTGAAAATATGCCAATTGCCATCTGCATGCAACTATGATAACTACTGGCCAGTTCAGAAGGTGGGTTTTGCTATTTTCTTCTCCATCTATTATTTGAATATTTACCTTAAAATTTATAAGTTTTAGGGAAAATTTATGTTTACTTTCATTTCATTACAGATTCCGTTGAGGGGAACACCGCATCAAGTCACCTATTTTGCGGAAAAGAGCCTGTATCCAGTCATAGTTTCAGTTCCTGTAAGTAGTTCTGTACTTGATAGCTAGTGAGCGTATGAAGGTTATGAAGGAAGTCTTTTTCACAGTTTTTTTAAACTATTGAAGAGGGGAAAACTGTTGGAGAGTTGGTGATACAATAAGCTTCTCTTATTAGGTGTCTCCAGTCTCAAAAGACAAAATCGTCTTTTTTATTTGGATGCATGTTTGATGTTTCTTAATCATGATGGTGTGACATAACTTTTTCTAGATACAATTACTTGCATTCTTATTATTATAAAGTGATTCTTTCTGTTATTTTTAGTCATAAAAAATTCTGAAGAATGTTTTTGTAAATCTATTTCAAATATTATGCATGTATATGTTGTAAGTTTCCATGTCTAACCCTTCAATATACGTAGACACGTGCTGATAACACTTCATGAGCACATGATTTCGGTTGATTGTCCTGTTGAGATCATCTGATCATACAGACATATGACCCCGCATACACACTTCTGAACTTGATCATCTGTGTTTTTTTTAATTCTGATGGTCATGATGCACAAGTAAAGTTGAAGATAATATAACTATTATTATGATTCATGATGGAGTGGTAAATAGGGTAACTGAAACTAACGGAAGGAATGAAATGGTCGAAGAATTCTTCTTAAGGTTGTAAGTTGTAACTCGATACTTACAAGAGAGAATACTTGCAAGAGAAAAGGGAGTAGGATTTTAATGATTAAATGAGAACTCCTTACGGTTTCCTTTATTGCTTCTTAAGAAAATCTTGGAGTTTTAGTTACAACCATCATTAATTTCTATATGGTACTTCTCACCAACTAGGATTCTGCTTGGACCTAATTCTTAGGGAATCTTCACAATAGTACTCAATTAAGCCTCCAAAATATAATCTTTTAGTTGCGTACTCTTGCTGACCACTTTTCCCTGTTAATTTAGTCTTAATAGCCAATTAAAAAAAATTCAGAGAGATCAGAAAGCTGAAGTACTGTCTTACTTCGGCAGAATTCAAAGATTGTGGTCTACCCAACTGACTTGAACAGGCTGCTAAATTGAGCTAGAGAGTTCTCTCTATTTGAGATGAAATCCCAGTCTAGCAAACCGACTTGAACAGTCTGCTACTTAAAAGGGATGGATGGTTTTTCTCTTTTGGTTTTCAGAACCTGCCCTTCTGTCATAGGATGCAAACTCCTAAATTACTGCTACAGTTATCTGGTTTGGCTGAACTCAGAACTTTCTACTAACTTCTCTTCCAAGTTGCCATGCAACAGGTCTTCTATCTCTTTTCCCTTAGCCTTCATTGAAAGTGGGTGTGCGAGGAGAGGACTCACCTGGATGTTTTAGATCCTTATGCATTACCTATGACCAGACAGGACGAGAACATTTTCCTTTTTTTACTCGTCTTTTTTCTTTTTCTTTACTTTTATTTTCTTTGAGCCAGTTTTCCTTGAGATTTTGTTAAACAATGCTGCCCTGGTCTTATAATTTGCTCCTTGGTATACCGTATACATCTGATTGGAGATTTGCAGGTTGTCAGACCCCTTAGTCAAGTGTTATCTTCATTAGTTGATCAAGATAGTGGCAATCAGATGGACCAGGACACAGTAAGTTCTGATGGTCTACAGAACAATTATTGTATAGATGAATTTGAGGTGCGAATTTTTGAACCTGAGAAGTCCGGAGGACATTGGGAACCAAAAGCTACAATTCCAATGCAAACTTCTGAAAATGCTCTCACTGTGAGAATGGTCACGCTGCTTGTAAGTTCATCTTATTATAAATGTAATTCCTTAATTTATTATCAGTTTCTACGTGAATATACCCATATATGATCACATTGCTCTGGTATCCATAGAATTCAACAACAAAGGAAAATGAAAGCCTTTTGGCCATCGGAACAGCTTATGTTCAAGGAGAGGATATAGCTGCTAGAGGAAGAGTTCTTCTGTTTTCTATTGGCAGAAATAGTGAGAATCTCCAAAATCTGGTATGGTAAACAAATTCTACTCGTTCAATTTTCATTTGTCCTTGCCGCTAGCTTATTTTTTTATTCAAATTGCTAACATGCTCTTGCTTTTTCCCCGCTAAACAGGTATCAGAGGTTTACTCTAAAGAACTAAAGGGTGCTATCTCAGCTTTAGCATCTCTTCAGGGTCACTTGCTGATTGCATCTGGACCAAAAATAATCCTGCACAAGTGGACAGGTTCAGAGTTGGTTGGTGTTGCCTTTTACGATGCTCCTTTGCATGTCGTGAGCTTGAATATAGTGCGTACATTATTGCAACCTATTACCTCCCAGATTTTTCCTGTTCAGTTTTTGCACACGTACTGATATTATTTCACAGGATCCCCGGGAAATATGTCCCTTGGCTTGTTTGTAATTCCTAACTACTGATTACAAGAAATACCAATTTTTTTGTCTTTGGAGTTTTATCTTCTATGAGTTTTTCTGGTAGTGACAATCATAACTTCTAAGAACATAAGATTTTAATACAGCCATTTGATATTTGTATAAGAATGCAACTAACTGGCCTGCTGTCAATTAATGCAAAACACACAACATATCGTGGTACAAGTAAAAAATTAATTATATCATATGGATGATGTACCTCATTTGTGAATTGTGATTACACGTGCCGTGTAACATGTCAATTGACGCCCCACTTATTAGCAGAGTTTGCAGAAGTTAGTGCCAACTTTTGCAAAACACTTCCCGAACTTCTTTTGTCAAGGGGAAACAGGCATTTTCAAATAGTTTTCCCCAAAAACTTCCTGCTTTTCATGAAAGAGAGGGAGAACAGACTCCACAGTTTTGTGGAAGTTATCTAACTCTTGATTAGAGTAACTTCACCCTTACTGCATCTGCATTGAAAGAAGGGAAAGTCTACTTCCTGCGTTTGTACCTATGACGAGGCCTTACATGTCTTCTCCTTTAGAATACTTACAAGTTACAATAGTCTGTTAGTTTATTAGTTATAATTTTCTCTTGCATTCTCAAGTTGCTTACATTTGTTAATTTGCTTTTAATGATTTGTTAATGGTACCCTTTTATTTTTTAGGTTAAAAATTTTATCCTTTTGGGTGATATTCACAAAAGTATATACTTCCTCAACTGGAAAGAACAAGGTGCTCAATTAAGTTTGTTGGCCAAAGATTTTGGCTCGCTAGACTGTTTTGCAACAGAGTTTTTGATCGACGGAAGTACACTTAGCCTGGTTGTTTCAGATGATCAGAAGAATATCCAGGTAGAGTTCTGGAAATTTGTGTTGTTGCATCTTTAGCTGTGTATTCTGTTATAAATCCATTAATTGTACTTCACACCTTATCTGTTGAAAGTGTTTCTCATTTAGAAAGGTTTATGCACCTTCAATTTCTTCCGACCTTTCTACTGGAAGGCAAATGAAGATTCAATTTCTTTCAGCGTAACTTTAGAATCATTCTCTACAAATATGAACCTTGAGATAAGGCATCGTCATCATTGTTGCCATGATTTTAGCCTTTTCTGGGTTAGGTACAGAGGACAACTTTAACATAAGAAGGTTACTCTGGAAGATTGGCCAAAACTCAGGAGTTTCTTTGGCCTTGATATTGAGTATCACCTCAGAAGCATAGGTGGCAGCATGAATAGGGTTGGATAAAATCTGACTGTGTCCTTAGTTTGGTGATCATGGATATGCACATATATTGCAGAACTACTCATAGGTATTACTTCCAACTTCCAAGACATTTGAGTCTGGAAGCATATACTGACATGGAAGATCTTGAAGATATCTGAATTTACGTTTTATGGAGACTCCAATCCACCTTTGTATTGAGTATAATAGCATGTATATGAATATTTATCCTTTCAAGTTTTTCACCAATAGTTGTCCATTTGCTGTTGCCCTGGACAGATTCTTACTGTCACATGTTTCATAATTTTTCATACCAGACAACTGTGGTTCTTCTCTTACGTTAATATTCTAAAATACATGCTTTTTCTAATGTTTGGTTTGGTGTTTGTAGACATAATATACTTACATGTTTTGTATATAGATAATCATTATCCATATTCAGAGCAGTATTCCATAAATTAAAGTGCATACAGATATGCATAAACCCTCTGCATAAACATGACAGTATCATGAAGCTGTACTTGTGTTGGATGCGTGGAAACATGTCCCAGACCCCAACACTTATTCGGCCCTTTGGCTTCAATGATTCATGCAAATTATATTTTTCAACTTTTGGATGCATGGGTATGTCAACATGTATATGTAAATATGCACTTTCATGTTCCTTGTTTTATATATATTCTAGCATCTTATTTTTGTGTCCTCGTTTACACTTTAATCAAACTGACAGTCGCCTGTCCATTTTTTCGTGTCATTATAATTGCTTTGTTTTGAGCCCTTCATGTGGAATGTATACATAGATATGACAGTCTTTAGAAATTCAGATTTACTCTGTTATTCGGCATATAAAATTATTACAAAAATCAGCAGTCTTAAACATTACTGCTTCAATTATGGACAGCGTTCCCACACTTCTGTTATTGCATTATTAGCAATTATATTGTTCAACTTTTTGGATGCACAGATATGTCAGCGTGTATATGTAAATATGCACTTTCATCTTCCTTGTTTTATATAAATTCTGGTATCTTGTTGTGTCCTCGTTTACTCTTTAGGAAACTGACGGTTGTCCGTCCATGTCATTGCTTCTTAAAATGAACCCGTCCCCATCATAATCAATTTGTTTTGAGCCCGGCGTGTGGAATATATACGTAGATATGACAGTCTTTAGAACTTATCAGATTTTTTCTGTTATTCAGCATATAAAAATTATTATGAAAATTAGCGACCTTAAACATCACTGCTTCAAATATGCACAGCATTCTCACTTTTCTACAACAATGACTTCAAATTCAAGCTCATCAATGCTAGGAGTTTGAAATTTCTAGAATATGAGCATCCTGAAATGAGTTGAAAGCATAACCAGATATCTCCTTTTGTCTTCCATTATATGGTGGACATTCCTTAAAAAAGATTGAGGTAGGTAGGTATTTAGAAGCATTAATCTTCTGCACGTTCTGCCGTCATTGTCTTTGTGTTCACAGTAGTGATAAGGGAGTAGATTCTTGATTTTCACTTCTTATCAATTAGTGGGAGAGAGAACTTGCCGGTAGAAGTAAGCCAAGATTGCAAAGTGGGTATGGACGATCCTATAAACCCCACCAAGGTCTCAGCAAGCTCTAGGCAGCCTAGGCGGTTTTCCTTTTTTTTTTTAATTATAATAATTGATAATAAGCGCGTTAAATTCATAGATAACTGTAAATTAAAGTACATTTATATTAACTTAAACAATTCTAAAGAATCTAAGCTACCAATGAACGACATTAGTTTAATCAATTAAACTAACTTAGTTAACTGAACACAATACAATGAACTCAGTTACTTAGACCACATTACTACAAATCAATGAACTTAGTTACTTAACTAAACTTAATTAAACACAATTACAAGTTTACAACACTTAATCACTTATTTAAAGCTATTAAAGTAACTTAGTTCTTAATTTAACAGAAGTTAACACTAATTCTTAACATAAGTTCTTAATTAGCTAAACAATAAAATTACAACAAAATTGAACAAAATGAAACTAAACTCAAGTAAATTAAACTAAAATAAAAACCCTAATTAGGGACAAATCAACATTAAGCCCTATTAACAAATGTTGCAAATCAGTAAACTAAACCCTAATTAGTATTTCATAGACAAAGAGAATGAGAGGACAGAAAAAAGAAAAGAAAATAAAGACAAGAAAGAAAGAAAAAATATTAAAAAAAAAAGCAGAAGTCACTGGACTTACCTGACCTTCGGAGGCGGAGGGCTACGAAGGGCAGAGGAGGGCGATGTGAGGTAGGTGGAGACTGAGGCGCAAGATGAGAGAGGGTTGGAGGCAGAGTTGGGATTTTTTTCTGTTTTAGAGGAGTTTTAAGTTGGGTCAGGTTAGGGCTTGAGCCAGGTTTTTCCATTTTGTAGGATTAAAATCGACTAGAACGAGTGCATGGGCAACATTCAAGCAGCTATCTTGTAGCCTACGCCTAGGCAAGCGCAACATTGAACCCCAAACAAGCTGTCTAAATATTTGAAAATAAAACCGTGTTTTAGAGTCATGACCTGCAAACATGTGTGAAGCCATTGAGAAGTTTTACATGATCAGGTATTAATAGCCATTGCTCGTTGAGATTAGGTCGTTAGGTGAATATTATTGGGATGCTTTATGGTTTTATGGAGAGTTTGATTATTTATCTCATCGTTTTCTTCAAGCTTGTAGGATACCAGTTTTCATTCCTCAGTCATAGGAATCCACATGCTCTACATTCTGAGATGATGACTTATTAATGTGGAATGGAGTTAGCAAATTCCTTTCATCTTACAAATATGGGACAAAATTTCAAAAACCGACTTGTTCGCCAAAAAATTCTAAAAAAGGACCCGTTTCAGATTTAATTTTAAAAACCGACTCAGTTCCAGCCTCATGGCTGAAACTGGGTCGGTTTTTGAAAAAAATGTTCCTAAACTTCACGGGAGTTGAAGTCCCGTGAAGTTTTTTACATAACAAAACTTCACAGGTCAAGTTTTGTTATGTAAAATACTTCATGGGACTTCAACTCTCGTGAAGTTTAGGAACTTTTTTTTCAAAAACCAACCTAAGGTTGAAACTGGAACTGGGTCGGTTTTTAAAATTAAATCTGAAACGGGTCTTTTTTTGAGAATAAGTTTCAAAACAGGTCGGTTTTGAAAATTTGTCCTACAAATATGCTCCAGAATGAATGATATAGTATATCTTGGTATTGAGGAACAAAATGGTGTACTCTATGTATCATATGGTTGTATCGCAAGTTAGTTCATATTTTCATGTCTATGCTTTTCAGTCTCCTTTATATAGAAAGACCAGTAGTCATTAGTTCTACCAATTATGCTGTGGAACCCCCATTTTATAACCTTGAAGTCCTTAGCCTATTACCACTTATGTTAATCAGTAGCAGAAAATGATTAACACCTTTTCATCTACTCATCTAGCTCTGCAAGTCTCATGTAATAGTTCGTGATAAATTTCGTTACAATCATGGAGTTTTTAGATATTATAGTAACCTGATTACTCTAAAAATGTGAGATTTTATGCTTTTTGCTGACCTACCTTTCCCTATATTCCATAACACACGATTAAACATGCACACCATCCTATGAATCTTAAGAACTGTGTGTTTCTGACGCAAGACTTGTGATATTGATTGCACTGACCAATAATGAGTGTACTTTATAAAGCCTTGCTTTGCCGTGTACTTTCAGGTACATTTTGTTTGTCAAGGTACCTGATCTCACACATGAATTTTACCTGATCTACACATGAATATTACCTGGCGATTCATCAGAATAAACGACAAAAGGTTTACTAGATTGGAATAAAACTGGAACATGAAAGATTTGACGTAGGAAATTGCATCTGTTGAGGCACAGAAAGAAAATGGCAAGCTTAAATGCAAAGTTGCAAACCAAACCGCTGTATTCAGGAAAGGTTATAACTAAACCAATTTTAAAAAGGATGTAGTTGAGGTATTGTCAGGGTCAGAAACAAGTTGTATTCATATTTCTATTCATTAAAAATCTCTGAATCCTACAATTTTCTTCTCCGAATTTATCCAAATTCGAATAAGAATGTCCTGTGGATATTAATTGAATATGTTTTAATATTAATTTGATATTACTTGATTAAGAAGTTATCATTATTTGGTTCAAGAGATACTTTTGTTTGATTTACGAATTTAATTCTTTTAATTGAATTTGAATTCATCAGTGGAAATTATTCCTTTATAATGATGATGTCTTAAGATTGATGGAAACACATTTCCAGAACATGGATTCTTAATCATTATTTATGAAAAAATTGTGCTCTGTATATGCATTTCTAATTTATCTAACAATGCAGATATTCTACTATGCACCGAAAATGTTGGAGAGTTGGAAAGGACAGAAGCTTCTATCAAGAGCAGAGTTCCATGCCGGAGCACATATTACAAAATTTTTAAGGTTGCAAATGCTACCAACATCCTCTGACCGAGCAAGTGGAGCACCAGGGTCTGATAAGACCAACCGTTTTGCCCTTTTATTTGGTACTCTAGATGGGAGTATTGGTTGTGTTGCACCACTAGAGGAGCTCACTTTCCGCAGACTTCAGACCTTACAAAAGAGATTAGTAGATGCTGTTCCTCATGTGTGTGGATTGAACCCTAGATCATTCCGACAATTTCACTCAAATGGAAAGGCACATCGTCCTGGCCCTGATAACATGGTCGATTTTGAGCTTCTCTCCCAGTAAGTATACCTCTCCATATCTACCATGATCCTTGCCTGATAGAATATAGTCCTTTTCTGGATGGAGAGTTTTGGTAAGTTTTTTATATGTTAGTACTGTTTCTTTAAGTGTTCTCAAGTATCTATTTCTGTTAAAGTTGAAATTTAAAAGCTGTTAAGTGAATTTTCAATTAGGCTTTTTCACCGACATAACTGTCAAATCTATACTATTTCTAAATTTACAGTAGAATTCTTCATATCTTCCATTTTCCCTTCCAAATTCATTACTTTACTTCTCAATTCATATTTCTGTTAGTTTTCTCATAGAAGTAGGGTGAAAATTCTACTTTTTCCCTTGTCTCTACCAGACTACCGATCTTACCAATCCAGCTAAAAGTAAAAGCCTTGGGAGCGACTGACAACTAGAATTAGATGCCACCTTGGCCACTGGCGACTTGCCTCCCCTCTTTTCCTCTCACCTGAGATAGAGGTACTAATTTGTGGGTTAACTGTAAGTATTCTAGGTAGTCTAGTCATATTTTACGAAATAACAGAATACGAAGGAATGTGAAATATATAAACAAGAGCTGTTCATAGTCCATGTGACAGATTGTCTAGAGTGTTCCTGTTTCCATGTATGACTGTCGATTATCCTACTACTTTTTCTAAACATCCTTTTTTGCAACCGTCAGAAAAGGTGTTGTTAGGAAAAAAAAATGGACACAACTTTCTCTCTTTTTATTTATTATTTATTTTTATTCTTTGTCGGTCCCTCAAAAAGCTGTGTGTTTCTCAAGAGTCTTTGACTTTGATGTTCTGTGCATGTAAATTTTTCTTTTTTAGAGGATGCTTGTTAGCAGAAGTGGTGTTTTTTTAATATCCAGGATTTTTCCTCCCTTCAATCTAACCTGCCATCATTTTCTTGCAACTTTCAGTTATGAATTGTTGCCTCTGGAGGAACAACTGGAAATAGCGCATCAAATCGGGACTACCCGTTCACAGATTCTTTCCAATTTAAATGATCTTTCCCTGGGAACAAGCTTTTTGTAGAGACAACGATGATAATTGTTCTCAATGAGATGGGTGCCTGGTGTCTTTGGGACAAATCCACATGTTCAACCGTTCATCTGCTGGTGATCTACCCAATGTCCTTCCTGGTTTATGCTTTCATGTCATGTCATGTGGCTGCTGACTGTTTACGCTAATTTGGAGGTGGATGAATCTGTTTTCCATTCGTTGCCTCTACCCTAATGTCATCGAAACTAAGCAAAAGAATTCGACAATGCGAAGGGTCTAATTTATGTAAACCAATTTGTAGGGTTATGGGATGACTTGAATTCGTCTGAACGTGCAATTGGAGAACGAAGCTCTCATGTTGAGGGTTTTGGGATGACTTGAATTCGTCTGAGTGCAATTGGAGAACGAAGCTCTCGTGTTGTAATTTAACTTGTATTCATGCATGCCAACAGTCGTCTATATAAGTTTTTCGGTTCAGGAATTTTAATGACTGTGTCCTAGTGTTCTTAGTTTTAATTTGGATGGGATGTTCTGATGTTCCAAACCCATCAGCATCATCATCTTGAGAGTTATTCTTAGTGACGGAAGGAAGCGTTCATAACATGTGCATTTAGTTGATCGTTCACCATGTATCTTTACGTGACAGCTCGGCCGGATTGTTTTTGCTGCTTGATGACAATTGACATGTACTTTCACTTTTTAGTTCTCCTTAATGTAATATTGATAGCGTGCATATATTTGTAGCGTGAACTTCTGAACAATTAAGAATGTAAATTGGGCTGTTACCAAAATTGGACTAGTGTTTGGCGCTGGTTGATCAATCGATCAGCATGTAGTATAACGTTTGTTTACTCTTATTGCTACTAAATCTATTGGTTAACTTGACGGGTATGAAGTTTCTTGATTAAAAGGACACTTTGTGGAACCATTTGAGAACACTAGATCATTTGCATTTTGCAAAAATGTAATCTGAATGAATATTACAAATTTTATTGGCACCACTATCTCCTATTCCAGGAAGGTACTTATATTATTTAATATACGATTGGTTATGAGTTGCCTTATATACACTATTGTTTCATCTTTTCACTTGTTTGCGTTCCCTAGAAATATTAGAGAAGAAAGAGAGAATTAAGCGTTGCCTTTCACTGTTACTACAAGTTTGAGCCAACCAAACACTAAATGTTGATGCCAAAGCTTGGGATAAGAAAGAACCTTCAGAGAGTGGAAATGAACTTTGTGGGGGACACGATGCTGACCAGATTAACTTTGTGAATAGCAAAGGAGAGGCTTTCTTTTCTCTAAAATTAGACGAAGTGATCAACGGAATCTGAGTAATCTCTGCACAAAGGTCTGCATCAACTATCAAGGAAGAGAGGGACATCAAGTGGAGGCGATCATACTAGGCCACAAATATGAGCCAACCCACCCCAGCTAGTTTGAGCTTTGACTTCAGAAAGTCAAAAGCAAGAGAGAGAGAGAGAGAGAGAGAGAGAGAGAGAGAGAGATGAGGTTCTTCTCCATAGGCCTTTGAGACATCTGCTGATGTCAAACCAAACTCAATGTGGTGGTGTTGAGGCGCTTAATCTTTTAGCCATTGTGCCAGGTGGAATTCCATTTGACTTCAGTCAACCCTCCTCATTCTCTAAAGAAGCTAGGCTTTTCTTCGCTCGGCATATTCTTAAAGTGACATCAACACCTAAAGTGGATATAATGCAGATATCTACGAAGCATACTGAAAAATGATGAGTAGATTTTCTTTTTTGCAAATCAAACTCAGAGAATAACACTTGTATATATCCAGACTTTGTGCTTGCGCACAGGGTTATGTAGCCTGCAGTAGTGTGATGACTTTGAATTTATTCTAGTTTCTTTTTAACACCTTTTATGCTCCTTAAGATTGCATGAGGAAATTCTCACTCCCTAGACGAAAGATCATTTCTAAATCTACTCGCCGTGCCCCCGAGTAGATTTATGAGCTTGAGACCAATATTGAGTCTTCGATTAATTTTTTTTTCCAGAGGAAAAATCCTATACATGATGCAAAATATCATATGGAGAGGAAGAAAATATCTCAGCGCATATAAACCTTAAAGGTCAGCATTAGGTTGAAAATAGATGGTTTAATTATAACTTAGTTTTTGCCAAACAGAATTTTGGCGCTTAACTATGTTAGTTCCACATGTTTAGTTAGTGGAAGAGTTGTCAAACAGACCGTAAAGATGGTGGTTGTAACGATTTAGTTTTTATATTTTTATTAGAACACATTTCATGAACTTACTAATAATTTTAAAGGCCTGTTTGGCAACACTTTAAAAGTGGACTACGGATAGAATCTAAACTAGTTTTGAGTGTTTGTTCTGTTTGGCAAAAAACTTGGGCATTGTTGACCAGTTTTTGTAAGCTAAAAAAGACCCCATAAACAAGTTTTATTGTGGACTAGAGGGGAGCTGGTCCACAACTGAACTGGTAACCGGTTCTCACTAGAACAAGTTCTAAAGCCCAGTTTCTCTCAGTTGCTAAATACACACTAAAAGTTGTGTTGCGAAGTTTATCATAAACTTCTTTTGTTTTATAGATCGTCTATAAAGTAGTTTGTATATGTATTTCTCCTTCCAAAGACGGAGGTTGACTTGAAGTCGATCTCTTTCTGGCTTTTCAAGATACTCACAAGCACAATAAATACGTAAAAAATGTTGCTGTTGACAGCAGGGGACAGCTTACACTACCCACAATCTTGTTGTGAAAACCCAAATGAGAAGATACTGCAATCTTGCATGTTCCAAATTTTTGAACACTATGGAGAGTCAAAGCGCGCATTATATATATAATATATATATAGTTATATATAGTATATATATATATAGAGAGAGAGAGAGAGAAGAGAGAGAGCAGAAAGAGAGAAAGAGAAATATGGGTATGCCTTGATACCAAGCACAAAAAGTTATGCTGTAGTGAAGATGCCTTAAATCCCCTCCACTCATTCAAATGTGGCGAACAAATTCACATGGGTAGTAGTGATGAGGATGTGACACATCACTATCAAACACAAAATTTATGCTTGGACCCAGCATACCCATATTTCTCATATATATAGTATAAGTATCATATAATATATATATATAGTATAATATATATGAGAATGAGTGGAGAATAATATGTCACATCACTACAGCCATACCCACACTCTCTCTCTCTCCTTCAATTAAGTGGATGTCTACCAAACTTTTAGCATGTTATAATATATATAGTATATACTATTAATATATTGATGAAACCTCATTCATGTCTTTCATGGATTTCCTAAGCAATCATCAATGCTAAAAAAGTTTGTAGTACAACTTTTGCTATCCACTTAAGTTGACACAAGTTTGCTCTATATATACTATGCTGTGGTGTGTGTGGTGTGTGTGTAGAAGAAGAGAGAGAGAGAGAGAGGAGAGAGTAGAGAAGAATGCGTATGCCTTGGTACAAGCCACAAAAAAGTTGTGCTTGTAGTGAGCGTGGCATAATCTCGTCGCTTCGTAATTCAAATGGTTACATAATCTCATTGTACTCCTCAAACCCATGTAAATGCTGATCCCTCATTTGAATTGAGTGGAATGATTGTGGCACTTCACTACGCACCACAAAATTTGCTTGTACCAAGGCATACCTTCTTTCTCTCTCTATCTCTCTCTCTTTATCTCTCTCTCTCTCTCTCTCGTCTATATACTATATACTATATATATATAATATATTATATATATAATATATATATATATATATATAATACCTTCATATTTGCATGATATCCTAGATATTTTTATGGATAGAAAATTTGAGTGGATGGAATTCTCATCTCTCTCTCAAATATATATATATATATATATAATATATATATATATATATATATATATATATATATATAATATATATACTAATATATATAATACACACATGCGCACACACACGGTGTGAACACCGTGCCAAAGCACGACATTTTTTTCGCAGACAGTAATCCTGATTTTTAACTGCTACAATAATTTTTGAATTGCTATGGTATCCGCTTCTGCTACAGTGTTCTAGTGTGCTACAATATATTTTTTTCAAAAAAAATATAGTATCCAGTTTCATGTTTGCCGCAGTAACAATGTTAAAGTAAATGCTATGTAACATTTATTATAGCATAAATAGTAAATTTTGGTTCTCCCATATTGTAATAGAGATATATATATATATATATATATATATATATAGAGTATATATATAACCTATATATATATAATTAGTTTATTATTATAATATATATATATAATTTTTATTTTATTTATTTATTTTGAGTCAAAGCTTTTATCGTTCTTAAACCAAAATCATTGCCCTTGAATCAGTGCCCACTCAATTCACTCGAAAACCCAGCTGCTTTTTAGTGGATTGGCCAGAAGAAAGGAGGCGTTGAACTGATGTGCAAATTTCAGAGATAGAGTCAATAAAAGCCCGGTGCACGTAAACTCACAGGGATGGTGTATCTTTGAGAACATGTACTGCGCACTTTCATATCCCTAAAATATCTTTAGCAGGTCCACCAAATCCCTCCACAATCATAATCTTGCTTCTAACTTGTTAGCAAGTGTGCAATAACAACAATCAAGTCTTTATCCTAAATGTTTGGAGTCAGCTACATGAATTCTATTTTTTCATTTCATCCTGTTACGGGTTATCTCCTTTGTTAAGTTAGTATTAAGCATATCCTTCTCAATTGTTTCTAAGCACGCCATTCTAGGTCGACCTCTAGATTTTCTAGCCACATTAACTTTAATATTATCATTTTTCCTAATCGGTACACTAAGGGGTTTCTAAACCATCTTAATTTATTCTCTTATATTTTATCTTTAATAGGCGCAATATCTAATTGACTACGGATGCACTCATTTCTTATCATATCTTTTAATGTATACTCATAAAACCATCACAACATTCACATTTCTGCTACACTTATTTTTTGAACATGTTATTTTTTAACTGCCCAACATTCTGAACCATAAAGCATAATGGATCTTATAACCATTCTATAGAATTTAACTTTAGTTTCATTGGTGTTCTACGATCACATAAGACTCCCGAAGCACTCCTCCATTTCAACCATCCCGATGTGATTCGATGCACCACATCACCCTCTATCTCACCATCATGTCTAATGATAGATCCTAAATAGTAAAAATGATTAGTTTTAGGTATTTCTTAGCCATCAATATATACCATAGGCTCTCTTTCTTTCCTAATTTTACTAAAAGTACATTCTATATATTCTGTTTTTATTCTACTAATTCTAAAACCATTAGACTCAAGAGCTTGTCTTTATCTTTCTACTTTAGAAATATAAGCAATAAAAATTACCTTAATTCCTAGCAAAGAAGCTCAAAACTGACAAAAAACATTAATATCTCTCAAACAGTAAGGAATTTGGCGAAATGGACAGGAGCAAACCGAACCCTTTGGGGTAGGTTTTGATTGGCTCCTTCTCATCGAGATAGTTGATTTTCATATATAATTCGTCCAATTCCGACTTACGGTTTGAAAGTTATGACACGTCCTTCGCAGCATGTTATGAAGCCCACCTGTAAGACTGGACTTCGCCTGAACATTGAAGTTCGCCTACAATGCTAAGTTCGCCTGACAACTTAGCTCACCTAAACTGATTGAAGCTCGCCTGACAGCTTCGCCTACGAGGTTCGCCATGCAGCGAAGCTCGACATCAGAAGAGGAGGTTCGTCATGCAGCGAGGCTCAACTTCAAAAGACGAGGTTCGTCACGCAGCGAGGCTCGACATCAAAAGACAAGGTTCGCTGCATCGCAAAGCTCGACATTAAAGTTCATCACTGTGGACAAAGCTACTCTGGAAGATGAAGCTCGTCATTAAAGACAAGGTTCGAAGCTCATTATTGGAAACAAGGTTCGAAGCTCGTCATTAAAAACGAAGCTCGTCATTGAATACGAGGCTCGTCATTGGAGACGAGGTTCGAAGCTCATCACTGGGGACAAAGCTCCTCAAGGAAATGAAGCCCTTTCAGGAGGCGAAGTTCATCCACAGACGAACCTCATCAAGCAGCGCCTCACCCCCTCAGAAGACGAACTTCGTCATTGAAGACGAAGTTCGCCCGGGAACGAACTTAGTTATTGAAGATGAAGTTCGTCGAGAAACGAAGTTTGTCATTGAAGACGAAGTTCTCTTAGAAACGAAGTTCGTCATTAAAGATGAAGTTCGTCCAGAAACGAAGTTCGTTATTGAATATGAAGTTTGTCACTGCCATTATTGACGAACCTCATGTTGAACCGAACCTTGTCTGTCACCACTTTCAGAGGCTACATTAGGAGGATTAATGACCAATAACTCACTTATTCAAGGAGAGTTAATGACCACTAACTCACCCATTTAAGGAGAATTAATGACCACTAACTCACCCATTTAAATAGGAGTTAATAACCACTAACTCCCTCATTATAAGTTGGGTTAAAGCCCATTAACTCACTCCATAATGGTCCTAAACCTATAAATAGACATGATCAACATGAAAGAATGAGAGATGGAAAGGCTAGTTAAAAAGCCTATCTCTCCTCCACTCTCATGGATCTTCATAGATCATCGGCTAATCATTTGGCCTTAGAGCGTCGAAGCTCATAACAAGCATGACGAGGGTCATTACAATGACGTACCTCATCTCAAACAACAAAGCTTGTCGTTGGAAACAAGATTTGAAGCGCGTCAATGAAGACGAATCTCGTCAGTAAAGACAAAGCTTGTCTAACGAACCTCGCCATGCAACGAGGCTCATCACCCGCACGAAGTTTGGCTGTAACGGCCACGAGGACTAAGTCAGCCCACGTGAGCTAAATCTAAGGAGTACGTTACGCTCTATTAATCAACATGTGCTAAATCTCAGGAGTCGGTTACGCCCACGACCCTACGATTGTAGCACGTTAATTACGTGCTAAAGCTCTATAAATAGCTGCAAGCAGCTATGAAGAGGGGGTCGGACTTTTAGACTTTTGACAATCATCAGAGATCAAAGCTCCTACGTATAGATATGGAATTCGAACCTTGATTCTATCATTCTAACGAGTGCCAGAAGCTTCAGTAATCTTGTTCTGATCATCAACGGGATGCAATCTCGACTCAAGCATCAAGTGAAGCATCCTTTCGCCACCAAGAACACACATTAAACAAGGAGGAGCTGAATTAATCTTCTCTTCATCTGTAATCGAGAGAGTTTGTGAGTGATTGTAAGGGTTTCATACCAAGCGATCGAACCCGTTTCTTAAAACAAGAAATTAACCCCAGTCAATTTTTCGGCCCTACAATAATGTCTCTTCTAGTTTTATCAACTAATACATACTATATCATTAGCAAATAACATATATCATGGAATTTCATTCTGAATGTGCTTAGTAAGTTGGCCCATAACTAATGCAAAAAGGTAATGACTTAAAACTGACCCTTGGTGTAAACCTATGGTAATAGGAAATGGTTTAGTTTCATTCATTAGTTCTCACTCTAGTTGTTACGCTATCATACATATCTTTAATCACATCAATATATATAATCGATACATATTTTTTTCTAACACCCACCACATTACCTCTCTAGGTACTCTTGTTTGCGGTGAAAGTTGCTGTTTTCATTGTTATCGAATCTATTACAACTTTAGTCATTACAATAAACTCGAATAAAATAAAAAGTTGATCTTTTTATAAGATCTCCTTACACAATGAAAATAAAACAATTGTATAACTTTGTCAAACAAACGCAGGGAGATCGTTTATCGATCTTCTGCTTGCGTGGGTGTCTTTGTCTGTGCCGGGGTTTATCCGTGGACCACCATCGATCAGATCTGATTGCTGAAAAATTAGGTAGAGCTTCGTCTATCTGCGAAGGGATCGAGAAACCGTAGCTCTTATCTCGGCGAAGCGAGATAATCACTCTTCTTAAGATTACCACAACGGGATAATCCTAAGGAATGGATCCGGGAAACTGTAGATCTGACGAATCTCTCTCTCTTTTACGTTGAAGAACTCGATCCGATCTCTCCTCCTCCTCTCTGAAACTCATGCACCTTCAATCTTCAATCCGGCAGGGCTTCGCCGAGACACGAGAATTTCAGATCTTGAAAAATATGGGCCTGAGGCTTGTATTTATAGGCACGGGGGAGTTTGGAGCGGTTAAAACCACTTAAAGGCCCAAATCTACGTTGGAGACACCCCAGGGCTTTGGCCGAGACACCTTAGGGTGTCTCGTTGGTCCGAGACACTCCGTTATGGTGTATATGTCCGCTTCCGCTGTAAATTCTTCGTCCGAACTCGGATTTGAGTGATTCGAAGTGCGTTGGAAAGCCGACAAGGAGTTCTATCAGCTTCGATGGTTGGATCATCTGTAGAGTGAATGAGACACGAAGGGCATTATTTCTTTTGTAGACATCGAGAGGCTCCCGATTAGCCCGTACCTTCGTTAGTTCACGTAGTTCGTCGATTTACTTCAAGCGTTCATCGACATCAATCGAACTCCTGTGAACCGGATAGTGACGTTCATCGTTGTTCCTTAACACTGAGCTGTTCGTGGAGACCTATAGGCAATTTTCGATGCCTACAGATACCCCCTCCAAAACATTCCAGACTCGTTTCTTTTATAGAAGAGGCTGGAATACTTTGGATCAGTCGGTGTAAAGGACTTGTAGTTAGCTTCAACTCTTGGCTCCTTCGATTTTTTTCGGTCTATTCAATGCTTTGACGAATAGCCGAAGTCCTTCCGGCGCTGCGTTTATCGCCTGGCCATCGTCGGAGTCTCGAGTCTACCACCAGTGAGTTGAGTTTGGCTCGTGTCATTGAGTTGACTTTGAACTGACTATCTCTGTCACACTGTGCTGACTTAGGGTTTCAGATCACCGTATGTTGACCTTTTGTCGCAACGTGTTGAGTGGCGTTGACCTAGGGTTACACGTTGACCGACGTTGACCCTAGGGTTTCGAACGTCGAACGTTGATTTTTTTTTTGTCGCAACGCGTTGACTGGCATTGACCTAGGGTTACGCGTTGACCGGCGTTGACCCTAGGGTTTCGAACGTCGAACGTTGATTTTTTTTTTGTCGCAACGCGTTGACTGGCGTTGACCTAGGGCTACGCGTTGACCGACGTTGATCCTAGGGTTTCAGACTGCCCAACGCTGACACAGTTTATACTCGTACGTTTACTGGAGTATACACAGTTTAAGCTCTTAAGGTATTGGAGCATGGTGATCCCAAATGTCGGAGCTGCAGGACCAACTGTTAAAGCTGATTCATCTGCATGTATAGATCTTATCCTGAAGTTGTTGGATGCTCAAGTCCCGAGACCAACTAATAGAGCTGGTGGGTCAATGACTCGTATTTATAGAATTTTTGGTAAATTCTCAGCCATCAACGGGTTTGATGAGCCTTTACCGACTACCGTTTGAGTCGGGCTAGCATGCAGATTGTTTAGATCCGTTCTGCACATAACGTTAAGCTAAAAGAGTTAACCCTTTTAGTGCTACGATGTTGAATACGTAGACTTCGTCTTTCTCCCGTGAAAAGACTAAACGGTGATGTGTATCAGACGTTGACTTAGGATTTTTGGCAAATCCTCAGCCCTCAACGGATTTGACATGCTCTTACCGATTACCGTTTGAATCGGGCTTACATGTGGATTGTTTAAAGATCCGTTCCGCATGTGACGTGTGCTCCAAGGAATGAACTCCTAGACTTGATGCTACGACTTCGAATACGTCGACTTCGCCATTGTTACGGGAATAGGCTACCCGGCAACGCGTGTTAGGCGTTGACTTATCCTTACTTAGGATTCGGGATAAAAGTCCCCAGACTTAGACCCTGGTGTCTTCTTCAATCGGTAAAAGACTAAACCGGCAACGCGTATTAGGCGTTGGCTTATCCCTGCTTAGGCTTCGGGATAAAATTCCCCGTGCGTGTGAAGCACGGATTATGGTGTTATTAATAATAACCTGCCACAATGTTGAATATGTGGCCTTTTGTCCTTTTTACGGTCAAAGACTAACCGGCAACGCGTGTTAGGCGTTGACCTATCTCTACTTAGGCTTCGGGATAAAATACCCCAGACTGGATTCTGGTATCTTTTTTAATCGGTGAAAGACTAAACCGACAACATGTATTAGACATAGGCTTATCTCTATTTAGGAGTCGAGATAAAGTTCCCCGTGCATAGGATGTACGGATTTGAAGTTAAGAATTGTGTCTTTTCTCAGGGTAAAGACGAACCCAAAATGAAAGAGGAAGAATTTTATATTTTATCTCCCGGCACCGAAGAGGAGGAATTTTATATTCTATCTTCAGTTGGAAAAAAAACTCGAAGTGGGATCTCCACTCCCAGAATCCGGAAAGATGAAACTAGGAGTGGGATCTCCACTCCGAGAATCGGAAAGATTTAAGTAACCCTAACTTTTATAGGATTGGTTGCTTGATCCAAGAAAAGAGTTCCTCATTTATTGAGGGAAAATTCCGATTTCGACCCTAACTTTTATAGGTTTGGCTGAAAAAGAATAAGACAGAAGTCTTTCATTTATCGAAAGGGATAACTCAATCTTAGTCCTACTTATCTGCAGGTTTGACTAAGTGAAGTTGGAGACAATCCTAACTTTTATAGGTTTGATTGCTCAATTGAAAGTGGACCTCTCGTTCATGAAAGGAATCGAGAGGAGAATCTGGTTGTGGCCCTAACTTTTATAGATTTGACCAAGGAAGCAGTGGAAGTGGGAGGTTTGAGACGATCTTACATTTTATAGGCTTAATCGTTCAATTTGAAAGTGGACCTCTCGTTCATGAAAGGAATCGAGAGGGGACTTTGGTTGTGGTCCTAACTATAGGAAGGTTTGACCAGGTAGACAGTGAGAGTGGGATCATATACCGATTGGAGGATTGAGAAGCAGTTTATACTCGTATACTTTTCGGAGTGTTGCCGTTCTCGTTTGGCTTATCCTAGCGTTATGACGCCGGCTTCAACCAAGGTTTGGATGCTATTCTTTAAAGTAAAGCATGCCTTGGTGGGATGAAGGATCCTTCTGTGGTACGCGCAGTACTTCGGATCCGTAGTATTATCAGCTTCCTCCTGATTTGTGATGGGCGGCAGCTTGATCTTGTTGTTTTCAAGAAGGATCTCGAAGATGGCTGGAACGTCTTCGTCCTTGAATGAGTACTCTTTTTGGAGCCTCGGATCCGAACTATTCTGCTGTCTTCGGGACTGCTGTTGCGATGTCTGATTAACGTCAACAACTGTTGTAGGTGCCTTCCCTTCATCATGGGACACGAGACTCGAATTCAGAGGGTTAATCATCGGTTGGTTTCTTTCAACCTTCCTCCTTCTGAGGAAGCGTTCGGCCTGTTCTCTGCGCACCTTCAACTCTCTCCAGGTATTGAGTGGCTCTACTCCCATAACGTCCAAGATGTTAATGGACAAGTTATTATGACAGGTATGCAAGACGAACTCCTCCGTGACGGGATCCTTGCAGTTCATTGCCTGATTACGGAAGCGTTTGATGAAGGTATCCACCGACTCTCCGTCTTTTTGTTTCTCATCGAAGAGTGTTCTGATCGACACTTCGGCGTCATCATCGAAGAAATGAGCGAGGAACATGCTTTCCAGGTCTTCCCAGCTGTTGATGCTTTCGGGCTTGAGGCGGCGGTACCAATCGAAGGCGGGCCCGCGAAGGGTGCCAACAAATGACCGGACCATCAGAGGCTCGTTACCAGAGACCACTCCCAAATGGGACTTAAAATAGATCAGGTGCTGAGTGGGGGAACCCTTCCCGTCGAACGGCATAAAATTGATCAGGTTGAACTTCGCCGGATACGGAATCGATTCCCATTCTTTCGGGTAAGGACACGGAATGCCGGTCTTCTTTACCTCTTGAGCAGACATTAGAGCGTTAATTTTGCTCTCGAGATCCTTCATCTTTTCGTCCTCATCTATATCCTATTTTGGATAATTTTCGAGAGGAATAATACGGCCACCCCCAGTGTTATCATCTTTGGTGGGACCACCCCCAGCGTTGTTATCTGTAGGGTGTGCATTTGAACCACACCCAGTATTTTTGGGAGGTACGTCAACCATGATGATTTCGTCCACTTCTGGATCGCTGTCAACTGTGGCGTTCTAGGTGCGACGGCTGGATTCAACCAGCTGATTCGACAAAGCTCGGATTTGTTGGTCGTGCATTTGTCTCATCTCCTGTATAGTCATTTCCATTTTAATTTTGAATGCTTCTTTCTGCTTGGCTAGAGCATCCTCAATGATTTTGGCTATTTGCTCGGTGTTGATCATGAACACTTCCCGAGCTTGTCCTATGCTAGACGTTGTATCATCAGAGGCGATTGCGGAATAAGAATCCGAGAGTTCGTCATCGGAATGGATTCCTTCACGAACGCCCTGGTAATCATTATGTCCAACGGCTTCTAGCTGAAGCTGAGATATTTGTTGGGTTATTCCCAAACTGACTCTTCTTCCTGGAGAGAAATTAGGATTGGAACCACTTGAAACAATCGGAGATTTTTCCTTATTGACCATGTTGATGGTAACTTCTGGGAATTCATCATCTCGAACAACCCTCTGTGGAGCGGTCTTGGGGCAGCTACACGCTGATAATACTGCCCTGATAAATTTGGTACACGGACAGTTTGAGTCCGCTTCCCAGGTACTTCTCTTTCGAGATTTATTCGTACCCCTAGCCCGATAGTACAACTCATCGACGTTACGGTCAGAGCAACCTATCGACTGTTTATATGAATTCTCAGGTATAACGCATTCTTCTGTCTGACGCGTTTTCATCTGAGTAAACATCGCCTTGTTGGCGTCTACAGGAGTCACACGCTTGGAATCATACCCTTGTGAGGGTGAAACCTTAACGGGCTCCTGGTTTTCTGCACGCACCTCCAAGCGGGCTGTTGTAGAAATTAATTTGTTAGGAGGTCGCGTACGACCCCCAGTCCGGATATTTGCTCGAAGCTCCTTCAACGGTCTCAAGCTTTCCTTAACAAGCACTTTTTCTCGATTCTCGGGTAGGGCACCGACACGATCCTTCAATGGGACTCTAGATTTGGGGAGATCCACGCTATCATAGAGCTTCACAGGAGGTGCGGGAGCAATAGGAATGGGATCTGGAGTTGACAAAGGCCGGAGAGCAGCTTCGGATGCTTTTTCCTTAAACGTTGACTTGGCCTTTGGCATCCAGACTTGCTTAGATCTTGGTGTTTTTTTGGCCGTCTTTTCCTTCTGCAATTCCTGTGCCTTCCATACAAGAATCCTCGTCTGCGCTAACAATGCGCGGCGCTTATGGATGCGCTCCTCAAGAGTTGAACAGTTTCGTTTGATACGAACCCATTCATTAGTAGGTGGTTGGGAGGAGGTTCCCAAAGCTTGTTGCTGGGACACTTTGTGCCTTCTGAGCTTCAGATCCGCATCATAGCAGATCCCGTCAACAGGCTTCAAAGCCTCGGCAAATTGACGCGCGAGACGTTGACGGCGCCTTTGACAAGCCCTCTTCGTCAACACTGGTGCACATTCAGCGAGCAACTCCTTGACTTTCGAGGAGTTGTCGCGAACGTTGGATCTGGTTTCTTTGGAAGCTAGCGGATCGTTGCGAGGCGTAACTACAACAGCGACGGCGGAGAGATCGTCTTCTTGGGTCTTCAGATCTGAAGACCAGCGGATCTTCCTGGAGGGGGAGGCCTTCCTGCACCTGCAAGGAGAGGCAGATCTGGAGGAGGAGGAGGAGACATACTCCTTGAACTTCTGCTGGTCGAACTCGTATTCGACCTCTTCGAGCACTAGGATCTTGATCATCGGCTGCGGCACGACAGCTTCGGCAGCGAAGCTGTTGGCTCCCATTGTGGTCGCCAGTTTGTTTGCGGTGAAAGTTGTTGTTTCCATTGTTATCGAATCTATTACAACTTTAGTCATTACAATAAACTTACACAATGAAAATAAAAAGTTTACAACTTTATCAAACAAACGCAGAGATCGTTTATCGGTCTTCTGCTTGCGTGGGATCTTTGCCTGTGTCGGGGTTTATCCGTGGACCACCGTCGATCAGATCTGATTGCTGAAAAATTAGGCAGAGCTTCGTCTATCCGCGAAGGGATCGAGAAACCGTAGCTCTTATCTCGGCGAAGCGAGATAATCACTCTTCTTAAGATTACCACAACGGGATAATCCTAAGGAACGGATCCGGGAAACTATAGATCTGACGAATCTCTCTCTCTCTTTTACGTTGAAGAACTCGATCCGATCTCTCCTCCTCCTCTCTGAAATTCGTGCACCTTCAATCTTCAATCCGGCAGGGCTTCGCCGAGACACGAGAATTCCAGATCTTAAAAAATGAGGGCCTGAGGCTTGTATTTATAGGCCCGGGGGAGTTTGTGTTGGCCTTCTTGTTTTGATGATGTTTAACAAACAATTTATTACTAATATTGTTTGTCTAATGTTTGTGCATTCCTATGTTTTGTAGACAAACAACGTTGTTGGAGGATGGATGGAATCGAGCCTTAACGATCATATCAAATGGAGGTTGGCGGAATTGTGGAGTGAAGCAACATACAATTCAAGTTAAAGATCAAGTTCAAGCTTCATCCGCATGTGTACCAAGTTGAGCTACAGTGAAGATCAAGATCAAGCTTGGGTAATCTAGTTTAGATTTTATATTATGTGTGTTAAGTACCTTAAGCTCAATATCATATACACACACGTATTTGGTTTCTATGTATATATATAGTTATATATATACATGCATGGTTTTGAGTTTCATGCTTTGGACACACTTGCAAAATACATGAGTTTAAATTCAATTTGAGAAATTTTTTTTCTAACATGTTTGTTTTCATGTTTATAAATATTTCGCAAAGTTTCATCAAGTTTGGAATTGATTTGTTATGTTTAATGGAATTTACAAAATCATGTTTTTCGTTTGTGCATGTTCGTGCATGTTTTACAAAACAGATGAGTTTTCATAAATGGGAAGTGATATTCAATAAATTCTTTCTTTTACATGTTTATCTACATGTTTAGAAACTTTCCTCAAAATTTTACTATTTTTGGAATTGATTTACTATGCCCAATTGATTTTACAAAATCGTGTATGTTAACAGTTTTTCAGAAACTGTAAATTTGTGTTCAAATATTTATTTATCTCAACTGGGAAAAGATTTTTCATAAATTCTTTCTATGACATGTTATTCTACATGTCTAGAACATTCTCACAAAATTTCATAATTTTTGGAGTTCATTTACTATTTTAAATTGATTTTACAAAACAGCTGCGTACTGCTACAGTAACTCCGGTCGACCGGAAATGTCTCTGGACGTTTCTCAGCTTTGCACATGGCTCTCGGTCGACCGTACCGGTCGACCGAAGTACTGTAGCAGCCGACCATTGCTACAGTAACAGCTAGTTCTGTTTTTTTGTTTATTTTAATGTTTGGGGTGTTTTTCTTGGTTTTTGGACTTGTTTCATGAGCCTATATATTCCCCATGCCCTCATACTTCTAAGAGGACTTAAGAAATGTTTTAAAAAAGTTTAAAGAGTTTTAAACAAGGGTTT
The DNA here is from genome assembly GCF_001876935.1 of Asparagus officinalis. Taxonomy (NCBI): domain Eukaryota; kingdom Viridiplantae; phylum Streptophyta; class Magnoliopsida; order Asparagales; family Asparagaceae; genus Asparagus; species Asparagus officinalis. The sequence continues at coordinate 29,715,163 of NC_033797.1, read as the reverse complement.
AAGTGTGTTAGTGTTTGTTTTGGTTTATGAAGTGAGATTGTTAGGTTTTCGGTGAGCTAGAAACCGAGTGTGTTGTGAAGTTTTCGGTGAACTAGAAAACCGATTGTGAGGAGTGACGTTGATCGGTGAGCGTTGAAAACCGATACTGTGAGGTGTAAACGTTATTCGGGTGAACGTAGAAAACCTGGTTGATAGTGGATTTCTCCCCGGGAGTGGGGAGCGGAGACGTAGGACGGAAGGTCCGAACTCCGTGATCATATTGCTTGTTTGAGTTTGTCTTTGGCGTATTTATTTTTGCATTTATCTTATATCACCAATTGTACATTACTCATTTATTTCATCCACTATCTTGTTTAGATTATTTATCCTTGTGTTGTTTATATATCCTTGCATATATCTCTATCATATAGGATATATCTCATTGTTCATATTGCTTATCCTAGCTTATATTCTTGGTGTATTTCATACTTGCTAGGATAACGTATTAATTAATTTTAATTGGCATTTAATCGGATTAGATTAGCATAAGACCCTAATCACCCCCCCCCTCTAGGGTCTAACAGTTTGGAGCGGTTAAAACCACTTAAAGGCCCAAATCTACGTTGGAGACACCCCAGGATGTCTCCACTTGATCCGAGACACCCTAGGGTGTCTCCCCTTGATCCGAGATACCCTAGGGTGTCTCGGTTTGGGCCGAGACACTCCGTTATGGTGTATATGTCCGCTTCCGCTGTAAATTCTTCGTTCGAACTCGGATTTGAGTGATTTGAAGTGCGTTGGAAAGCCGACAAGGAGTTCTATCAGCTCCGATGGTTGGATCATCTGTAGAGTGAATGAGACACGAAGGGCATTGTTCCTTTTGTAGACATCGCGAGGCTCCCGATTAGCTCGTACCTTCGTTAGTTCACGTAGTTCGTCGATTTACTTCAAGCGTTCATTGATATCAATCGAATTCCTGTGAACCGGATAGTGACGTTCATCGTCGTTCCTTAACCCTGAGCTATTCGTGGAGACCTATAGGCAATTTTCGATGCCTACAACTCTATCATAAATTTTTTATAAATCGATAAAAAACATATGTAGATCCTTTCTCTTCTCTCTATATCTCTCCATAAACTGTCTCAAAATATGTATAGGTTTCATAGTTGACCTCCTAGGCATAAAACCAAATTAATTTTTAAATATACATGCCTCTTTTTTTAGTCTTTGCTCAATTACCCCCTTCCAAAGTTTTATGGTATGACTCATGAATTTTTTACCTCGATAATTTGAATAACTTTGTATATCCCATTTATTCTTATATATCGGCATCAAAGTACTAATCCTCCACTCATGCGGCATTCTTTTCGTCTCGATTATCTTATTAAATAGTTTAGTTAACCATCCTAAGCCTATATTTCCAAGACATTTTCAAACTTCAATAAGGATATGTAGAAATGGCGAACACAGCGACGAAGACCGCGGGAAAATACGAAGAACAGGTTTTGGGTGCTTGGCGGTCGATCGCGAGTGGTGCGGAGGTCGACTGCAAATATGCACGAAACAGGAAAAAGTCTCTGGACTTTTCACGGTCGATCGCGTCAACTGGCACGGCGGTCGACCGCGATACTCTGTAGGATTATTTTGGGTTATGTCATTTTACGCGGTCGACCGTGATGGGTTCGATGGTCGACCGTGACTCGGGTCTGGGCGTGGGTTTTGTTTTCTGACCCGTTTTATTTTGAGTTGATATATAATCCTAATCCTGATTAATTAGGGTTAAGTAAGGATGGTTTTGAGCAGCTTTGAGAGAGGATTATTGCATCCTATTGTGGGAGATTTGTGAGAGATTTAGAGAGCTTTGTTTTAGGGTTTTGAGTGATTTTGTAACCCTATTTTGTATTCTCTTCATCTCTAATAGTAAGAACTCCCCCCTCCTTGCCTCGTGGACGTAGGCAACTTGCTGAACCACGTAAAGTTCATTGTCTTGTTGTGATTATGATTTGTGCTTGTGTATTGGTTGTGATCTTCGTCGTCCTTGTTCATGAGATTCGAGTTCCGCTGTGCACAACAGGATATCGTCCGGTCCTACGACTCCTCTATTTTTTATTTTCTTTAGAGCATCTTTAACATTGCTAATTTAACAATATCTATGGTTCTTATCATTCACTATATGGTCACACTCTCTATTTTGCTCACTTATTTGGTTATCATTAAACAATTGATAAAAGTAACCCCTCCACCTCTTTTTTTTTATTTCCCCGTTGGTCAGAAGAACACTTTGATCCTCACTTTTAATGCACTTAATATTACCCAAATCTCTACTCTACCTTTCTCTAATCTTAGCAACCTTATATATATCTTTCTCTCCCTTTCTTAGATTCTAACTTCTTATAAATTTTTTTATTAGTATTGTATTTATTATCATTAACCGTTCTTTTTTGCTTCATTCCTTACTAGTTTATATTTTTCTATTTTCCTACTCCTACACTTTTGCCACTCTTTAAATAAACTTTTCTTCTCTCTAATAACCTTTTGTACGCTCTTATTTCACTACCAACTCTCCTTACCATCTAATCCACAACCTTTAGATTCTCCTAGTATATCTTTAGCCACTTTTCTAATACAAGAAGACATGCTATTTCACATAATATTAGTTTTATTATCTATGTTCCAGATATCTTCTTTCGTTATCTTATATTTAAAATGTATTAAATTATCTTCTTTTAAATTTCACCATTTAGTTCTTAGTCTCTTGTTCACGTTAGTTTCTCTACTCTACTTTTTAATAGATATGTCTAAGACCATCAATCTATGTTGTGTACTTAAACTCTTTCCTGGTATAACTCTAAAATCCTTGCATATTAACCTATCCGTCATTCTAGTAAGAAAAAGTCTATTTAACTATTATTAAATTCACTTTTAAATATTATTAAGTGTTCATCCATTTTTCTAAAAAGTGTATTTGCTATTATCAAATCATACGGTATTACAAACTCTAAAATTGATTTACCCATATCGTTCTTATCTCTATACCCGAAACCTCCATGTATCTTATCATAGTCGTTATTATCCTTACCAACATGTCCATTAAGATCCCCTCCTATAAATAATTTCTCTCCAAATGTGATTCATTGTACTAATTCATCTAATCTATTCCAAAATTTTCTTTTAGTACTCTCTGGCAAGCCTATTTGTGGTGCATAATTACGAATAATATTAATAACCTCTACATCTAATTAAGACAACTTTTATTAGTATTATTTTATCTCCAACTATTTTTACATCTACAACACTTTCTTTTATTAAATTATTTACAAGAACTACCACTCCATTCCTATTCTTCTCTTTCCCCGTGTATCAAAATTTATATTCGATCTTTTCAATTTCTCTAGATTTTTCACCTATCCATTTAGTTTCTTATAAACAAATTATATTTATCTTTCTTCTAATATAACATCCACTAATTTCATTGTCTTTCCGGTAAGTGTACCTATATTCCAAATAGCTAATCTAATTCTATTTTCTTGTAAAAGTCTCATACAATTTTTCCTCTTAGACCATTATAGTCTATGCCTAATACTATTAGGTACCCTATTAGAGAAGTGTAGTTTCTTAGAACATCATTGCTTACTTGTTATTACACCAAGGTGACATCGATGTAATGCATCGCTTCCGGAGGATGTCTGAGCAAACCACCATTGCTTACTTATCATTGTATCGTGGTGGGATTGATGCAACGCGTCGCTGTAGGGACGACCCAACGAGTATATAATATATAGGATTCATTTTTCCATGTGGATCCGACTATGTTTTACGTTAGCTGTCGGCTACCTAATACAACCCCCTTCTTTATCCTAGCTTAGGACATGCAGTGCTGACAAATAGCACTGGCGGAGTTAACTTGTTAGCAGTGTAATGGGCACAATTATTATTATTATTTCTATCATGTCATTTTCACGCAAATAGGATACAACTATGAGTATTTGACTCACAATTCGTATTCCAATAAAAGTTTAAATCGGTTAGACTACGAACCAAATGTTATTCAATATGATACTGATGTTGTATAACCAACATAACAAAGTTTCTGTTAAGAATTGTCTAACTCAAAATTGATTCTTCACACGGTACCAAAGAGCTAGGATTCAAGAGGTACCGAATATAAACCCCATCATTATTAAATTTAAAATATAGTTACTACTTCATATATTATGTTTCCCCAAGTATTTCAGACCAGGAGAACTGACCACATGGTCAGAACAGTACTTGCCCAAAAGTGTTAAATGTTAGGTAAATGATCAATTTACCTCGTGTATATGTGTGTGTTTTTTTTTTTCTTATATGCTTGGAGTATGCTAGATAAACATTATTTATATTTGCATCCATGTATATTATTCAGAGAGAGAGAGAGAGACGCGTATTTATCAAGAAATTATAAATATCTCATATTCAAATTAAACTATTTGCAATTTACATCCTTAGTGCGTGCATGAAGGCTAACACATGGAATGCTTTTGGGGTCAAAAAAATATTTTTTAGATCCAAATGATAACCACTTGCCCCTATTTTCCTCAACGAGATGCATAATTGCATGGCTTGACTACAAAGTGGATCATGTGTCCGACAATTGGGCGTGGTGATCGCACCGAGTCCATTTCATTAGCATCATCCAAATTCCAATCCAATCTCGAGGCTCTCATTTAATCATGAGAAATGGTGTTTTGCGGTCCACTGGCCCTCGTGTGGACGTACTGTCCCTTCATTCGGACTGGACGAAAACCCTTTTTTTTTCTTCTTTTTTTCCCCCGGGGACTCAGAACTACTTACGGTGTGCGTTTGCTTTGAGATCCAAGTCACTGATTTAGATTTGTGGGTTCACGACAAAATTCCTGCACGATCAGGGTGGAGCTCTTGTAAAATCATCAGGATCAATGGGGTCAAATATTTACTCAATTTTTATCTTTTTTTTTTTAATTTCGAGTCTTATAAAGACTTTTTCCTAGCATTAAGCGGATAGCTTTTGAAGAATAGAATTCCTAATTTATTAATGGCGGCAGTTTTATCTGTCTTCTCTTTTTTCATTCGTGTTTTATAAAATCTAATCTTTTTACAGCCCAAATCGGACTGCATCACAAATGCACCTAAACTGTTTTATGTCACTTAAACCCTACAAATGCTAGATGATGCTATTTTTCGGTTGGATTTTGAGATGGCACGTGAAAATCATATGATAATTATTCTTTTCTCCTCAATTTATTAAGAAAAAGACTAAAATATGCTCTAAATTAAGCAAGAGAAAAAAAAAAAGGTAATCTATCAGCACCAGATTGTCACATACTGTCCCAATCTAACAAAAAGATAAAAGTATTAAGGGGGTGTTAGTCATTTGGGACATTTTCATGCAAAATGAGATAATTGTTAAAGTAGAATAATTTTTCTCTATTTTAGTGGGATAAATGGGAACAATTTTGTGAAGTGGGATATTTTTATAAAATAACGTGGGATAAATTTTTATAATCATGAAATATATATTTATACATTTTGAAGATATAAATACTATTTATGTATTTTAAACTTACTATTATTGATTGATAATTGCTTATAAGAATGTTTTTTACTATTAAATAACTTTTGGTTGGACTATAAGATATTGACAATTAACAATTATTATTATAATAGTGGTCTAATGATGATGATAACCATAATAGAAAAGAAGTAAAGAAAAAAAAGAAATATAAAAAATAAAAAATAACAAAATAAATATGAGTTTTAGTTTTTTACCACCTAGTTTCAAGCTAAAACTTGGAATAATTTGAGAAACTAGAACTCTCATTTTTATATATAGAAATAAAAAAAGTGGGATAATTTTATACCATTATCCCAATTCTAGTTTTGTTAGAGTTCTACTTGACTAACACTGTAAAATTTTATTATAGTTTTAGTTCTATGTGACTAACACCTTAAAAATTTATCCCACAGATTATCCCAATTCTAATTTTAAGTTCTAGGTGACTAACCCTCTTAACTAGTTACTATAAGTTAGGTGCACAGAACTTAATATTTACAATGTTTTTTGTTATAGGTAACCTAGTTTTACAAATTTGTTGCACGTATTTGTGTCAATTTGATTTGACAAATATGTATTCAAAATGAACATCAATCAAAATTATTTTATTATTTGAAACGACTGACAGTACTTGTCATATTCCTACACCAAGTGCTAGATAATTATTTATATTAATTGCGTAATTTGCTAAACTAGCATAGTAGTAAGTAGCTACACCAAGTGCTAGATAATTATTTATATTAATTGCGTAATTTGCTAAACTAGCATAGTAGTAAGTAGATAGGGTTGTCTAAGCGGGCTGACCTAGAAATCTAGGTTCAGATAGGGCAAAAAGGGGGGACCCAGACACAGGCTCGGGCCAGGTGCGGGCCCGAATAGGCTGGCAGCCGACCCAGTTATTTTTTTTCCTTTTTTGCTTAAACATAGTTTTTTTGCAAAAAATAAAATAAAATAAAATTTCAAGAGTAATTAAAATAACGTATGCGAAATTTTGATAAAAAATCAATCATATTATTAATCACTTGTAATTATACAATTTACAAATACAAATATCATAGAAATTAAAATTATAAAAAATAAATTTCATCACTTGTAATTACAGAACAATGACAACGATTCAAGAATGACAAAACAGTTTTCAGCTCTTTTGGCTCTCAACATGTAAAATTTCAAGAGTAATTAAAATAACGTATGCGAAATTTTGATAAAAAATCAATCATATTATTAATCACTGTAATTATATAATTTACAAATACAAATACCATAGAAATTAAAATTATAAAAAATAAATTCTTTATTATTAATCACTAACAATTACAAATTCTTTTCGAAATTTGTCACATCACAATAGATGAATATATCCTAATTAGGTTAGCACCTACTCATCCATATCAATATCATTTGTAACTCTTTTCAAAATAATTTATCACAAATTTATAACTAAGAAATAAAAATTACAAACTAATGAGTAATTTCTACTCTCTACCTGTCTCTTATTATCAACTCATCAAGGCTATCTTCAACACTAGTCATCCGATCGATGCCTTGAGTTCTTTTCACGAACCTCCACCAATCTTATATGTACATTACCGCCTGTATGGTAGATGGATCTAGCGATGTTTTGTGGTCGTCGATCAAACGTCCTGATGGGCCGAAGGCGGATTCCAAAGCTACTGTAGAAACATATACTGTTAGTAAGCCACAAGCCATGATGAAAAATATAGGATATGAAACTATTCCTATTATAGTCATTCTAGTGCTAATAAGAAATCTCCAATCGAGAGCAGACAAGTGTCTCACATAATGCATAATCAAGATAGATCATCACTTCAAGATAACCCAAGGTCCAGCCCGACGACTCAAAAGGCGCTGCATGTCGACCCGAGGCTTGGTTGAATCCCTGATCGACCTCCTTGCTTGACCATTGGGATGACATCTCATGAAGGCGACTCGAAAGGCAATACTTATTGACCTTCAGACGAGTAGGAAGGCGACAAAGTATTTCAAGCCACAAGCCCCTTTCTGCATGCTGACAGCTGATCAACTTGCATTAAAATGCTATTAAATGCATAATCGGCTCTATCATTCCCCCTACCCCCAACAATCTTTAAGACACATCGGACCACATCGCCACCGCACACCCCTAATCACTTCGTATTAAATACTAAAGTAACATCTCCTTTACTCATCGACCGATACCTGTAAAGCCTATGTTGACTCATCCACAAGCCCATGCTCGGCTAAAGTTACTAAACTACCCCACAACCTTTACTATAAATAAGGAAACTATTCTCTTTATCAAGGTAAGATCTTTACTACAACTCACTATGCTTAAGAACTACTGCAGTTTATTTTACTTCTCCACTCAAGCAAATCACTGAGTTGATCATCAGAGGAACAACCAGAAAACCCAACCACACCCTCTTACGATTTGCTACTTATGCAGAAAATAACATCTTACTCCAAAACCAGACATTCGGAGGGTTAGAGGACCTCCGTTAATCACTCCTTTTTATTTGACTGTTTGATATCAGACATCAATAATTCCATATACTCTCCATTATTACAGAATATCAAAATCATTATTTTGAGCATTAACTAAAGGTGCATATAAATATTGCTCAATTTCAAAAACTTTTCTTGATGATGATCTAGATCTAGATCCATGACTAACAGTTAGCCTCACTATCATTAATTGCTTATCAAAACTCTTACCTTTGCCCCGGCTTGAACTCGTAGAAACAGAATATGTAGGTTGATGTGTTCTTACACCATATCTACATGTATACTCCTTATATTACCTTTGAAAATAATATTTAATAATGTTATGATGAGTAAGAGCAATACCAAGGTATAAGTCGACTTACGAGCTGTATTTCCAGATTTTTCTGAGTTTTGATTTTGCATCATTTTGAGATGCGTTCACGGGATTCGAGCCGTACTTTTGTACACGTACATTCACGAATACACAAGTGCAATGTCGTTGCACATACATGGGCATCCCGAAGGGGATTATGATGAGTTTTGGTCCGATTAAATTTATATTTGAGTTAGAGATTGTTTATACACATGTTAGATATCGTTGATCAGCACAAGTCAGTACTATATGGAATAGTACGTTGATATACCAGATATACACAGTTTATATACGAGATGGATATCGTTGATGAGCTTAGTTCAGTACTACGTGTGGTAATGCGTCGATATTCCATTTGTATAGGCCATTGAGTCGGGTTTGGATACTTTGTCTAGCAGTACGTCCGCACGAGAGTGCGATGAGGCTTGTGAGCCGTCTTTTAGGATACCTATACGGTAGGTTGTCCTACACTCATGTTATGCACTGAGATCGCGATGAGACTAATAAGCTGTGTAGACTATTAAGGATACCTACAAGGTAGTCTGTCCCGCATAATAATGTGATAAATCATATCTTGTAAGGATTTGCATTGTAACGACTATTAATAGCCTGAGTTTTTGGTGGATGTCAGTTGTGTATATGACTCATTGCTGAGATATATGACCAAGATACTTTATACTTGAAAGTATGCGGAGATATATGTTGGTATTTATCTTATTTTCCCAGTGATAGTGGAAGATATTATAAATACGATATTATGAATGTCTTTACCTTCTGTACTACTTTATTTTATTCTTAGTTTGGGATCAATGATTAGCGATTCAATATTTGAGATAATGGTATATACATGAAGGTTTACTTGTTTGGATTATTTCGCTCGACGTACCAGTCTCGTGTTGTGAGTTACTAATTGTTGATTTCATTTAGGTTGTCTATTCTTAGTTCGATATTAATGTTTAGATATCTATAATTTGAGACAATGATAAATACATGATGGTTTTCTTGTTTGGATTATGTCGCTCGACGTACTACGCCTCGTATTGTAAGTGTCTAAATATTAATTCCATTAGATACAGGAAAAATGATCTAGGTAGACTATGCTTAATAGATAGATCCTCTACTTCATCTAGCAGCCCTTCCCCTGGGGGTGGATGGAGGTAATCTTGTTTTAGCACTCTGAAGCTTTTGTTATTGTTCTTTTTGTTATTTTCAATTTCTTTCAGGCAGTTCAGAGCTTCAGAGAGACGTAGGATGACGCAGTTCTGGCATAGTCATCGTCGCATGATTTTATTATTAGAGACTTCACCATAGTTTTGTAGTTTCTTTCAGACATTAGAGTTTTGTTTTTACATTGTAAAGACAATGTGTCTTAGTACGATTTCCAGTTGATTCATGTTGAGACATTTTTCTTTATTTCATATATCAGATGTATTTCAGTTGAGACATGATTTTTATTTATGAGATATCTCTTTCCATATCATGTCTATTACGTTTATTTCTTTATTTTGACTGTTTTGTACATGCACTTCTTTTGATACCACTAGAGGATATTAGTGTGATTGGTAAAACGTGTTATTACACAGTGTGGGTGCATGTCAGGTTTGATATCTCTGTGTTCACCTTTGACTGTAGTCATGTGTGCAAACAGGGGCGTCAAATCTGACCATCATCAATATCTATTTTTATATTCTCATTAAAGAAATTAATAAATTGAAGACCAACATCCTTCAAACATGGATCAATAAGAACCCCAAACCAAAAATAATAAGAATAGGTCTAAATTACTTACTAAAATTTACTTTCCATTTGAATATTCATATTTTTAAAATAATTATCCATATGATAATTAGTGAAAAAATTTGAATACTTAAAACTTGCAAAGCAGCTTGAGTAGTAGTTGGATAATAACTAGATAATAACATAGTAGTTTCATAAAAAACTTGTAGCATCTCTTTTACACTATATATAACTGTCCATTCTTCATCGATTATTCTATACATATTACGAAAACTAGAACTAGAAGCATAGAAAATAATAAAATCATTTATAATTTTTTATAATCTATTGCTACATTTAACATTGCATAGGTGGAATTCCAAGTGCGATCAATATCTTTTAGAATTAACTTGGGTCTAAATTTTTTTTTACACAATTGTTTCCATTTTTGATCAAGTCTTTGTTCAGAAAAATTATGAGCATAAGGTACAATCCTAACTTTTTCTATCATGTATGTAATTTCATTAAATACACTTTGAACAATTAAATTTAAAATATAACACATGCATCTAATATAAGAAATTTCACCATGACATGGCAATAACAAAGATGATTTGATATGATCTACAACTACATTATTATTACTTGCATTACCTAGCGAAAGAGAAAATATTTTTTAAAAATTCCTAATTTAGAAAGTTCTTCCGTTATTAAATTTGCAATATTAACACTAGTGTGTGAAGCTTCAAATACAATAAAAAAAATAACTCTTTTAAATATTTGCCAAATATCATTAATCCAGTGTGCTATGGTACATAAATAGCCATTTTGTACTTCAGATGTCCAAATTTATAGTTTAAGTATTGAAATAAGAAATTATTTTTGTTTGTTCATCGTGATAATATTTCAAAATATCACGTTGATAAGATTGGCGATAAATTTTTTAATGCAAGATAAAAACCATCTCTAATCATATCTCTAAATTCATCATCTTTTGCTAATCTAAAAGGAAAGTTTTTAAGAACAATAAACCAGATGATGCATTTCCTAACTTTAATTGCGTTGTAGTTCTAGGAACCGAGGCTATCAGAGGTGGATGGTTGAGAGAGTAGAGATTGACAGATGGCTCTTGCAGAAGCTACCGCTTAAGCTCTATTGTGTTGCGTATGAGTTGGTTGGTGCCGCTCTTATGATGAGCTTGGAAAATATAGCTGTACAACACACATTTAGCCTTCTGGATGAGAAGTTTACCATGTTGATCATGGTGACTTTTATCTTCTCGAAAAAAATTCCATACATCGAATCTCGGCCTTTTAGGAGCTCTAGGTGTGGCATCATCACCACCAGGATCAACATCAGTAGGAGGAGTAGCTCCTACAGGTGTAGTAGGAGTATGAGTCATTTCAATATCGAGAGTTGGAACTTACCCTTCATAATCGGAGGAGGAAGACATTTGATTGGAGAATGAGTATAAGAGAGTATTAGATAGTACTAGAGAGAAGTAAATGAGTTTTGAATGAGAAAAATAAATAAAAACTCATCTATTTATAGAGGCAGCCCCTAGCCAAATGACTAAAATTCCCTCAATTTTTAGTCACTTTGACCGTTTTTGGGGGTATTTTAGTCAGTTAACCAAAAATAGCTGTTATTTGACAGACCGGACTAGGCCTGGTTCGGGTCAGGCCTGGACCCCGTCTGATTTGCCTGGTCTTCTTGACTGTTGGACCGGGCTCAGTCGGGTCTGGGTTCGGGCCGCCCGATCCAATGGTCAAAATTTTGACTGTTGGATCCCAGGCTAGGCCGAACTTGCCCGGTACAACTCTTCACACCGGGTCCGGGCCTCGATCCGGGCTAGACCCGGACACGGGTTCCCGGGTC
>NC_033797.1:29694309-29703154 GCF_001876935.1 Asparagus officinalis | reverse complement strand
CCCGGGTCCAACCATTTTCATAGATAGGCCGGGTCGGGGCCTGTGCAGGTTTTGCCGAGGCGATCTGGGTCTGGAGCCCGGTTCGGCCCAGAAAACTGGGCTTGCTGGGTCCGGTCTGGACACCGGGCCGCTAACCTATTTGGACAGCGCTATTAGTAAAGGTACATATTGCATATACAATTAATCTTTTTTCTCTCTCTCGGAACATTTTACTTGGAAAACTAAATGGAGGTGATAATTTTGGGGGAAAGACATGTTTGTGTGCGTGGTGGGAGGCAGTAGTAATCGATGCTGGCATCTTTGTTCACGCACGCTCCAGCAATCGGCATCGGACGTAACATCTCTCCCAGCAAAACGACAGGCAATGTATATACATCATCGTAGTTTGAGATGTAACGGTAATTCTTTAAAAATTTTTTCCTTTTCTATTATTTAATCCTTTGGACGAAATGTCGGCTAAGTACTCTTGTTGAATGCTTCATCTTTTATACGTCTCCTACTTGGAACAATGTAAATACTATTTTTAATCACAATCTAGCTACTTGAATCAGCGGAAAATCGAAAATAAGAAGGAAGAATATTAAAAAGGAAGAGTATTTTCCTGGTGAATATGGAAAAGATATGGATAATGCTTACGTTAAATAAAGTATAATATGGTGAAATGGAATAAAACTTTTCACGGAGGTACGACCATATAAGTTAATTAACATTAAATATATATTATTCATCATCAAATGGTTCAATTGAGACAACTATTATTAGGAAAAGAAGTAGTATAATAACTAAACACGAGAGTTATACTATTCTTGTACTCCTACACACAAAAAAAGTTAAATCTTTTTTCGTAAATTGTAAAGAAAATTATCAGTTGCAATAGACCCCACTTCTTTATGTCTAGAAGTACAAGAATAGTTTAGTTCTTATAGTATATTTATCATTTTCCTAAAAAAAAGAGGAGTGTAATCTATTAAATTCTCCACAATATAAGAACCAAGTTGTTCGTGGATCATTGTTATTCATTAGAAGAAATTATCATATTTCTCATGAATTGCAGTCATTTTTTTAGTTTGTATGTAAGAAGAAATCACGGTTACGTATTTAATAAAAGACAATTATGATTAAAAGTATTAATCTTTTAGTTTGTTTGACATGTGAAACAATCCGAATCTTCTAAAATATAGGATTCCTTTTCCTAGAAGCCATCTTAAAAATAGAGTAATTAAACATAAATTATTTTTCATTTTCAATTTATACTTAAACCACCTATAAAATGAGTTTGCGTCACAATCACTAGCCTCATAGTCAAATTTCCACTAAAAAGAATAAAAAATAAGCTTAAAATTTTCACGTTCAAGCAACGTGACTTGTATGGTAACACAAGATCAAGCATTATTAATAAAGTGATTCATGTGCCTTGAGTGTAGATTTTAAAGATGATGATTGATTGCAATAAAAACTCTCTTTAAAGATGATTTATGTATAATTTAAAATTAAAAAGTTGTTTTCATATAATTACCATATTTTTAATGTGATTTTTAGGGGGGAAACCCCTAATATATATATGCATACAGACACTAGCAAAAGGAGAGCAACAGTTGCGACCAGTTACATTTTAGTTGCCTGATGCGTGTGTATCGTAGTAAATGGCTTCCGCTTGTCTACGGCGATATCCCTAATCCCATATACGAAATTTATCCCACAACTTTTGGGTGGAAATGTGGCCTAAAAACAAAAGCTACAGATCCAAACACCATCATCTCCCTGTGCCCCCCCTCATCTTTCCATGTATAAATGCCATATATACACATCATGCGTCTCACATTCACCTACATATCTCTCCCCTCCCGGTACAAAATCAGCACCCCACGAGCTCACCCCCATCCTCTTCCCAATTATTTAGTCTCCCCTCCTTATCCCTTCACCTCCATCTCCAATCATTAACCTCCCCGCTCCCCCTCTTTCCCCTTTTCCTCTCCTCACGCCTAAAGTGCTAACAACACACACCAGCTAGACTTCCCAAATCTTTACAGTCTCCTTCCCTCTTCCATGGCTTTAGAGACATGGCTCACTCGAGTCAAGTCCGCCATCCGCTCTTCGATGACCCAAGAGACCTCATCAGTGATATGGCTCACTCGAGTCAAGTCCGCCATCCGCTCTTCGATGACCCAAGAGACCTCATCAGTGATCCTCACCAAGAGGTCCTCCACCGTCGGCATCCTCGCCTTCGAGATCGCCAGCCTCATGTCCAAGCTCGTCCATCTCTGGCGATCCCTCTCCGACTCCCAAATTTCTCGCCTCCGCCACGAGACCATCGCTCTCGAAGGAGTTCGCAAGGTCGTCTCCGACGATGACGGGCTTCTCCTGGGGCTGGCCTTCGCCGAGCTCGCCGAGGCCCTCCGCCTCGTCGCCGCCTCCACGTCTCATCTGAGCAAGCAATGCGCCGATCAGGAGCTCCGCAGGTTCGACCAGAGGTTCAAGAGCTACGCGGACTCGGGCGCGGATCCGAGTCGGTGGGCGATGAGCGCAAAGGAGATGGACTCCAGAGTCAAGAAAATGGATCGACTGATAGCAGCAACAGCGGCGCTTTATAAAGAGATGGACGAATTAGCCGACTCCGAGCACGGGTTGAAGAAAATGATCGTCCAGAGCAAACCGAACAAGATGACGGCGGTCGCCGACGTCCAGCAGAAAATCTTCTGGAAGAGACAGGAAGTCAAGTACCTGCGACAGAGCTCGCTTTGGGGATCCACATTCGACGGAGCGATCTCGCTTCTGTCCCGATCGATCTTCACGATTCTTGCGCGAATCAAGCACGTGTTCGGCATTGACACTACGACCGCAATCCCTCGCTCGCCGTCGGTGTCAGCGGCTGTCCATCCCGATTCGCCCCTAAAAGTCGGCTCTTTGTCGAGCTCGAGCCCCAGGTGCGATCTTTTCGAGCTGAGTTCATCGATGATCACTCCGCCGGAGTCAACCCTAGGAGCAGCAGCGCTCGCGACGCAGTACGCGAACGTGCATGCATGTGATGACGAAGATGAATTCGAACGCCGAGAGCGGTGGGCCGCGATGCGAGGGACGATCTGTACTCGATGGCTGCGAAGAGTGTGAGGGGTTATTGAGGAGCAGACTGAGAGGTGGTTGTGGTGGGAGCGACGGGGGATGAGGGTTTGGGCTGGAGTGGAGGGCTGGCCATTGGGCCGGATTTGGTTGAAGGGATTGGGCGCGTTGCCCCATAATAGATTAGGTGGGCAGGGGAGGCGAGACTTTGAGAGGCGGAGTGTGCGCGGCGGTGGCCCAGCGGCAATGTGCTTTGTTGCAGACGCTTGTACTTGGCCGAACAGGGAGAAGGTGAGGCCGGGGTGGGCGGAGTTGTTGGTGGGGTTGAATTACGTGTGGAGATTTGAGATGGAGATGTGTTTGGATCGGGGTTTAGGTTTCTGAGGAATTGGAATTGGGATTTTGGGGGATTTTGATTTTTGATTTTTGATTTTTTTTTTAGGTTTGGGTTTTGGTTTAATATATGTCGCCGTTGGATTGGAAATGGCCGGTTGAGATTTGTATAAAGCCACATGATGTTATCCTTCGTGGTGTGATCTACTAACAAAAGGTATATTTTTCTTTGATCGCTTTCTTCAATTCCTTTGCCTTTCCTTTTCTACGGTACATTATCTTTTGATGTCTACTTACTTTTCGTCATTCGATTTTTTTTTTACTTTATGTATGATAGGGGAATGTGTGATCGATTGTTCTGATGGATTTTTAAATTTACATAATATATGTATTATAGGAGTAGTTTTTTTTTTCTTTTTCTTTTTGTTTGTTTGTTTTTGTACTATAACCAGAACAACGGACCCCTCCACTTTAATTTTTATTTTTTTTCTACATTGGGTATTGGTAGGGGTGGCAAACGGGTCGACCCGACCCGACCCGACCCATATAAAATTTGACCCGACCCGTATAAGTGTGACCCGACCCGACCCGTTTAATAAATGGGTCAATGTGATCCGACCCGTTTAATAAAAGGGTTACCCGACCCGACCCATATAACCCGAATAACCCGTTTATCTAATACAAGACATATCCTAACACATAACTAATAAATTTTTTTATACAAGCACAAAAGAACACTACTTGCAAGCTCTTTAGACAAAAACTATCAATACTCACAACATGGAG
Organism: Asparagus officinalis; assembly: GCF_001876935.1. Taxonomy (NCBI): domain Eukaryota; kingdom Viridiplantae; phylum Streptophyta; class Magnoliopsida; order Asparagales; family Asparagaceae; genus Asparagus; species Asparagus officinalis. The sequence goes on along the minus strand of NC_033797.1, from coordinate 29,698,978 downwards.
TTATTTCAAAGACATGTTCAGTATTTAAATGTATTTCAACGAATTGCAACTATCGGCAAACAAAAATACAATCAATGCAGCTCTTTAGACAAAAAAAATCTAAATTTCAACAGCAGCAGCAACAACAACTACAACAGCAAACATATCACAGACCAAAGAAACCAAGATCAGTAGCTCTCTCCTTCTCAAATGTTTCAAAATACTGGTATATAACTGTCACAGCAAGCAAAATACCCGTTCCTGAACCAATTGCACCCATGAAAATGACTAAAGATTAGTCAAAATCCTGAGAATTGTGAGGCAAGAGTACAATCTTCAACCAGGTAAACAATTATGCGAGTACCATAAATGACATGTCCAAAAACTGATAAGACCTAATACATATTGCTGCAGTTTCCAACTTATATTAATACAGTTCTATTCAAATAAGTTCATGATCACAAGGTGGAGAATCAGATTGCAGAGGACAAAATCAGCAAAAGCTCGCTCCGGTGGCAAGTCCTGCAACGAGAGGGTGGATTTGTTAATAAAAGGAAGTGCAGCTCACAGGCAATATGATGCTTTCTGGATAAGATGATTTTGTACAAAATTACCTTGAATTCCTTGTTGTCTTTGTAACTTTGTTAACTTGGATGCGAAAACTGCAAGTTCATAGAAGCAAAAAAAGAAACATGTAGTAAGTGGAATAGTATCATATGACATAAGGATTATTCGCTTATGAATTTTTTACCTGCAAGAACTGCAGTACCAACACAGAAGAAGAGAACACGTAAAGCACAAATGCAAGTCCCAAAATCCAAAAGAACCAATTTTATAAATTTACAATGAGGATAAAAGGCAATCATATTTAAACAAAATAGTCTTCTTATGCAAACAACATGATGATCATGTAGAAATTTCTTTATGTACCTTTCCAGAGGCTTTCTCAAATGCTGCCACCATTTCTAAAACAGATGTTCCCTTTCCAGTTTCTAGATTATAGGCTTCACATCCTGAGAGAAAGGGAACTCAAATAACCAGAGCAGCTTTTAACAAAAGGAGAAAAAAAAACATATATGCACACGCTTCAAGAATGACAAACAACCAAAATCACAGAAAATATATTGACCATGACAATTTCACACACTTAACAAAGGATGAAGAAGTGCAGAAGTTGAATCCAGGAAGTAGTATCATCCAACATTTTTAACTATAAGATCAAAAGCATTACTTTAGCTATTTTGTCCCTTCACTATTTAGCAACTGAAGCTTTCAGGTAAAAATTTATGTAAGCTATTTTGTCCCTTCACTATTTTGTCCTGGGTTGGACTCTTCCCAAGTTCTCCTTGCCAGGAAGGCACTCTGGACCTCTTAGGAAGAAGGGGGGATCCCACTATAGAAGAAAGAAAAATGACTTACAATAAGATGTGCAGGCTATTGTAATGTATGAGAGCCAGATGTGCAGGATATCAAAGGTAGACTAATGTTGGCATAGATTGTATAGGGGTATATAATATGTTCGACAAAAACTTGCACAAAATTTTCTTACCTTCAGCTACCGCATCATAGTATGAGAGATTCATACTTGTGTTGGCATAGATTCTCCAATATCTAATTGCATGATATCCTCAGAAAGCTCATCTAATTTTGGTTGCATGTCATCTATCATTAATAAAACAATAAAAAACCATTAAGCAAATTCATAACATGTATTCTGATGCAAAAAACATAAAAAATATAACATTAGTCTACCTTTGATACCATATAACCAATCACGTGTGCAAACTAAAGCCTCCACATTGTTAGGCTTAAGAGTGCTACGGTATTGGTTAAGGATTCTCCCACCTACACTGAAAGTACTCTCTGAAGCAACCGTAGAGATAGGAACTGCCATTATGTCCCTTGCCAATAAAGAGAGCTCGGGGTATCTATGCTCATTAGTCTTCCAAAATGAAAGAATGTCGAGTTGAGCACCACGGTCAAGTCTTGGTTCATCCAAATAAAGTTCTAATTGGGTCTTTTGAGAGCTAATAATTTCTTGGCTTTCAAACGAGTCGAATTCCTAAATAAAAAAAGATACGTAAAGTACATTTGAACAAATAAGTAGCTACTAAAGCAAATCAATTTAATATTAGACCCTAACATCTTTAGTATCTTAAAATATGTCCCTCTATTCACTAATTGCTATTAGATTACCCACTTCTTATATCTCACTATGATTGCACCTAAATGGAGTGACTAATTCCGAACTCTTCATAAGAATGCTTTGAAAACAGTAGCATAATAAGAGATTAATGAAATAGATAAACTTTTAAGCAGACGAGCATGTAATAAATCCATGAGGCAGGGCGACCAACAGAGAATAACGCATGTGAAGAGACCAAGCACACATAGGAAACTACTCAGAGTCACAAGGCATAATCTTTTTTCTACAGTTTCATAATCAAGCATAAAACAATAAGTTTGCAACCTGAGAATATTTGAGACAGGAGTACTGAAAACGTAGTATGAACCCAGTGTCAAAAACCTCCTATTGTCTATTTATGTCACGGGAACAGAACAACGCCAAAACACAAAACACAATGATATCTGCCTACCACTGCTTTACTTTTGCATGTTACAATGCGGAAACAATATAAATACATGCAAAAACAATAAAAACTAAGAGATAAACTAATTGCTTGAGAAAGAAATTACCCTCAAGATATCAATGCAATCTTGATCAAATGTGTCATCATACACACGAGAAGTTCCCTCCTTGCTTGATTTCTCCAAGTTTCTTCTTCTATCACCATCCATATTGCTCAAGTACTCATTAAAGAGAGAGAAAAGCTTGTCTTTCACCTTATTAAGCTCCGTAGAATTGTGTCCATATAGGCCATAATAGCAAAACTCTACAAATTGCATTTTGTATCGGGGATCCAAGATGCACGCAATAGCAAGTAGAACATTGTACTCACTCCAATATTTTTCAAATTTCTTGTACATTTTGGTTGCTATTAATTTAACATATTCATCATCATCTTTCATCCCACTCTTTAAAGTACGTTGCACAACAAATACTTGAAGAAAGTAGAGATTAGCCGTTGGATAATTTGTACCGGAGAAAAGACAAGTGACGTTATAGAAAGTGGCTAATAACCTCTTAACCTTCTCGGCCTTATCCCATTCTTCTTGAGATGGACAAAGTCTTGAGTAGTTGGAATCACTCAATTGCATGTGTATAAATGCACGGCGATAGTATAAAGCACTCTCAAGCATTAGAAAAGTAGCATTCCATCTTGTAGGAACATCTTGCCTTAAACTCTTCTTCACCTCCAAAGATTCATGAGAGACACATTCCCAAAATTTTTGTTTTCTAATTTGAGAGCCTTTTATATACTTGACGCTTTCTCGAATTTTATCAATACAACCATGGACTTCTTTTAAACCATCTTGGACAATCAAGTTGAGGATATGGGTACAACATCTAATATGAAAAAATTCTCCCTTCCCAAGAAGTGCTTCTTTCAAATTAAGTTGTTTTTTCAATAAATCAACAAAAACATCATTTGCGGAGGCATTATCAAGAGTGAAAGAAAACAACTTCTTTTCAATTTTCCAATCAACTAACAACTTATAGATCTTCTCACAAATGGCAACACCGGAATGAGGAGGTGGCATATAAGAAAAGTTAAGAACCCGATTTTGTAATTTCCACTCATGATCAATGTAGTGTGCCGTGAGACAAATATATCCGTCGGTGGCTATTGATGTCCACAAATCAAGTCAAGTTAATTCTACCCGGAATCGATTCAAAAGCTTCTTTTAGCCTATTTTTCTCTCTTCCATAGATTTTAAGAACATCGGCTTTAACCGTATTTCTTGATATGTGTTTTATATCCTCACAAAGATAAGAGAAGATAGCTCGAATACCTTCATACTCAACAAATTGAAATGGCAAATCGTGCATAATGATGGCCGAGACTAAGAGCTCCCTAAACTTATCCGGGTCAAAATTAACTCTTGAGGAACTCATTATAGAATCTTTTGAGTTAGATAGACCCTCAATATCTTCTCTAGTAGCTTTCTTACAAATTTTCATGTGTCTTAACATGTTCTTTGTCCCATGGTTACCTTCGGCGATGTATTTGACTCCACACTTCTTACATACTGAATATTGTTTCCCACCTGGCTCTTGAACAAGGTCAAACATTTTCCAAGCTTTGGACGTTAATTTTCTTTTTCGACTTCCAACAATTATCGCTTTTGATTTTTTCTGAACAGGACTAGACATGTCTTCTAATTCTTCATTAGATGAATCTGCTTCTACATTATCGGCTATAGAATTAGACTCCATTAACTGTGATGAAAATTACATAACTACATAAGATTAATAAAATTAAATAAAATTCAACAGATAACACAAATTAACTGATTCTAAACAGAATTAACATTTGAGTATGAAGAAACTTAAGTGCGCATATAGTTCAGCAAAGCAACACTTAAAAAATATTCAAACCAGTATCTAAAATACAAACTGCAGGTCACCAGTAGTTGATTGTGAGATGCCTACTTGGTCAAATGGACAGGTAATTGCAATGAATTTTCTAAGTGCTACTAGGTAAGTTAGAGAAACTAAGTTCCCAGGTCCACTACAGAAGAAAAAGACATCATTTATACCACTTATTATCAGAGGGGGGGGGGGGGC
>NC_033797.1:29674846-29693266 GCF_001876935.1 Asparagus officinalis | reverse complement strand
CTATAAGTAATTTTATACGCCTACAGATACCCCCTCCAAAGTATTTCAGCCTCGTTCTTTTATAGAAGAGTCTGGAATACTTTGGATATGATTGTCCCAACCTTCAGTCGGTGTAACGGGACCTTGGAATGGCTTCCGTTCTTGATTCCTTCAATCTTCCAGGCTATTCGGTACTTTGTCGAATGTCTGTAAGAGTTCCGGTGCTGCATTTATTGTCTGACCGTTGTCGAAATTTTGAACTTGAAGTCGACTCCTGATTTTCTAATCTTTAGTTGACCATCGATTGTTGGCGCTGAGTTTTTATTCGCGACGCGTTGTCCGGCGTAGTGTTGTTGAGTTATTCTTAAGAAAAAAAATATTCTCCAGGAACTTCTCAACCAAAAATAGGGAACAGTTTATACTCATATACCTTATTGGAGTAATTTCTGTGCCCGAATGAGCTGAACCGGCTTGATAATGAGCCAAAAAAGGCAGTAATTCGGCTTAAAAAATTTCCTGATCCTTCCGAATATGTGGGAGAGGCAAGAATAAACCAAGGACTGAACCCTCGGTCGATTTGAAGTTGTTTCGATGCTTGATTCAGCTTTAATTTGAATTCTGGTTCAAACCAGGTCTGGTCCGGTTCAACTTGGTCTGGTCCGGTTCAACTTGGTCTTGGTTCACATTATAAAAGAGGGTTTTTTACCCCTTATTAGGGCCGGCCCCCCCTCTCTCTCTTTCTTTCACTTTTCTCTTCCCTCGAGCGTCCGTTCTCCCTCAAAACTTCATATTTGCATTAGATCTAGTCTTCCTTTGGATCTTTGACTGAGAAATCCCTCCAAACTTCCATTTTTTTCATTTTTCTCTTCCCTCGAGCATCCGTTCTCCCTCAAAACTTCATAGTTGCATTAGATCTAGTCTTCTTTTGGATCTTTGACTGAGAAATCCCTCCAAACTTCCATATTTAGAGTTTCTCTCAGGCCCCTCGAGCGCGTGGTCTGAGCCTCTTTCAAGATCTGATTTTTATTGGATCCACGAGCTTTCCCTCAGATAAATCCTCAACTATTTTAGCATTTTTACTTTTTCTTAGATCTGATCCCTTAACTTATTTTGCAGGTCTCTATGTCTCGTATTGCGAGGGGTCAATCCTCTACCGCGTCGGCTGATGGCGCGCCTCCCTCTTATGCTGGTGAGCTATTTTTCCTTTCAGGGGGGAGAATTGCAAAAAAGAGGAACTTTTTCTGGATCTGATTCCTTAATTTATTTTGCAGGTCTCTATGTCTCGTATTGCGAGAGGTCAATCCTCTACCGCGTCGGCTGATGGCGCGCCTTCCTCTTATGCTGGTGAGCTATTTTTGGAAATTTACAAATTAGTCCATTTTTTCTTGGAAATTTACAAATTGGTCCTTTTTATCCCCATTTTGTTCTCCTTGGTGAGGCAATCGGGAAGAGCCTTGATTCTCCTTGGCGAGGATCGACGCTTTAAAGATATGTTTTGCTTGGTCAAAACCATATCTCAAAATCAATAAAGGGGGCGTTTTGACGCTGCATTGTGCCTTATAAGGCAGGGATATATAGTCGATATACCCTATCTTATAAGTGCATAATGTGGCCAAATCGTCTCACCCTTTATAAGGCAGTGACTCTATCTTACCCATTCGTAGGATGAGTTCAACTTCCTTTTATGATTGAGACTAACGACTGTTTAAATTTTTGCTTCCAGTGGAATATCCTTCTGGGGCGTTCTTATCTCACGCAGTGTACGGGCGTCGTGGCGAGTATTATTCGACTTCCGACGATTTTTCCCCTATCCCAGTCACTCCTCAGTTTGCTTCGGGCACGTCGACAGAGGTTGCCCAAGTGGTGAAGGAAGGTGGACATCGAGCTCTTCGACAGTTGATTACAGATGCGCCTTTCGTGAAGGATGCCAGTTCGATTTAGCCTCTCAGGAAGACCGACTTTTTATTTGGCGACTCTGCGAGAGATCCGGATGCAGTGTTTATTGATGCCGAGCAGTGGCTTCATAAGACTGGCTTTCATATATTATACTTGCCGAAGATTCCTCGGCATCGTTCGTTGACTGAGCTCAGGCGTCAGGCTGTGACACGGGAGATGTCGTGGCGCTTGACGGAGGAGCATGAGAGCGTTCACTGCGGCTACAGCACTCATCAGGCAGCTCCTGGTTCGAGCAGGAGTCATATCACTGGATTGCATCCTGGAGTATTGGGGTTGGATGCACCGCCGCGTAACGAGCTTCTTGCCTCTACTTCTACTTTGAAGAATCACCTCGCTGCTTTAGGACGGGAGATGCCTGCGACACGTCACAGATTTTATGGTTGGGTCCATTCTTTGGACAAGCTTTGGTGGACTCGCATGACGAAGTACGTCTTGAGCCGATGGAGCGAGGAGTTGCACGCTTGTGGTCTGTATGCAGCCGTTCGTGCCACCATGTATGGTTTTCCTGTTAGCGCGAAGCATTTCTTCGCTTTGTGCGAGCTCTATAACCCGGATTCGAACACTTTTCTGACCCGGCAAGGGGAGTTGGGCTTGGCCCTCCATGAGATGCACAGGATTTCTGGTTTGCCCATGGGACATATGCTATATCAGGAATATTTTCCCTCCAATCAAGAATTAAGTCAGCTGAAAGATCGTATGCCCGACCGCTACGAGACTTTATAGGACCTCACATGCCACTATCATATCGCTTTGGCGCAGTCTGAACCTTTAGCGAAGAGGGCTAAATCCCATGTGAGCCAGAAACAGTTTGCGTCTTATTTGTTCAGGAATCTAGAGAGCAATTCTGGCGAGGCTATTTGTGAGTTGGCACCACTCACTCCTTCAGGGGTTAATAGTCTACTGAAGAAGGTTGATGCTCATTCCTATACCATTAGCAGTCCTGAGAGTGGTTTTCCTACAGGGACCAAGTTTAAAGCATTCTTGTGGCATGCGACCGCGCCGATTCGACCGATGACCCTTCTCGCCGGTTACCTCGCTATCTGGTTAAAGAAATGCGTGGTCCCATATCAGTCTAGTGATATCTTGCCATTGGAGGTGCTCTACCCAGCGGTTCAGCTTGCCTACAAAAAGGAACTTTCGCTTCTTCCGGTGATGGTGGCTAACATTCATCGAGGGCTTCGACAGATTTCTAGTGCTTTTACACAGAAGGAAAGTGAATCACCGGCTCAGATTCCTACTATTAAGGTGGAGCTTCCGTACACTAAGGAAAGTGGACCACCGACTCAGATTCCTACCATTAAGGTGGAGCTTCCATACACTTATTTGATGGCTTGGTTCGTCCTTCATCGTTCCGATATGATGTCAGTACCGTATGCCACAGACCCCTCCGCTCCCCTACTACAGTTGTTTGAGAATGGCAAGTGGGAGGGGCGAGGATTCCCTGACGTCAGACAGCAGCTACAGGTCCACAAGTGTTGGGCGTTTTCCACTTGCTTTCCACAGTTCTCCGACCGATACGGCGAGTGTCTGATTGATGAGGAAAAGCCGAGGGGGTATCGAACTCATTTAGACGTCGGCTGCTTTAACTGGCTGGTGAACATCAGGCCGGGTTATCTGACTTTCCGGGTGAGGAATCAGTGTTTCATAGAGCCATACCTACCCTACCGATTCGCTCGCCAGTTTGGCTATGATCAGCTTTATGTCGGGAATCCACGTCAGCAGCTTCGGACCCACGGCGGTTTGGTGGACGGTCTTCGTGCATGGTTGTGGACCGTGACGGGCTGCACTGGTGCTAAGTTCAATCTCCCGAGTACTGAGCGGCAGTTGAACCTCACCTTCTTAAGCTGCAAGTGGTTGTTAGCAGCTAATAAAACTGTCCCCGTAAAGCCGATTGCAGAGCTAGAGGCTGAGGAGGCTTCTCAGGCTGATTCTCATATGATTTGGGAAAATGCTCGATCACAAAGGGCACGGCACAAGACTCGTCGGATTGACGAAGAGGGAAAGAAGATCTTTCATTCTGCTGATGAAGCTTCAGGCGGAGATCTTGAAGATCACGAGAACTGTTCTGAACGAGGTCAGTTTCTTACTCTTTCCTTTTATCTTCCAGAATTATTAAACCTGACAATGGTTTGATGTTTCAGGGACCACAGCTGACCAAGATGAAGAGTTCCGTCCTTCTCCCCAGGCGAGACCTTCGATTATTGTCCCTGCTGCTAGGCGGAAGAGATTAGCCCGCAAGCCGCGTGTAGTTTCACGAGCATCGTTGAGGATATGGGTACAACATCTAATATGAAAAAATTCTCCCTTCCCAAGAAGTGCTTCTTTCAAATTAAGTTGTTTTTTCAATAAATCAACAAAAACATCATTTGCGGAGGCATTATCAAGAGTGAAAGAAAACAACTTCTTTTCAATTTTCCAATCAACTAACAACTTATAGATCTTCTCACAAATGGCAACACCGGAATGAGGAGGTGGCATATAAGAAAAGTTAAGAACCCGATTTTGTAATTTCCACTCATGATCAATGTAGTGTGCCGTGAGACAAATATATCCGTCGGTGGCTATTGATGTCCACAAATCAGAAGTCAAGTTAATTCTACCTGGAATCGACTCAAAAGCTTCTTTTAGCCTATTTTTCTCTCTTCCATAGATTTTAAGAACATCGGCTTTAACCGTATTTCTTGATATGTGTTTTATATCCTCACAAAGATAAGAGAAGATAGCTCGAATACCTTCATACTCAACAAATTGAAATGGCAAATCGTGCATAATGATGGCCGAGACTAAGAGCTCCCTAAACTTATCCGGGTCAAAATTAACTCTTGAGGAACTCATTATAGAATCTTTTGAGTTAGATAGACCCTCAATATCTTCTCTAGTAGTTTTCTTACAAATTTTCATGTGTCTTAACATGTTCTTTGTACCATGGTTACCTTCGGCAATATATTTGATTCCACACTTCTTACATATTGAATATTGTTTCCCACCTGGCTCTTCAACAAGGTCAAACATTTTCCAAGCTTTGGACGTTAATTTTCTTTTTCGACTTCCAACAATTATCGCTTTTGATTTTTTCTGAACAGGACTAGACATGTCTTCTAATTCTTCATTAGATGAATCCGCTTCTACATTATCGGCTATATAATTAGACTCCATTAACTGTGATGAAAATTACATAACTACATAAGATTAATAAAATTAAATAAAATTCAACAGATAACACAAATTAACTGATTCTAAACAGAATTAACATTTGAGTATGAAGAAACTTAAGTCCGCATATAGTTCAGCAAAGCAACACTTAAAAAATATTCAAACCAGTATCTAAAATACAAACTGCATGTCACCAGTAGTTGATCGTGAGATGCCTACTTATTATCACAAGATTATGGATATAATATCCTGGAATGACAAATCTTTTCATGATTATATGATATTCTGCAATGAGAAAACTTTTCATGATTACATGATTTTCATTCTCAAAGTAAAGGACTATCATGCATACACCAACAGTAGTTAAATATATAAATATAGTATATGTTTTTCAATGCATAGTAGGTCAACATTATATATTCCTTCTCGTAAATTTCATTCAGGCATTAATGAACTTAACAAGTTCAAGTAAAATCTTAAATTAAACTAAACTAAATCATGTTATTCTTCTGTTATGCAGGACTAATAATATATACTCATCATGCGCGGTGTTACCAAAAACTGTTATTGCTCAACATCAGTACGCCTGAATAAAAATGTTTGAAGTAAAGCATCTCATATCAGAAACAAATATAGATAGCAAGACAAGCAAAAAGGATGAAAAAAACCCCCAAAATTGATTTGTAATTTCAATAAACCCCCAAAATTGAAAGAGGATAGGATGAAAAAACCCCAAAATTGATAGAACGAAAGATCAAAAAGCCCTAGCCAAGAGTGTACCTCAAAATCCAGTGATTAGAGGGAGGAGGAACTATGGCTGCTCGATGGAGAGAGGCTCAAAATCCAGTGATTAGCTCGATTGAAGATCTGATTCTTCTGTTCAAGAGGAACTGGGCTCGATTGGAGAGAGGGAGGAGGAACTATGGCTGCTCGATGGAGAGAGGAGAACTCGAGCGCTCGAGAGGAGAGAGAGGAACTATGGTTCGAGGATCGCTGCCGCTCGCCGATCACTGCCGCTCGCCGATCACTGTCGCTCGCCGTTTGCCGCCGCTCGCTGTTGCTTGCCGTCGCTCGCCGTTAGCCGCTCACCGCTCGAGCTTCGTGATGGGATCTAGGCCGCTCGTCGCTTGAGCTTCGTGAGGATCTAGGGTTTTTCTTTTCTTCTGCAGCTTTTCTTTTTTTTTTCTTTCTCCAGAGCGACGCACTTAAGAGAGTGAGGGAACGAAGTTTGTTACACGGGTCGGGATTTTTGTTATACGGGTCAATAGGCCAACCCGAATTGACCCATTTAATAAATGGGTAAATTTGGGTTGACCCGTTTATGACCCGACCCATATAATTTGACCCGTACCCATTATAAATGGGTCGGGTCGGGTCGGGTTAATGGGTCGGGTCATAAATTGCCACCCCTAGGTATTGGTAGCCAAATTCATTAACGTCACATCCTGGCCTCAAAATAAGATTCACAGAGTTAGAAAAGATAGCGTTTTGCATGGACATACAACAAGATCAAGTCTTATATATCTGGCGTATAAACTACAACTATGTGGTCCACTAATCCTAGGGATGCAAATTGATACAAATATGTGGCTACAGATGTATACGTACAATATATGGATCAATATCCGATATTCAAAAAAAAATATCAATCTTAGTTTTTCATATATATTTAACATATTAATAAACGCATTCGACAAATTTGTCATATTTAAACAACTCTTATATCACATTAAGGTCATATCTCGACATCTCACCTTCTATTAATACGGTGATAGGAAATTACTGCATATTAGCTAGCGCAATTAACAAAAATTTAGATTCCGTAACTGTTTGTTTACACGTGGACCGCATAACGCAAAGACTCTTGAATTTTGATTGACATTGCAAGAGCATATTTAAAGAAGAAATTTTCTAAATAAACTAATTCCAAATTTTATTATAAAAAATTAACTTTATTCAAACTTTATTACAAAAATCGACCCACTTTCTCGTCACATTAGCATCGTGGTCAGAAAGTGAGTCGATTTTTTTAAACGCGATCCTAATTAGCCGGGGTTGGCAACCCCGACTATTTTGGACGTCGCTGACAATTTGACTACTAAATTAGTTGGATTTGGATCCTCTCCACTACAAAAAAGTAGTGGAGAGATCACTGCTTTTAATCTCAATCGTTGATTATTTAATAGGCGGTTATGATACAATCTAAATCTAACACTTACCATACCCCCGTGTATTGCACTCATTCCTAATTTACACTAAAAGAAAAAATCACAACCATTAATTAGATAATCAATGGCCGTGATTATGTAGTGGTCCCTCCACTGTTTTTTTTGTAGTGGAGAGGATCCGAATCCAAATTAGTTGGGGTTCGAAACTCTAACTAATTTTGCAGCTATTTAAATTGGTCGGGGTTGGGAACCCCGACCATTTCAAAATGCCTAATTCGAAATGGTTGGAGTTCCTAACCCTGACCATTTAGCAGAGACTTTATTTTAGCCAACGTCAGAAATGGTCGGGGTTGGGAACCCCGACCATTTGGCAGAGATTCTCCAGCCCACACTCAGCTGGAAAATCTCACTCCTGCTATTACATATCAATCCACAAGTTAACAACTATTGGTATACATTTATCAATCCACAATGCAATCACAAACACAAATAAACACATATTTTTTCAAACACAAATAATCACATACCAATCCATAATCAATTGCAAACGTAACCTTTAGAAAAATTTATATGATTGAAAATAATAAAAATATAATTTACCTCCTCAGAGTCTATCTTCGCGGATCAGTGTCGATCTTGGTCATAAAGGACCTCATATGTCAACGGACCCGCCTCCATATTGTAAATATATGCACATATGATGATAAAATGTGTCAGTATTATGACGTATGCTAAATTAGAAGTACAATAAAATTACAGATTTCATAAATAAGTATAAAGAAAGTAGAATAAAATTATAAAAGTAATTGAATGCAAGAAAAAAAACCACTCTTAATTTTCACTGTTCTCGACTTCCACAACTATGAAGGCCAAAGGATATAAGCCACCATCTACATCTACTCCTGTAGCAACAAAAAATACACTCTTATATTTACCGTATAAGTGTGTGCCATCAATGCTAAGAACCAACCGACAAAATTCAAATCCCTCGATCGAAGGACCAAATACCCAAAATACAGAGGTTAATTGATGAACTCCCGGATTGATCTCTTTGGTTATGAGTTTGTATTCAGATCCATGATTGCTTCTTTTTGCCGCTTCAAGATATTGAGGTAGTGTCGCGTAAGACTTCTCCCAATCACCAAATATTTTTGTTATCGCAATTCTCCTTACATTCCATGCTTTACTATACAATATTTCAATGAACTTCATATCTAGCACTCTCTCAATTATATTATTGGGAGTTAATTCAAACTTCTTCTTTAATTTTGGCATAATCAACCACGCTATGTAAGAGGCAGATATACCACTGTGATCTTGCTCTAATATCAGATTGCTATATGTGTGAACACCGTAATATTCTATGATCCTAAAATGCCCATTACGTTTCTTTCCGGCAAATGCATATAACTTCCAAGGGCATGTGTAATAAGCTTTGTTTCTCTCGGCCCGACCTTTCCTTTGTGTATTCATAAAACGAATTGCATCATAACTTATGCGATTGCTTTTAACTTGCTTGAATTTGACATTCTTTTTGATTGAGTAATCACGAATCGCAACCAATTGGTCCTTAGTCTCGAATAAATCATCAACTTTGAAAGGAACGTCATCATCGCCTCTATGAGTTGAACTTTGGCCAATGCACATATCTTGTACTGTAGAAGAATGAATCCACTCATCATCTTCAAACTCGTCGGGGGATAGTTTTTCGTACTCAACATATTCATTATTAACATAAGCCTCATTAGGAAAATTCGGATTCTCTTCAACATCTTCACTTACAAATTGCATGCTATCAATTGGTACACTATCTTGACCACCACTTTCAGAGGCGTTGCTTCTTTCATCCTCTTCAATTGTTACCCCTCTTAACGGCCTCATATTTTCATAAGGGACTTTATTGTTCATGAAGTTTGACGTTCCACCAAATGAAGGCGCACCACTGTGATATTAAAATTGAGTCCGCTCCATTTCACTCGAAGAAGAAAGAAAACCATCAGACTCAACTTTCAAATCTAAAATGCGTGAGAATTCTCCTAGATGGTTGAATATTTGGCACAAACTATATAACAACTTTTCAATAAACAATTCTATCGTTGGTTGCGACTTGCTCAAATTAAACATAATACTCATATGATGATCGTTTGAGATCTTAACCGCAGACGTTCTATCAAAAGTTATGGAGCAATTACATATTATTTTTAGTCGGTACTCTCCTGGGTCAATTCCCGTAACTCGGTGTAATTCATTAATTAAGTCACGATAACTATATGATTTCGAGATCATTAACGATGTCGTTACCCCTCCGACATACATTGGCATATTATTCATTTCATAATTAATTTTCCCACCATAAGAGCAAACAATAAAAATCATATTGTTCAACCCATGCAAAAGAAGATTATATCATTTAAATATAACAAGTTTAAAAAATATTATCAATTACAACCCTAAACCCTAAATTGAAAAGCCAAGATGTAAATAATCTCATATAATTTTGACCAATTACCCTAAACCCCAAATTGTAAATCCTATACCCTAGAATTGAGCACTCTGTGCTCTAAAATTTTAATTTTAATTACAACAATCAACACACAAAGTATTCGAACCACTACGAATAGAGTTCAAACCCTAGAAATTTATTTTTGAGAGAAAATCCTAGATTTCTACATGTTAAAAGAGGAGAGAAGGAAGAGAAATTACACTAGAGATCTTTCACGACGAATTTCGGCCGCAAAATGGGATTGAAATTGAGATCGCTGACAGCAAAATAAGAGAGTGACGATTTTAAAGAAGTGAGAGGCAGCTGAGAACGATGGTTGGGGGGGGGGGGGTTAGGTTCGTTTATATAGGGGGCCGGGCGACTAGATCAAGTAGTCGGGGTTGATAACCCCAACTATTCTATCCCTTAGCCAATTTCCCACTTCTGTAATTGGGGGCTAGCCAGGCATTTCAAAATGGTCGGGGTTCCCAACCGCGACCAATTTAAATAGCTGCTAAATTGGTTGGGGTTTCGAATCCCGACTAATTTAGCAGCCAAATTGTGGAAGATGTCCAAAATAGTCAGGGTTGACAACCCCGACTAATTAAGATCACGTTAAAAAAAACGACCCACTTTCTAGCCACGATGCTGACGTGGCGTGAAAATGTATCGATTTTTATAATAAAGTTTGAATAAGATCGAAATTTGAGATTAAAATTAGGAATAAGTTTAATTTGAAAATTTCTTGTGTATTTAAATGAAAATTAAATTTGAGATTAAAATTAGGAATAAGTTTAATTTGAAAATTTCTTGTGTATTTAAATGAAAATTAAATCAGTGACTTGGATACAGTTGTCCAACGGGCGTTTGCCACCAAGATTTGGTTCTGCCGTCAGTTATGCTCAGCAGCTTTGTAAGGGAACTACACTGCTTGTTTCAACGGCTACTTTGCTGACAACGAGGTGATGTGAACCAGACGCAATTAGAATTTAGATTAGACTCCACTAGAAACTGATCATGCTGAACGAATATAAATTATAGAATAAAATGGTGTATGAATGATTAAGAAGGGTTTTAAATATTCTGTAAGAATCCAGCTAGGTTTAAGACTTATTAGGAGTGATCTAGTTGTCTAATCCCTACACATGGGAGCAGGTGGAGTCAATCATGGCACATCCATCGCATGCCCCTACTTGCTAATTTGTTTTATTGTGGCTGGAGCTTATTGGTTTTTATGATTGCAATGTAGTCAAATGTGCATCAGATTGCACTAATTCTAATTGTTTAATGCATAATCATATCTATCGAGCTAAAAGACTAAAACATTAGAATGATCTGAGCGTGACTCCTTAGTATGGTTCACAGAATCCTTGGGAGACAAGAGCGCACTCTGGTTTTCTTTTCATCCGGAAACTACTAAAAGTGAGCATATGCATTTCAAAAGTAAGTGATGGAAGGACAGGTGAGAATCTGATCATGAGTGGCATCAAAAGTGGATTAGACAAAAATATATTGATATTTTTTAGAAATATTATTATGCATATGTGACAATTTACTTCTTGGTAAGATTTTTGAGTCGTATTTTTACCCTTGTGAAGAAAATTAAATTAACTTAATACAACATATTGTCTTTCCTAATAATAGGTAAGGATTCATTTAAGATGTTCTAGTATCCGACTATGATACTATAACTAAACATTTCTGATTTACACTCGAAGAAAAAAGAATCACAACCGACCACTAGATAGTTACTGCTTGTGATTAAATAATGGTCCTTCCACTACTTCTTTTAATTATGGAGATGATCTGAATCTTTTTATTAACTCTTCAAGTACACATAAAATACACGTTACCATATGTAATTAAATCACGGCTGCATTATTTGACTGTTTTTTAAGTCTTATAGAAGTGGAAATGCATATATGGTAAAAAAAAAACATACCATATCGACACAATAATTTTTTTTTGAGGAGTATTAAAAGGTTAGTTACTAGGCAGTGTAAGTTTACAACATGCTCAATGTATCGCTTCTCTATCGATGATATTTGTCCCCGGCGTATGAAACAAACGGACGCCATCCGTACCATGCGTCACCTTTTCTTTTAAGACATGCAGAGACAAGGAATTAAAGTCTAATTGAATAAAAAAATATATCATATTTTTCTTTCAACCAGACAAAAGGGTGACGGGAATTTGAATTCTATATGGATGTTTTGTACGAGCAAAATGTAAAGAACTTCATCTTTCCTCATTTACAATGTCACAATGAAAATGTTTTCAGAAAATGACAAAACGGGCAACTTCAAACGGGAATCAAAGCCTGTTCAAACGAAAAGGCCCAAGCTGTGACCGCCCTCAGTGTCGTGTTAACGTCCAGACCACAGTTATGGGCTGGGCTTGATTTACTTGTTTGGGCCCGCCCATGAGTATTGGCTTTGAAAGTGGACTTTAGCAACTATAGCATTTCCTAGACTCCTCCTTTAATTAGAATTGAGATCATCGATTCCTTTAATTAGCAGTTTGCCATTAGCCTCATCTCTCCCGCTCAATTAAACCCCAGAACCCTAAAAAAAAAAAAGCTCCTAAAGTTAACCCTAAAAATTTATCAAAGGAAAGAGAGAATTTACGAATCCCTGATGGAAGAGGAGACGATTTCGACAAGAACCATGGTTGAGGCCTCTTTCGAACGCCGCGGATTCATCTGAAACTGGTCAATTGCATTAAAATTGGTACTGTTCCTTACTCTATTGTTTCAAGTTCTGGCTCTATCATTTCTTCATCACTATCGTCCTATATCTAGGATTTATCTTTATTTATCTCGACTTGTTCGGTTTGCTTCCGGATTGAGATTTTTTACTGATTTGGGTAATGCGAGTCTGTTCTGATTAGTAAACAAATCCGGTTTGACTCCAAATTTGACTGATTTGTTTCCTCATTCAGTCTTTTAAGGATAGTGTTGTTAGTTCTATTTTTTGGTAAAATTAGGGTAGTAGTAGGAGTCTAGATTGTTTTTCTATTTAACCGGAGGACTATAATCCCTAGAGGCATAACTTTTCGTCAATAAATTCCTCTTACATTATTTTTCTTCGTGGATTTGGAGACCGTTCTTTGTGGATTCGAAGAGCACACTTGGTGGATTCTAAGGACTTCCGTGTTGCATTGATTCTATAATCGAAGTTACCAAACTTGGAAAAGATACAATGCATAATAAAAATTAATGAGTGGCATGCATTTGAATATCTTCGAGGCTTCAAGCTCTAGGAAAAAAAATAATTCTTACACATTATAAAGAGAATTAAATGCATCAAAGACATGCTGAAACTCATGAGTCTCTAACATAGGTGAATTGTTGATTGGTGTCAGACCTCACGAATGGCATTTTCCGAATTCATTTACACAAAAGCAGCAGTGGGGAAAGTATGCAATAATTTTATTGCCATTGTAAAGCCAAAAATTATTGAAGCTGATTACCAATTACCATGGAGGCATAGCCATCGAAGGAACTAGTTCTCCTATATTGATATCCTTATGCTTGGTAAACACCCACTCTGTTAGTTGTTAAACTGATCTTTGAATCCTTTATACATAATGCATAGGCACAGTTTGACATTAATGGAGAGCAGCTGATTGTATATACCTAATGTAATTTATGGGGCAGTCATTTACAAAGACATGGAAATGATTTTTGCCATATCCATGTTCTAGCCATTATGAGTGACAGTGTTCTCCTATTTGGATATTCTTACTAAAAAAATGCCTTTTTCTTTCTGATATTAGAATCCTATGTGTAATATTGGATGGAAGTCTCACTTTCTTGATTGCGGAGTGAGCTACTCTTCTCAAATCCCTTCTTTGGTCATGGTATATCTCTATTAGCTGGGTTCCCAAAATGGGGTTCTTCAGAAAAATCAGGGATTCCCCTGTCCTCCTTGTGTGAGGATGTTATTGGCAAATGGCAAGGACTCAAATCTTAGCACTTCAGATAAACTCTGTAGAGACTGAAAACTAGTTGAATTGTTGAAATCAATCTTCAACTTGTGGATCAGCTTTACTCCGCTATATGAGAAATGTTGCTATTAGAGCACTAAACCGAGCACAAAATTTCGACATCGATGAATACTGGGATACAAAGGATCAACCCTACTCCTTAAGTGTGGTATTGGATTTGAATCACAGGGTAGCTATTTTTGAAACAAATTTGTTGTGGGATTGTTCAAATTTCAAAGTCTGCAACTTCACATTGATGTTAACCTACTACAGTTAAGTTGGTAGTTTATGGTCAAAAAGCATTTTTTCATTGTTACAGTTAGATGTTTAGCAGTTACAGATGTGCTTGCTGGTTCTTTGGATCTTGGAGAACCAGTCCTTATGGGAGTGAGAAGCCTCCATCTCTTGTGATAAATTGTGTTTGTAGGATTATTATGGTCTTTTTGATTAATTTGCAAGTTTTCATAGATCCCACACCACGACTTGGGTATGAAAGACTAGTCAGTGGAACCGAACCTTGGCAAAGATATATCTATCGTCAGTTTGGGTGAGTAAAGTCTATATGCTCTGAGGACATACTATCTGCTAGAGCTATGATGGTTTTGTAATTCTGAATCATTAGGGTACTTTATTTGAGGAAAATGCTTATGAGCCTGAGTCCTTTGTATGGGACACATCTTTGCCTAAGAAGGCATCTCTGCTGATTGAATCATTCAAAGCTATTGTTGGAATAGTTTGAATATGCACTTCTCATAAGACTGTAACCTAAATACCATTCCTCAAGCTCAAGCTTGTGACATCTTTCATGTAGGAAACCAAGATACAGATTGACTAGCTTCAAATGCAAGAAATCTATTTATAAAGCCTGCAATCAGTTCAGATGTTTTGCTGATCTGAGAATGATTCTTCGTAATGACATCTGCATGTATGAGCATAAAGCTTGTTCCCTTCTGGGTTCATGATCAACAAGGAAAAGACAAAAGAAAGGAAGAACCGAAACCTACTGTACCAACTAAATTACACTCTGATATTCTCTTTAACTTCCTTTTCATCATCTCCGTCTTCATCCCCTATATTTACTCCAGCCAACCTTTTTGCCTTTCCTGCTTCCTTGGACCAATTGATGCATACTATAAACACAACCAACAAGATTGCACTAACTGCAGAACCCACCAGAAACCCCAGCAACAGGCCACTGAGTCCCAGCTTTGCTCTAAAAGCAAGAACAACTGCCAGGGGCAAGGCCACAAGGTAAAATCCTCCAAGACTAGCATACATCCCCAACCACGGCCGTGCTGTTCCACGAACAATACCACCACATACAGCCACTGGGAAGTTAACCACCTCCACTATAGCCATCACCATCATCATCTTCCTCACTCCATCTACAATTTCTCTGTCATGACTAAACAAATATCCCCAATGTCCCCTTGCACATATCGTTGCTAATGCTCCCAAGAAACCCCCTATTATGCTAGTACCTACTGAAACATAGACAGACTCTTTAGCAGTCTGAGCCTGACCTGCACCTAGCTTATTAGAGACACGAATCGAAGCACATGTGGCCAGAGAAAGCATTACTGAGAAAAGGAGGTAGTCAAAGTTGAGGACGACAGCGATTACTGCAATCATTCTTTTTGCATCAGGCAGCCTACCTGTGAGCAAGACCATTATCTCCCAGCACCACCACTCTAAGCATGTGGTCAAGCAACATGGTGCTGATAGTCTCAGCAGTTGAATCCAATCTCTAAGATTTTGATCCCACCAACCTCCTCTTTCCTCCGAAGACATCTTAACAATATCACTTTTTTTCTTTCTTTCCATATTGTAGATATAGACAGCCAATATTAGCATGGCGATAAGATCAGTTAACCATACGGACATGGCCACACCTTGAAGTCCCTTTGTCTTTGAAAGTAAGATGTTGAGAGGTATATGAAAAGCTAGCGCGATACCAGAGCTGAATAATGTTGGTAGTGTCACCTCTTGAGAACTCAAATAGGCTTTAAGAGGACATAGAAATGAGATTACTACAAGGTCTGGGAGAAGATACGTAGTATACTTCTTCGCAAGTAAAGCAATGTTCTTTTGTTGTCCGAATTGCAAGAGAATTTTATCGATGTTGAGCCATAGGAGAGAGATGGGGATAGATGTTACCAAAAGGAGAAGGATTGCCATGAGAAGCGTTTTGTGGAGAAGTTTGTGGTTTCTAGCTCCATGGGCTTGGCCACATACTGGCTCCATGGCAGCAGACAGTCCTGTTAATACCGAGAATCCAGTTACATTGGCAAAGGTGAAGCCAAGAGTTCCTCCGGCTAGTTGGAGATCCCCGAGATGGCCTAAAAAGGCGGTTGTGATGGCTGTCTTGGCGAACCAAGTTAGGTTCATTGCAGCCAAAGGAGCAGCAATTCCTCCCTGTGCTCGAAGCTCAGAGATGATGGTCTTCTTGATACCTGAACTCCATCTTGGTTGAGGTGTTACTGCTGCTTCTCTCTCCCCATCTGGCATTGCTTAATGAAAGAGGTAGTCAGGAAATGACTTTATCTTCTTTAATTTTCAACGAAGCTGGGGCTTGCAATCTTAGTGTGGTTGCCAGAATGAGAGCATGAAATCCATGAATTTTGTTGGAGGAAAGAAATGGACATTGTACCTGCTTATTAAAAGAGAGGCCTGCATGCTTTTCTCATTCATTACGGTGGTCACACATGCATGATGTGTTTTCTTTTCCCTAATAAGTGCAGTGTTACGTTTTGCTACTTGCTAAGAGTGCCTAATGATAGTGCAGTAACTCAGTGGAATTGAGTTTGTTGCAAAATGCATTTGATGTGAATGTCCACTAACAAGGCAAAAATGATAGGCACTGTTCCACCCATCATTTCTCTTCTTTTTGGCTTAATTTTAAGGACTTGGTACCACTTGAGTCTTATCTTCTATGCATAATTGTTTCCTTTGTTTACTTTCTATTAGTTGAGCATTAGCTTATAATATCCTTTTAGCAAATGAGGATTCGGATTAGCTGATGCTAACGTGGATTACACTAAATAGAATGTTGGAATGTGCTAGGAAAAACATAATTAGAGAATTTATTATCTCGAAGGATTGAAGCATATGCTAATAAATATACCTTTCATATCTTTTTACGTGACAATTTTGCTTGAACCAGCCTCCAGTGCTATCATTGGTTTCATCAACTACAGTTCTTAGCGTCCATTGGCGATCATTAGTCATTACAGAGGAGCTTAATGCTAATCATTGAGGTTGCATAGACTAGACTCTTTCCTTTGGCACCATGGGGAAAGCTCAAAGAGGTTATCTTTTATCTTTCTTTCTTCCTTTTTTCTCTCATAAAAGGCAACTTTTTTCGTAGTGGATGTCAAGGATTTTTTGGTGACAACAGCAAAGGTTTCTTGTTGTAACCGTTTCTGGCAGACAATGCCCAAGTTTGATTAAACTTTTGCTTTTGTGAGCTCACTCACGTCACAGCTGCTGCTTTTGCATCTCCATGAATACTTCATCACAACAGCAGGATCATAAAGAGATAACTACACAGCGGACACCTTGCTCAATAATTTTGCTGTCAATGGAAGAAAAAGGGTTGAAGACAATTTGATTTAGGAAACTAGTATTCGGTAAATTCCCAAAAAACATCGCAAGAATTAGAGCTAAATCTCTGTAATATATGTTGCTGTTGCCTTGTAAGTTGTAACCGCTAACTGTTGAGGGTGAGGATAGTGGTTTAGTTCCATGGATCCATAGAGTTGTCATTATTTGATTACAATCATAAATGTAATGCGGAATGCAACTGCTACCGTGAAATTTAGGAGCATTTTTCCCACAAGGCAACGACGGTAGATTTCTTCAATGTACTATATCTGTTGGATCACAAGAGCAAATGTCTGGTCTAAACACACTGAGTAAGATATACTAATAAGTAAGGAGCACGGTGAGCTTGTGGACTGTTTCCTTTTTTTTAAAAATTTAATCTCTCTCTACGGATCAGGTGATATTTCTTTACGATATCTAAGTAGGAAATAGGAATTTGGACCCTATTCAGTGCCATCATGGTTGTAGAGGGAGAGAGCATTTTGTCAATCTCTAATATGTAACCATTAGGACACGGCCGCAGTCCATAATATATGTACTCCTTAAATTAATGCATGATATTCTTGAGAAAAATGAATGGAATATTCTGGATTATTGTTAAGCTTCTAATTAAGCTGCCAAATTCTCCATTCCATTTCCCACATCTCTAATTGCCACCAACTTCTGCACCTTCTCGGCCTCACCAGCCCAGTCAATGCTCAGTACCAACACAAACAACAATCCTGCACTGCTCGAACTCCCAACCAAAAACCCCAACAACAGCCCATAAACCCCAAGCCCCACCCTAAAACAAACAACCCCAGCCGAAGGCAACCCCACAAAATAAAACCCCACCACGCTCAACATCGCCAACCAAGGCCGAGAACTCCCTCTCAAAATCCCCCCACAAACCCCCAGCACAAAATTAAACACCTCTACCACCCGCCATTATCATCAATGTCTCTCAAATCTTCAAGTACTCCCATGTTCACGACTGAACAAAAATCCCCATTCTCCTCTCAAGACGACCATCAATAACCACCAACTCCGCCGGCGACAACGCAAGCAAACCGAACGGCAGCTGCACCACGCGCAGCCACAGCATCGCCAAGA
>NC_033797.1:29666831-29674243 GCF_001876935.1 Asparagus officinalis | reverse complement strand
ACGCCAAGCTCGTTGGACACTCTCGTTGATGCGCAGGTCGACAACGAGACCATCACACCGTACAACAAGTAATCGAAGTTGAGGACTAAGGTCAGGACCGCAACATTGCGCTGAGCGTCTCCCATTCTGCCCGCAAGAAGTATAAGAATCTCGTAGCACCACCACTCGAGGCAGCCGCTGAAGCAGCACTGAGCCGAGAGGGTCAACAGTCGCGTCCATTCGCTCAGCTGCTGCTTCCACCATCCTTCGTAGATCCATGACTCCGTGGCCAGCACGTAGAAAGCGAGCATGATCGTCGCACTGAGATCCGTCAGCGCAGTAGCCAGCGCGACGCCTTCTATCCCCTTGATCTTAGAAAGGAAAATGTTGAACGGCAGGTGAAAAGCTACTGCGACACCTGAGCTGAACATAATTGGCAGCGTTTTACTCTGTGAGCTCAAGTAGGCCTTTAAGGGAGCAAGAAACGAGGTAAGTAAAAGGTCTGGGAGGAGATATAACACACAGTTTTTAGCCAGAGCTGTGATTTCTCTGTTTTGGCCAAAGAGTGTGAGGATTTTGTCCGTGTAGAGCCATAACAAGGAAATAGGGAGGGTAGTTAGTAGTAATAGGATTACGGTCATGAGTAGAGTTTTGTGGAGGAGTTTGTGGTTATTGGCACCGTGGGCTTGGCCACAAATGGGCTCCATGGCCCAACAAAGGCCCGTGAGGATGGAGCCGGCCGCCAGCTGAAGCTCACCGAGGCGGCCGAGGAACGCCGTGGTGATGGCCGTTTTAGCGAACCATGTTGAGTTCATTGGTATGAGAGGGAGGGCTAGGCTTTTTTGCTTCTTGAGCTCTAAGAGAATGGTTTGTTTGAAATGTAGCATAGCTAAGTTCTAACTGGGATTGGATTGAAAAGCAAATTGGCAAAGGGAAGTGGAAGAGATTGTTTGATTAGCAACCATATTAATGCTACAAGCGTACAAGCTAAAGGTTGGCATAATTTATGATCGTTGGAGTAGTGGAGTATGAGTTCGAAAACATGTTAATGTTTGTGTAGCTTACGGCTGAAGTGGTTCCACGACCAATGACTTGGCTTTTCCATGTAGTCATATAAACTTTCTAATCAATGAAAGACATTTATTGTTTTTTGTAAGAGTAATTATTTTTGTACCCAAAATTTGGAACATGTCATGGGACTGATGATGTGAAAATTCCTTTTTAATTTTTTTTAGGTTTTTTGCGGTTACAGGCTAGGAAGATCAAAAAATCCAAGTAAGGGAAAATTGCTTGGACCAAGCAATTTGTAAGAAGTCATGCACCCCTCACCCCCAACTAGAGTCAGCCCATTATAAACTCTTTGACCCAAGTTTCCATGCTAAAATACCCCTAGCCCAACATTGTATATGTACTTTATACTGTATTTTTAAGTATTGCCCACTTTACCCCTGTTGTACCCATTTGTGGAGTATCTAAAATATTTTGTCTTATTAGGCAGTCCTCATTCCATTATACAGTGGGAAGTGACATCCGATTGGGTTCAAGAGAATTGGGGAGAATGGCATTAATGGTTGAGAGAGTTTTTTTGGAAGGAAAGGAAAAATTAGAGGGACAACATACTAAGTTCCCTCCAAATAATGTCTCATCTCAATGTAATATCTTCTTCCCTCTTTAAATTCTACTCAACAACCTTCAACAACCAAAATATTCTTAAAATTTTCTTATTAACTAATTCAACAACCAAAATGGAAGAATCTTTAATGTTTATGATTTCATTTAGCACAAATGCAACCCTCATTAAAGTCAATTCTGCAACAAGTTTAGTTGAATTGAAGATACAAGCTGCAGAGAATTTAAGAGTACCATACGAAAGTTTGTTGATAAGTTACTCTCTCGAGAAGTTCCCCAATGTATCGTTTGAGCTTTCAAAAGATGAAGATATTCTCAACATGGTAGATTATCATCGTTCAATAGGGTTTAATACGATAACTATGACTGTTACTAAAAGAGATGGAGGATCCACGCTTGTTATTCGGACAGAAACATAGCTTAAGTAAGTATTCAAAAAATTATTTTCAGGTTTTGGATACACGTTATAATGGGAACTGTGATATTTACGTCTTATATGTGACCTGAAAACATTGCACGTGACATATCGACTTTATTTGTGACATATACTAGTTAACAGTTATTTGTAATTATCACACGTGACTTATTTGTATGTTATATTCAACTTGCAGTCTTCCTAATGTAAGCTCACAGTCATCAGAGCATATCAAGGAACCTTATGAGAGGATCCCAATCGATGAATCGGAGAGGATCCCTAACGACAATCCTCAAGGAGAGCATGTGTGGACGATGAACGACGTAGTAAGTGACTCGACACGGATCCCAACATGGTGGCACGAGACAATTACTGGAAAAGGGCAGCAATTTGAAAGCGCAAAAGAAGTTAGAATGACTCTTATATACTATGCTATAGCTAAGAAGTCTGCTTTTAAATATGTTAACAATGAGCCAAAACGTATTCGTGCTAGTTGCATGTTTAGAAAAGAAACAAAATGGCCGTGGTTGCTTTTTGCTTCACGATTGAGCCATGTGTCGACCTTTGCTATAAAATTTTTTTGTTCCTCAACATACTTGTGGACAACATAACAGCACAGCTGGTCACTCCAGAGCATCAAGAAGGCGGATTGCAAGTATGCTACAATCAATTATGAAGAGGAGTCCATATATCACCCCAACTGACATTAGAAAGGAATTGCACTCTTAATACAGTTTAAAAGTTAATTAGTCTAAAGCTTGACATGCTAAGGAGACAACAAAAGACCAAATATTTAGTTGCACAAGACATTCATATGATTTACTATCCTGGTTAGTCCATTAATTTGTTGATGTCTCTTTTAGAACATATATGTATCACAGTTAACTGTAAATGTGACATGTCAGAACGCTATGTGACAAATAAGCATAACATGTGATATTTCAACGACATATGTGACACTTCAAATCTAAATATGACTCTTCAACCTTTTATGTGATATTTAGATTTGTTTTATGATATTTGAGTATTACATGTGACATTGAGATCTAATATGTGACATTAACGTATTATATGTGACCGTTAGAACTTATTCATCATTTAACAAGTTATTGTCCTTTTAACCATCATTTAAAGGTACCAAATGAAGGTGATGGAAACAAACCTATGCACTGTCTTCATCATTGAACAAGAAGAAAGAAGATTCAAGCGTTTATTTGTGTCCTATGTGCATGCATACATGGGTTTCTCAAAGGATGTAGGTCATTGCTTTTTCTAGATGGGACTTTTTTGATAGATAGCTACAAAGGGATCTTATTAGGTGCGACTGCTTATGATGGTAATTAATGCATATTTCCACTCGCATTTTGCGTTTATGACCAAGAAAATGAAGCGAATTAGAGTTGATTTATTCAAGGATTGCGGTATATTTTGTACAATCGAACAGAAGCATATGATTCACCCCGTCCTCTAGTCATTTTGTCAGATGCCGACAAATGAATAAAACAATCTTTAAAAGATATATTTCCAGATGTGTACAATTATAGATGTGTACTTCATCTTGTTGAGAATTACAAATTGAAGTTTAGAGAGATGGGTTTTGCCTCAAATGTTGCTCAATGAATTTCAAAATTATTGGAGTTTGCTGCAAATAAATATACAGAAAGAGAATTTAAAGCTGTTTTATATAAGATTAGGTTAACGGATCAAAGAGCTTACCAAGTAACTCTCAGTTATGGTCCAAATAATTGGGCGAATTATGTATTTCCTGGTATAAGGTACGTCAAATATCAGCCATTTTCTGTGAATTTGATCTGTTAAATGTCACATTATGCTTTTATATGCAACATTCATCTGTTATGTGTGACCTTTACTCATCTCATGTGGCATCACTCTATTATATGTGACTCTTATCTGTGGGCTGTGACAATTTACTATTGCTTGTGACATTTGTCGTTTATATGTGACACCTGATTGTACTTTGTGATAGTGAATTTGTGTTTGATACATATGATATTTATTTGCAGATATGGTCATATCACTTTTAATGTTGCTGAATCTTTCAACAATTGGATTCGTGTGGCGAGAACACTTCCTGTTTACGATATGATGGATCACATTCATGTGCAAATTATGGAAAGGATAAATAATTGCCACGAGATGGCAACAAAATGGAATAGCTATCTATGTCCTGAAGCGAAAAAAATTCTCCAAGAAAATTGCATGAAGGGAAACACTCTTGAAGTCTCGCATTCTATAGCTGGAATCTTTGAGGTATCATCTCAAAAATTAGTACAAGTTGATTTGGTACACAAAACATGCACGTGTCGTGCATGTGATATATTGTGAATACCATTGTAGGCGTCAAAAAATGTCTATGGGTTCCCACGCGTAGTTTGACACTAAACGAAGACAATGAACGCCATCACCCAAGTCAGAGGGGATTATCTGAAGTAAGGAGGATCATCCGAGGCCGAAGAGAAGCTAATGAGCGCACAAAGTGAGCCTACGAAGTGCACAAGTCAACGGAACGTCAATACGAGTCCGGGAAAACCAAAAATAGCCAAATCTCGAGGCAACCCGCGCAAGTGCGGGTCACCAAAAATAGCTAATGAGCAGGGTACCATATTCTTCGGTCATTGGGAGTCTCATGTACGTGATGGTTTGTACGAGACCGGACATCGTCCATGCAGTGGGAGTTATGAGCAGATTTGCAAGCAATCCAGGGAAGCAGCATTGGGAGGCTGTGTAGTGGATAATACGGTACTTGAGAGAGACAACGAACAAGCCATTATGTTTCAGGAGGAAGGAGTTGGTGCTGCAGGGATACGTGGATGCGGACTTCGCCGGTGATCATGATAAGAGACGAAGCACCATGGGGTATGTTTATACCTTAGCATCAACAGCAGTGAGCTGGGTCTCACGTCTGTAGAAAATTATGACTTTGTCTACAACCGAGGCTGAGTATGTCACGGTGACTGAAGCAAGGAAGGAGATGATCTAATTGAACGGGTTCTTGGAAGAGTTGGATCTGAAGCAAGGGAGATGAGTTCTTTATTGTGATAGCCAGAGCACTATACATCTTGCCAAGAATCCAGTATATCATGCCAGAACAAAGCACATCAACGTAAAATACCATTTTATACACTCGCTAGTTGAAGACGGAAAGTTACATTTAATGAAGATTTTGGGGAGTTAAAATCCGACGGACATGTTGACGAAGACAGTCACCATTGAGAAACTGGAGTTATGCGCAACTTCAGTTGGCCTTCACGGGTAGAAGACGAAGGCGGAGCCACACTACGAAGATCGGCACGATCGCCGGGATATTGTTGATTGAAGAAAGAATTTTTTCCAGAGGAGAAGATACATGCAAAGAAGGGGAGAGTTCGGGTGAACTCACTGCAGGAACTTTGGTCTCCAAGTAGGAGTTGTTAGTCTAAGGTGTAGACCCAAAGTCGAGATGAAAGCTGGAATCAAAACGACGAAGAGAACAAGCTGGCAGATCCACGGTCGACCGCGAGAACCTGGCGGTCGACCGCGAACGTGCACAGGGCTGGATCCGAAGGCAGTCGACCGCTACGGTCGACCGCGCCAACCCTGTAGGATTTTTGGTCTCGGGTTTTTATTGCGGTCGACCGCCGCGGTCGACCGCGACGCTGTCAAACAGTTTCCTAAACTGTTTTGGATTCTGTTTCTACCAGGACTCTATATATACCTTAAATATTTTTAGGGTTTGTACAACACGAAAAAAGAGAGCTTTTTGGCTACAGAAAGAGAGAGAATCTCAGAGAGATTAAACCCTAGTTTGAGAGCTTGTGTTTCTTCTTCAATTAATAAAGAAATTGTGTGGTGTGGCTTCCGAGGACGTAGGCATGTTGCTGAACCTCGTTAAATCTGTGTGTTCGTCTCATTTACTATTTTGCAAGGTTAGATCTTTATTTATGGTATTATTCCTATTTTCCTACTTTCAACACAAGGTCAGGAAGGGCAAGAGTTCGATTGATTGTTTCGAATCCCCAACAATTTCCAAACACATTGTGTTTTGCTTTTGACAAAAACACAATAAGAATAACAAAAACACCATGATATCCAAACAATACCTAAGATATTACTAGCGAGTAATGAAGAAAGGAGCAACATGAACGTAATATACGTGTAGTCTGGGTTATCATTAATAAGCTTCAGATTCTGCAACTAAATTCTCCTCCTCCTTTCCCAGTACCTCTCTAATTGCCACCAACTTCTGCACCTTCTCGGCCTCAGCAGCCCAATCCATCCTCAGTACCAACACAAACAACAGTCCTGCACTGCTCATACTCCCAACCAAAAACCCCAACAACAGCCCATAAACCCCAAGCCCCACCCTAAAACAAACAACCCCGGCCGAAGGCAACCCCACAAAATAAAACCCCACCACGCTCAACATCGCCAACCAAGGCCGAGAACTCCCTCTCAAAATCCCCCCACAAACCCCCAGCACAAAATTAAACAGCCATTATCATCAATGTCCTCTACACATCTTCAACGCGACGTCCGCCTGTCCACTGACTGAAACAAAAATTCCCCCATTCTGCTTTAATGGACCAACCATCAATAACCCACACAACTCCGGGCCGGCCACCAACCCCGAGCGCAAACCGAAAGGGGCGGCTGCACGCGGCTCGGCCAGCCGCAGCAAGCTCGTTGGACACCCTCGTCGATGCGCAGGTCGACAACGAGACCATCACACCGTACAAGAAGTAATCGAAGTTGAGGACTAAGGTCAGGACCGCAACATTGCACTGAGCGTCCTGCGTTCTGCCCGCAAGAAGTATAAGAATCTCGTAGCACCACCACTCGAGGCAGCCGCTGAAGCAGCACTGAGCCGAGAGGGTCAACAGTCGCGTCCATTCGCTCAGCTGCTGCTTCCACCATCCTTCGTAGATCCATGACTCCGTGGCCAGCACGTAGAAAGCGAGCATGATCGTCGCACTGAGATCCGTCAGCGCAGTAGCCAGCGCGACGCCTTCTATCCCCTTGATCTTAGAAAGGAAAATGTTGAACGGCAGGTGAAAAGCTACTGCCACACCTGAGCTGAACATAATTGGCAGCGTTTTACTCTGTGAGCTCAAGTAGGCCTTTAAGGGAGCAAGAAACGAGGTAAGTAAAAGGTCTGGGAGGAGATATAACACACAGTTTTTAGCCAGAGCTGTGATTTCTCTGTTTTGGCCAAAGAGTGTGAGGATTTTGTCCGTGTAGAGCCATAACAAGGAAATAGGAAGGGTAGTTAGTAGTAGTAGGATCACGGTCATGAGTAGAGTTTTGTGGAGGAGTTTGTGGTTATTGGCACCGTAGGCTTGGCCACAAATGGGCTCCATGGCCCAACAGAGGCCCGTGAGGACGGAGAAGC
>NC_033797.1:29657129-29666814 GCF_001876935.1 Asparagus officinalis | reverse complement strand
GGGTGCCGGCCGCCAGCTGAAGCTCACCGAGGCGGCCGAGGAACGCTGTGGTGATGGCGGTTTTAGCGAACCATGTTGAGTTCATTGGTATGAGAGGGAGGGCTAGTGATTTTTGCTTCTTGAGCTCTAAGAGAACGGTTTGTTTGAAATGTAGCATAGCTCTGCTTCGACTTGAGAAACAAAATGGCAAGCGACTATAATGTTACAAATTAAGTATTTATATAAAGGCAACATAATTTTTTATGGTTGAAGTCGTGGGGCATGAGCAAGAAAACAAGTAATATTTGTACAGATTACGACTGAAGTGATTAAGAATTGGCTTCTCCACGTGTCATACAAACTTTCTAATCAAAAGCATTTATTGATGTTTGTTGGTGATAGTTGTAACTTGTCAGTGGTGCCCACTGCACATCTTAAGGGGCTGTTCCTTTCGCAAAAAAAAATTGGGAAATTAAAAAATAGGAAACCTATTTCTTATAAGAGGCTGTTTATTTGCCTAAAAAAAGAGGGAAATCAAAGAAAAGGAAACATATTTCTAAGAAAAATAGATTTTGGGATTGTTTGGTTGGCTAAGAAAAAGAAGAAAATCAAAGAAATAGAGATGAGATGAGTTGTCACCTTATTATAGGATGATGTGAGTGATTTTTTAAGAAAACTTATTTTGATGTTGGTTGGCGGAAAAAAATAAGAAAATAAATTATAAGAAACCTATTGATATATTTTTATGTTTTTTGCTTAGTAAAGAAAGGGATCAAAACAAGAAAGTTTTTTTCCCAATTATTTGAATAGTAGGTCTAAGAGTAACAATCACTACTATTATCATTACTTTCAGGAGTATATTTATGCACTTGCTCATAATCGCGGTTTAAATGGTTTAATTTTTTACGAACCTGTGGAAGTTTTTGGTTATGACAATAAATCTAGTCTTGTATTAGGTTGTTTTCTTTTGTTTGGTTATTTCTTAAAAATAAAAAAATAGATGAGATGAGATGAGTTGTCATTCTATTATTGGATGATGTGACCCACACTTAAGGAAATTGTTTTCCTAGCTTTTTAGGAGGAAAACAAAGAAATAAAATGTTAATGAGATGAGATGAGTTGTCACAATCTTATTAGATGATGTGAGTGATTTTTAAATATGAGATGAGATGAGTTGAGTGATGTTGTGGATAAAAATAATATTTTATTAGATGTGGTGAATGTGATGGATGAGTTGTTGGATGAAAATAATATTTTATTAGATGTGGTGGATGAGTTGTTGGATAAAAATAATATTTTATTAGATGTTGTGGGTGAGTTTTAGGGATGGAAATGTGTGAAATTGTACTTTTTGAGATTTCTTGGTTTTTATTTTTATTTTTTGGTTTTTTAGGAAATAACCAAACAGGCCCTAATAATTGTTTTGAGGCTGTTTGGTTAGCTTAAAAAAGAAGAAAACTATAGAATATGAGATAAGATGAGTTGTCACCTTATTATTGGATGATGTGAGTGATTTTTTAAAAAAACTTGTTTTGAAGTTGTTTGGTTGGTTAAAAAAATAAGGAAATGAATTGGAGGTATATTATTGGATGATGTTTTGAGGTTGTTTGTGTTTGGTTCATTTTTAAAAATAAGAAAATAGATGAGATAAGATGAGTTGGAGGTATATTATTGAATGATGTGACACATACTTAAGGAAAACAATTTCTTGTTTTTTTTAGGAAATGGATGTAAAGGAAGGTTTAATGAGATGAGATGAGTTGTCACAATATTATTGGATGATGTGTGTGATTTTTAAAAATGAGATAAGATGAGATGTGATGAGTTGGATGATGTGACACATTTCTTGTGTTTAGATGTGATGAGTTGGATGATGTGACACATTTCTTGTGTTTGGTTTATTTTTAAAGATAAGAAATGAGATAAAATAAGATGGGTTAGAGGATAAAAATATTATTTTATTGGATGTTGTGGTGAGTTTTATGGATGGAAATGTATAAAAATATTATTTTATTAGTTTCCTTGTACCGATTTTCTTTTCTTGGTTTTTAGGAAACCAACCAAACGGCCCCTTAGTTGATAGAAAGATAAGAAGTAAGCAGTAAAATAAAAGAAGTAATTTTAAGAATGATGATGTAGGAAATAGGGAAAATAGTTCTTTTTTTTGTTTGTTTCATAAAATTTTAGAATTTCAGAATTAGTGGATGTGATATTTCTTCCTCTTCATTTATTTATTTATTTATTTACTTATTTAGTTTTGTTTGTTTCACAAAGTTTTAAAAGCCGGAAGAGAGAAAGATGATTTTCTTTTAGGTTTTATTTAGACTGTAAATTAAATTTTCATAAAATAATAAAATATTTTATTCCTAAATTAATATGAATTTCAGCTACTTTCGAGATATTTCTAAGTTCTGACGATGGACAAAGATTAAACAAGTAGGGTACCACATAGGCGTTACGTCATCATTCACAGAAGTATTGAAAGTAGAATTTCAAAAGAAACAAAGACACTTTTTTTATCAGAAATAGCCTTTGTTTTCTTTACTTCAATTACTTCATGATTACTTCTGTACAAACATACCACTTCAATTACTTCATGATTACTTCTATACAAACATACCGACTCCCAGTGCATCCCATAAGTAATGTTAATTATTTAAGTTATATAAAAATATTTAATTAGAGGGCCCTCTGAGATACACCAATCATATTAATCCGCGTATAGCTAAATGTCGGTTTTCTCTACCACTAAGATTCTAAAGAATCCAAGCCACTGAGAGAGAGATTAAAGTTTATGTGAGATTGATTAATTAGCAGGTGTTTTTGTATCCAACTTATTGGAGGGCATTTTAAACATATTTACGTTCCTGATCCCCAAAGGATAAGATCTCGTTTAATTATCTGAATTCAAAACAAAAAAAAAATGTTGTTAGGAATTAGGATATAATCCTCCGACCATATCCAACAGCTAGCATGTAATTTAAATTACAATTTGGAAAGAAACATGTATTAAGAGGGTCCCTGCAAGACTGAGTATAAATGCCAAGCCTACAGAACCCTGTTGTACGAGGACTTAAGCTACAATTACCTCCAACAAACACTAACACTTATAGATTAGTTAGTGTTTGTTGGTAGCCTACATGAATTTTATTCTTCTATTCTATTCTATTATGAGTTATCTCCTCCGTTATGTTATTCATAATCATATCCTTCCTAACTTCTTCTAACCAAGTCATTTTAAGTCTATCTCTAAATCTCCTAACCCCATTAACTATAATATTATCATTTTTTCTATCCAGTGCACTAAGAGTCTCTGTGTGCGCGCATGACCAAACCATCTTAATCTATTCTCTCATTTTGTCTTCAATAGGAGCAACATCTAATTTGCTATGGATGCACTCATTTCTTATCATATCATTTAATGTATACCTACAAGACAATTACAACATTCTCATTTTTGCTACACTCATTTTTTTGCACATGTTATTTTCTAATTACCCGGCGCTCAGACCAAAAAAGCATAATGACTATTATAACTGTCCTATAAAATTATTCCTTCAATTTCAGTAGTATTTTACTATCACATAAGACTTCTGATGCACTCCTCCAATTTAACTATCCTGATTTGATTCGATATACAACATCATCCTCTATCTCACCATCATGGCTAATGATTGTTCTAAAATAGCAAAAATGATTATTTTCAGGTATTTGTTGGCCATCAATATGCACTATGAACTCTTTTCTTGTCTTAGTTTTATTAAAACTGCACTCCATACATTCTTATTTTTGTTCTACTAATTTTAAAACATTTAGATTTAAAAATTTGTCTCCATCTTTCTACTTTAGAAATTATACATCTTCTAGTTTCGTCAACTAACACCATATCGTCTACAAATAATATACACTATGGGATTTCATCCTAGATGTGCCTAGTAAGTTGGTTCATAACCAATACAAAAAGATAAGGGCTTAAGGCCAACCCTTAATGTAAATCTATGATAATTGAAAACGACTTAGTCTCTCTTTCATTAGTTCGTACTCTAGTTGTTATTCTATCATACATATCTTTAATCATATTACTATATAAATTAGATACATATTTCTTTTCTAAAACTCACTACATTACCTCTTTACGCACTCAATCATAAGCTTTTTCTAGATCAATAAAAATCATATGTATATCTTTTCTCTTCTCTCTATATCTCTCTATTAATCATCTTAAAATATTATAGGTTCTATAATTGACCTCACTGGCATAAAATCAAATTGATTTTCAGATATACTTATCTCCTTTCTTAGTCTTTGCTCAATTATCTCTTTCAAAGTTTTATAGTATGATTCATGAGTTTTGTACCATGATAATTTGAATAATTGTTTGTATCTCCTTTATTCTTATATACTGGTATCAAAGTACTAATCCTCCACTCATCAGTCATTCTATTCATCTAGATAATCTTAGTAAATAATTTAGTTAACCATCCCAAGCCTATATTTTCAAGACATCACTAAACTTTAATGGGGATACCGTCTGGTCCTACGGCTCTTTCACTTTTTATTTTCTTTAGGGCATCTTTAACTTCGTTAATTCTTATTTTTTTGACAATATCTATAGTTCCTATCATTCACTATATGGTCAAATTCTCTACTTACTTATTTGGTTATCATTAAACAATTAATGAAAGTGAGTCTTCCACCTCCCTTTTATTTCCCCGTCGGTCACTAAAACTCTTCGATCTTCTCTTTTAATACACTTAATATTACCCAAATCCCCACTCTTTCTTTCTCTAATCTTAGCAAGCTTATATATAGCTTTATCTCCTTCCTTGGATTCTAACTTCTTATAGAAATTTTCATAAGCCTTTTATTTATTTTCACTAACCACTCTTTTTGCTTCCTTTCTTACTAGCTTATATCTCTCCGAATTTTTCGTACTCCTCCACTTTTGCCACTCTGTATATAAAGTTTTTTCCTCTCTAATAGTCTTTTGCACACTCTCATTCCACCACTAACTTTCTTTACCATCTACTCTATACCCTTTAGATTCTCCTAGTATATTTTTAGCCACCTTCTTAATACAAGAAGTCATGTTATTCCACATAATATTAGTCTTATTATTTATATTTCATATATCTTCTTTTATTATCTTATCCTTAAAATGCATTAAATACTTTCCTTTTAAATTCTACCATTTAGATCTTAGTCTCTTGTTCATGTTAGTTTTTCTACTCCACTTCTTAATAGATATGTCTAGCACCATCAACCTGCTATATTGTGTAGTTAAACTCTCTCTTTGTATAATTTTATAATATTTGCATGTTAACCTATCCGCCCTTCTAGTAAGAAAAAAAGTCTATTTGACTACTATTATCACGCCCCCAGTTCCAAAGGGTAATAATTTAGAACATGACTCGGTCAGCAATGCAACCATTCAGCCACATTCACGCCTATAGATCATCCTATATATAGATATAAAGTTAAGACTACACCACAATGCATGTAAATAAGATAATAAAAAAATATGTAGATGAAGAAATCTCCAAAAAAACGGAGTCCAACTACAAGTTCATAACTATCCATAATTGGTAAGGGTAATAATAAAAAAATTACATCATAGTCTAGAAAAAGCCACATGTGGCTCAAGAAAAAGTCTAAATCAAATAACTGAACTGAAGAATTGATGGACTAAAATATTCTCGCTCAAAATATTCCCGCTCCTGTGAAGAAAGAAGAGCCCCCGAGTTTGGGGTGCGCAAACCCCGAGGGAGTCAGAAAACTCCCAACAAGTATGTAAAATAAAAGAATTGTGTGCGTGTAAGTATATGTAGCAGGTATAAAGAAAAAAAATAAAATCTTAATTAAAGGTGATAAAGAAAATGCTAATCGTAGATATCAAATAAGGTCTACCAAAATGCACACAAGCACATTATTATTATTTTAAGTGTTATTGGAATTAAAAAAAGAATATTTTTATGTATATAAATTAGGTACCTCTAAACCGTCCCGGGAACACGGCTTCAAGAATGCGCATGAGCTTGCTTATATACATGTTATATTCTCCATCCAATTCCCCTCTATAAACCCCACATTTATCTATTTATTTTAAGTGGTTGTGTATGAAATACTATTCACTAACCACAAAGTTATCATGAAACGACTTTCATAAAACTATAAAAATAATTGTGATCTAAAATGTGTCCAATCAAGATGGGTGCATCGTCTAGTCAATGTTATTATAATAATAGTAATAATCAAGAGAAACTCCTCATATCGGGATATTGATGTCGAGGGTATGGCCATGCTATGATAACACATTTATGAATCATAATTTTTTTAACGGAAGTCGTCTTCATGCACAATCAACCCTATTAAATATTACTAGGTGATTAAACATGGCAAACACATCATCAAACGACATATCTTCACTTATCAAAAAGGAAAAGACAAATAAATATCGTAGTTATTGTAAAACCCCGAAAATTTGAATATAGTGTGATAAATAATTATAAATATGTTATATAGTAAAAATAATGTATTTTGATATTTGAGTATGATAGGAATTTATTTGAGATCAATTCAATGTATATTTGTGAATATATGAGTGTAAATACACAAAACATGCACATAGGCAAATAATGAGAATTTGAGAATTTTGACCAGTTGAGAGTTTCTATGTTTTGCACACTGATTCATTTAGAATCTGGAAACGTGTATAAGATCAAAGTCGTAGGTCTCTTCAAGAGCTTTCCAACGAATCTTAGATCACCTCATTCCGAGATCAGATGAGAAAGTTATAGCCTTTTCACCGAACCCCAATCTGAGAATGACCCAGGAACCTGCGCAGTCGACCGCCGTGGTCGCTGCGGTCGACCGCGCAGCGAACCTGGTTCTGCCAGTTCTGTTTCGGGTCGGGTTTTGTTTATACCAAACCCGATTGCTACCCTAAGTATATATACTCGTTTTGAAGCTCTCAGAACCCTCTATTGAACCCTAATAGCCTCAGCCCCCTTCTCTCTCTCCTCTCAAAACCCTAGCTCGGTTTGTGGCATTTTTGGGCGTTTCGAAGGATTTTCGGTGGAATTTCGCGAGATTCTTGGTGGATTCAGCGAGAGGAATCATTCTCCTACAGATCTAGGGCTTGGTTCTCATCAGAGGCGAGTAACATCTCGCCCAACTTCACCCCTTTTGTATTTCATGTTTTATTTTGGGTTTTAATCCGGTTTTATTGGGCCTAAAATCGTATTTTTGGTACAAGTAATAAATCATTATGGTATATGATGCATAGCTCAAGTATTTCAGATGTTTAAAAACCCACCCACGAATTTGTTTTTATGAGATCTAGATCTGAAAATGGTTAAATAAGAATTAATCATGTTTTACTGCTTTAATGACATCTAAATCATGTTTCTTTTGTTGTCTTATTGGAAATCTAATTGTTAGATTTTAAATGATTAAAACTTGTAGTTCTCTATCCTATGACTTGGTATAAATGTTAGAGTTATGCTATAATGGAAATCGTTAAGTTTGTTTGGGTTTTGAAGCCGACAGAAACCCTAACTGGGCTTCTGTCAGCTTCGCGGTCGACCGCAATGGACGCGGCGGTCGACCGCCCTGAGTTAGTTTCAGCAGAATGTTTCTGCTATTTGAGCGGTCGACCGACATGACCTCTGCGGTCGACCGCCGCTCAGTTCTGAGCCCAGTGAGTTTCGGCTCAGTGAGCGGTCGACCGGAGGGGTCTCTGCGGTCGACCGCCGCACTGTTTGTGCATATATTCGTGTTGGTTGTGCATTTTATACGTCCGAGGGGTCGCCTCGATTATCTGACACTACATTGCAATGATAGTGACTTGTCTATTCATGTGAGTTGACACTTTTGACACAAGTTTAGACCCGTACATCGAGACACGTTCGAGTTTAGGATATGTATATCTTTCCACATATACCTTTGACAATTGCACCTCTTTACTTATAGTCCATGTGTTGGGCATATCTTACTGTTGATCCATGTGTTGGATACTTATCATTTCGGTCCATGTGTTGGACACGTATTTTATAGAAGTCCTCGTGTTGGACTGTGATTTATAGAAGTCCTCGTGTTGGACTGTGATTTATAGAAGTCCTTGAGATTGGACTGTGAGTTATGAAAGTCCTCGTGTTGGACTGTGATTTATAGAAGTCCTTGAGATTGGACTGTGAGTTATGAAAGTCCTCGTGTTGGACTGTGATTTATAGAAGTCCTAGTGTTGGACTATAAATTCATTCCAGACCTCGTGTTAGACATTTGACACCTATTTCATGAGTTTGGAAACTACGACATGATGTTGATAAGGCACTTATGTAAATAATAACATGTCTTCCATGTTAGCTTTGGTATGCCACTATATAATGTTCTGAGATTTGCTGTATTTCTTTTATTATTGTTTCTGTACTAGAACCTCGGGTTTGGTGTTTAGAGATTTACAATTTGAGATACAAGGTATATACATGAGGGTTTCCTTGTTTGGATTATTTCGCTCGACGTACCTATGCTCATGTTGTAATTTCCTAAACACTAAAACCCATTATTTGCTAGGAGTAGTAATTTTAACTATTATGTAATAACTGTACTTTCTATATACAACGAGCCCTTTCCCTTGGGGTTGGTTGTGATGTTGCTCGCTAGCGCTTTGACGCTCGTTGTCCCTCCCATTTCAGGTAACGAGTCAGGTGCACGGAGAGTCGCAGGTTGATGGCGATGTACATTAGCATCCATCTTTCCTTCATAGTTTTATTTTATTTATGGAGCTCCACTGTAGACTTTGTTTAGATATTTGAGGACTTTATTCTAGATGTTGTAAAGGCTGTGTGCCTTATTTCCTTTACTCAGACTTGTTGTATTTGAGATTTGATAAGAACTCCAGTTTATTCATTTCAGATATTGACTTTGTATTTCTATATGTTGGATGATAAAATATTATTTTGATCCCTTTCATTTCATCAGTATCTCTTGTATTATCTTTTACTTGCTTTTGTACCTACACCTGTTGTTGACTCTACTAGAGAGATGTTAATTGTGATGGTGAAACATGTTATTGCACGGTGTGGTGCATGGCAGGTTTGACATTCTTGGTTTCACCGAGGACTGCAGCCTTGCGTGAACCCAGGGGCGTCACAGTTGGTATCATAGCTCTAGTTCCAGTATCCTTAGGATCATCCTGTGTCGAGTCGTGGAGCTAGGATAGAGTTTCTTAGGATTCATGTATAGAGTCCGATAAGAATTTCCTAGTATGAGTGAGGACGATATATGCGTATATCTCAAAAATTTGGAAAATTTTTTTTTTATGACAACTATGTTTGCTTAAAGTATATGTGTGAATACTATGTGATGTGAAAATCATATTGTGATGAACTATGTATGTACGTCTACTTTGACTCATGAACCTTATTTTTCTTATGATCAGAGAGATGGCAGGGCGTGGGAGACCCCGCACTCGAAGGGCCGCTCAGGCAGAGCCCCAGCAGGCCCCACATGAGCCGCAGCAGGCCCCACCTGAGCCGCAACAGGCTCCACCCGAGCAGGAGCAGGCACCACCAGAGCCGCAGCAGGCTCCTCAGTACTTGGTGGATCTTATGGCTCCTCTCATTGCCAGGATGACGGCCATTGAGGACTTGGTGACGACTCATATAGCACCACGGACACCACCACCACCGGTAGCACAGCAGCAGGG
>NC_033797.1:29653693-29656783 GCF_001876935.1 Asparagus officinalis | reverse complement strand
AGTACCGCATGATCAGGGTTCGAGCGGAGCTTTATTCTTGATTTTCTTTTCAGCTCGGATCTAATTTGATTTAGAAAATTCGCTCATCTTTCATACCTCCATTGGTAGGCTTCAGCTTGTAGCACATTCTTTAGATATTCCGTTGTCAGTATCTACTCCTCTAGGGGAGGTGTCCACTCTATCTATAGGAAATATGTCATCAGACTAGACGAGTCAGGGTTTGTTATCAATTTGATAGCGTTGTATATGTTCGGGTTCGATGTTATACTTGGTATGGTTTGGTTATCCTCCTACCAGGCTAGTATTGTCTACTTTGCGAAGATAGTCAATTTGCGAGCGTCCGATGGGTCTGAGATGATTATAGCAACCTCTCAGGGCAACCATTTTGCGGAGTCGTTTCTGGCGTATATCGAGGAGGTGCTGCGACGGGATCTGAATATTGATTTATTGGAGACTAGAGTTGTCTCGGAATATCAGGATGTCTTTCAGGATATACCTGGGTTACCTCTTGTGTGAGAGGTCGAGTTGTGTATTAAGTTGTAGCCAGGCACAGCCCCGATATCCCGCGCACCCTATCGTATGGCACCAGCTGAGATGAGGGAGCTTCAGACCCAGTTGGATAAGTTGTTAGCTCAGGGTCTTATTTATAGGAGTTATTCTCCGTGGGGCATATCGGTCCTCTTCGTGAAGAAGAAGGACGGTAATATGAGATTGTGCATTGATTATAGAGAGCCGAACAAGGTCACTATCCGGAATAGGTACTCATTACCTAGGATTGATGACTTGTTCGACTAGTTGCAGAGAGCGTAGTATTTCTCGAAGTTTGATTTTCATTCTAGTTATCATAGTTGCGGGTTCGGGAGATGGATTTTTCCCAAGCCGTTTTTCATGATTCGATATGAACCTTTCGAGTTTCTAGTCATGCCATTTGGGTTGACTAATGCACCCGTGGTATTCATGGATTTGATGAACGGGGTTTTTCGTCCCTTCTTGGACCAGTTTGATAATTTTATTTATCAATGGTATTCTCATTCATTCGAGATCGAAGATAGAACACGAACAGTATCTACGGTTAGCTTTGAGGACTCTACAGGAGCATCAGTTATATGTCAAGTTCAGCAAGTGCAAGTTTTGGCTTTCAGGAGTCAGATTTTTCGGCCACATCATCAGCAGAGAGGACATAGCAGTGAATCCAGCTAAGGTTACAACAGTTCTTGATTTGGAACCGCTGAAGATGGTGATAGAGATTCGAAGCTTCTTGGGTTAGCCGGTTATTACAGGAAGTTCATCCTAGACTTTTTGAAGATTTCGACACCACTTACATGCCTTACGAAGAAGAGTGTACAGTTCGTTTGGAGCATGGAGTACCAGGAGGCCTTGATACCTTAAAGGCTAAGTTGTCCACAGCGCCAGTTTTGATTATTCCGAATAATGACGGGACATTTGTGGTCTACACAGATATATCATTGGCAGATTTAGGAGACGTTTCGATGCAAACTCAGAGAGTAGTAACATATGTCTCACGGTAATTTAGAGTGCATAAGCAGAACTATCCCACTCATAACTTGGAGTTAGCAGCAGTGATATTTGCACTGAAGTCATGGAGACATTACTTGTATGGAGTGCAAATTTAAGTTGTTCATCGACCACCAGAGTTTGAAGTATCTTTTCTCCCAGAAGGAACTCAACCAGAGACAGCGACGGTGGATTGAGTTTATTGAGGACTATGAATTCTAAGATGTACAAGGACTTAAAGAGACACTTTTGGTGGAGTGATAGGCGTAGGAAGATTTCAGAGTATATAGCTAAGTATCTTACCTGTCAGTAAGTGAAGGTGGAGAACACTTCAATCTTTTTCCATTTCGAAATAGAAGTGGGCGGACCTTTTTATGAACCTTATTGTAGGGTTGCCAAAGTCGAAGAAAGAAAATGATTCTGTTTGGGTGATAATGGATAGACTAATGAAGTCAGCACATTTCATTCCAGTAAGGACTACTTATACCGCCTAGGCATATGCAAGGATATTTGTTTGGTAGATAGTTCGACTTCATAGAGTTCCAGGTACGATGGTATCGGATCGAGGTTCAGTGTTCATTCCGCATTTTTGAAAGGATTTCCAGGATTCATTTGGCAACAGATTTATCTTACAGTAGTGTATTCTACCCACAGACGGATGGTAAGATGGAAAGAGTAAATCAGATGTTGGAGGACATGTTGCGGGCTTGTGCCATTTACTTCCAAAGTCAACTAGGAGGATCATATTCTACTGATAGAGTTCTCTTATAACAACAGTTATCAAGCGATAATTGGTGTGGCCCCGTATGAAGCATCGTACGGGAGGCCTTGCAGATCGCCTATATATTAGGTAGAGCAGGAGGATATTTTAATGCTTGGGCCAGAGCTTATGAGGTAGATTACTGAGAAAGTGACATTAATCAGAGAACAGATTCTAGCTGCTCAGAGTCAGCAAAAGAGCTATGCAGATAAGAAATGAGGACATTTAGAGTTTCAGATTTGAAGAGTTAGTTATGCTGAAAGTATCGTCTATAAAAGACGTTCAGCGATTCGGAAGGCGGAGAAAGCTTGAACTGAGATATATTGGACCGGCTGTTTCATATGGACTAGACCTTCCAGCATCGATGTCCAGAGTACATAAAGTGTTTCATGTTTCAATGTTCATGAAACAATTTCATGATGAAGAGCAGCAGTGAGTGTTGAACGCATCGGAGATTTAGCTTCAGGATGATTTGACTACGATTGAAATCTCAGCTTATATACTTGCTAGAGAAGACAAGAAATTTAGAAACAGTATATTTTTTTTCCTTTGGTGAAAATTCAGTGGAATCGGAAAGAAGTTGAGGAGGTTTCTTAGGAGCACGA
This sequence comes from Asparagus officinalis, assembly GCF_001876935.1. NCBI lineage: Eukaryota > Viridiplantae > Streptophyta > Magnoliopsida > Asparagales > Asparagaceae > Asparagus > Asparagus officinalis. The sequence continues at coordinate 29,653,903 of NC_033797.1, read as the reverse complement.
TGAGGACATGCGTCGTGACTACCCACTCCTGTTTGAACAGGTAAATTAATTTTTATGATATGTGTTTTATATTATGTTTACATCTTGGATTATATTTACATTTAACACTAGAATATGAATATTTCTACTTAATTCTTAATCTTTTTGGAACACATGATATATATATGGGGGGTTCCTTGTTTGGATTTTTCACCCGATGTACTAGTTCCA
>NC_033797.1:29611538-29652693 GCF_001876935.1 Asparagus officinalis | reverse complement strand
AGTCGAAGAAAGAAAATGATTCTGTTTGGGTGATAATGGATAGACTAATGAAGTCAGCACATTTCATTCTAGTAAGGACTACTTATACCGCCTAGGCATATGCGAGGATATTTGTTTGGTAGATAGTTCGACATCATGGAGTTCTAGGTACGATGGTATCGGATCGAGATTCAGCGTTCATTCTGTATTTTTGGAAGGATTTCCAGAATTCATTTGGCAACAGATTTATCTTACAGTAGTGTATTCTACCCACAGACGGATGGTAAGATGGAAAGAGTAAATCAGATGTTGGAGGACATGTTGCGGGCTTGTGCCATTTACTTCCAAAGTCAACTGGGAGGATCATATTCTACTGATAGAGTTCTCTTATAACAACAGTTATCAAGCGATAATTGGTGTGGCCCCGTATGAAGCATCGTACGGGAGGCCTTGCAGATCGCCTATATATTGGGTAGAGCAGGAGGATATTTTAATGCTTGGGCCAGAGCTTATGAGATAGATTACTGAGAAAGTAACATTGCTTGGGCCAGAGCTTATGAGATAGATTTCTGAGAAAGTAACATAAATCAAAGAACATGTTCTAGCCGCTCAGAGTCAGCAAAAGAGCTATGCAGATAAGAAATGAGGACATTTAGAGTTTCAGATTTGAAGAGTTAGTTATGCTGAAAGTATCGTCTATAAAAGACGTTCAGCGATTCGGAAGGCGGAGAAAGCTTGTACTAAGATATATTGGACTGTTTCGGATTTTGGAGCTTATTGGGGCTGTTTCATATGGACTAGACTTCCCAGCATCGATGTCTAGTGTACATAAAGTATTTCATGTTTCAATGTTCATGAAACAATTACATGATGAAGAGCAGCAGTGAGTGTTGAACGCATCGGAGATTTAGCTTCAGGATGATTTGACTACGATTGAAATCTCAGCTTATATACTTGCTAGAGAAGACAAGAAATTTAGAAACAGGATATTTTTTTTTTCCTTTGGTGAAAATTCAGTGGAACCAGAAAGGAGTTGAGGAGGTTTCCTGGGAGCGCGATGAGGACATGCGTCGCGATTACCCACCCTGTTTGAACAGGTAAATTAATTTTTATGATATGTGTTTTATATTATGTTTACATCTTGGGTTATATTTACATTTAACACTAGAATGTGAATATTTCTACTTAATTCTTAATCTTTTGGAACACATGGTATATATATGGGGGGTTCCTTGTTTGGATTTTTCACCCGATGTACTAGTTCCACTAGATTAGGGTTCGAGCGGGAATATTACCATTTTAGATCGTTAGGAATAAATATTTCTATATGTTCATCTAGAAGTTCATATTGCGAGATGCGTATGATTTCCGAATTTCGAGGACGAAATTCTTTTAAGGGGGGAAGAATGTAAAACCCCGAAAATTTGAATATAGTGTGATAAATAATTATAAATATGTTATATAGTGAAAATAATGTATTTTGATATTTGAGTATGATAGGAATTGATTTGAGATCAATTCAATGCATAATTGTGAATATACGAGTGTAAATACACAAAACATGCACAAAGGCAAATAGTGAGAATCTGAGAATTTTGACCAGTTGAGAGTTTCTATATTTTGCACACTGATTCAGTTAGAATATGAAAATGTGTATAAGACCAAAGTTGTAGGTCTCTTCAAGAGCTTTCCAACGAATCTTAGATCACCTCATTCCGAGATCAGATGAGAAAGTTATAGCCTTTTCACCGAACCCCAGTCTGAGAATGACCCAGGAACCTGCGCAGTCGACCGCCGTGGTCGCTGCGGTCGACCGCGCAGCGAACCTGGTTCTGCCAGTTCAGTTTCGGGTCAGGTTTTGTTTATACCAAACCCGGTTGTTACCCTACTTATATATACTCGTTTTGAAGCTCTCAGAACCCTCTTTCAAACCCTAATAGCCTCAGCCCCCCTTCTCTCTCTCCTCTCAAACCCTAACTTGGTTTGTGGCATTTTTGGGCGTTTCGAAGGATTTTCGGTGGAATTTCGCGAGATTCTTGGTGGATTCAGCGAGAGGAATCATTCTCCTACAGATCTAGGGCTTGGTTCTCATCAGAGGCGAGTAACATCTCGCCCAACTTCACCTCTTTTCGTTTTCATGCTTAAATTTGAGTTTTTCCGGTTTTATTGGGCCTAAAATCGTATTTTTGGTACAAGTAATAAATCATTATGGTATATGATGCATAGCTCAAGTATTTCAGATGTTTAAAAACCCACCCACGAATTTGTCTTTATGAGATCTAGATCTGAAAATGGTTAAATAAGAATTAATCATGTTTTACTGCTTTAATGACATCTAAATCATGTTTCTTTTGTTGTCTTATTGGAAATCTAATTGTTAGATTTTAAATGATTAAAACTTGTAGTTCTCTATCCTATGACTTGGTATAAATGTTAGAGTTATGCTATAATGGAAATCGTTAAGTTTGTTTGGGTTTTGAAGCCGACAGAAACCCTAACTGGGCTTCTGTCAGCTTCGCGGTCGACCGCAATGGACGCGGCGGTCGACCGCCCTGAGTTAGTTTCAGCAGAATGTTTCTGCTATTTGAGCGGTCGACCGACATGACCTCTGCGGTCGACCGCCGCTCAGTTCTGAGCCCAGTGAGTTTCGGCTCAGTGAGCGGTCGACCGGAGGGGTCTCTGCGGTCGACCGCCGCACTGTTTGTGCATATATTCGTGTTGGTTGTGCATTTTATACGTCCGAGGGGTCGCCTCGATTATCTGACACTACATTGCAATCTTACACTTTGTATAATTTTCCAGTTAGTCCTCGTGTTGGACACTCATTCCACTCAGTCCTCGCGTTGGACATACATTGGTTAGATTTAGTCCATGCGTTGGACATTGGTTATATTCAGTCCATGCGTTGGACATTGGTTAGATTTAGTCCATGCGTTGGACATTGGTTATATTCAGTCCATGCGTTGGACATTGGTTAGATTTAGTCCATGCGTTGGACATTGGTTATATTCAGTCCATGCGTTGGACATTGGTTAGATTTAGTCCATGCGTTGGACATTGGTTATATTCAGTCCATGCGTTGGACATTGGTTAGATTTAGTCCATGCGTTGGACATTGGTTATATTCAGTCCATGCGTTGGACACTCGTTACTTTCAGTCCATGGGTTGGACGTTTAATTTATATAGTCTATGTTTTGGACACTTAATCGTTTTCGGACATGACACTCATGTGAGTTTGCATGACACTTGTGGTGGCCTTGTCATGATTTCATTTATCGGTAGAGACGGGTTTGTATTTGTTTTATTTATTGTTTCTTGTATTAGACCTCAGGTTTAGTATTTAGGGATTTACAATTTGAGATACAAGGTATATACATGAGGGTTTCCTTGTTTGGATTATTTCGCTCGACGTACCTACGCTCGTGTTGTAAATTCCTAAATACCAAAACCCATTGTTGTTAGGACAAATGATTTTATATTATTATGTATTAATTGTATTTTCTGTATACAACGAGCCCTTTCCCTTGGGGTTGGTTGTGATGTTGCTCGCTAGCGCTTTGACGCTCGTTGTCCCTCCCCCTTTCAGGTAACGAGCCAGGAGCCCGGAGAGTCGCAGGTTGAAGGCGACACGCTTTAGTGTTCAGCTGACTATTTTTAGATATGTTTTATTTTGGAGCTCCACTGTAGACTTTGTTTAGATGTTTGAGGACTTTATTCTAGATGTTGTAAAGGCTGTGTGCCTTATTTCCTTTACTCAGACTTATTGTATTTGAGATTTGATAAGAACTCCAGTTTATTCATTTCAGATATTGACTTTGTAGTTCTATATGTTGGATGATGAAATATCATTTTGATCTCTTTCATTTCATCAGTACCTCTTGCATTATCTATTACTTGCTTTTGTACCTACACCTGTTGTTGACTCTACTAGAGATATGTTAATTGTGATGGTGAAACATGTTATTGCACGGTATGGTGCATGGCAGGTTTGACATTCTTGGTTTCACCGAGGACTGCAGCCTCGTGTGAACCCAGGGGCGCCACAGTTATTCAGTGTCAAAAAAATCAACGGGTTTGGTTTAATAACTTAAACATCCACAAATCTAATTTTTGTTGAGTAAAAAGTCCAAACGGGTCTATAATTTGAGTTGTAGAAACAAGTGGGTTGGGCATTTTATATTGCACCTAATGGGGTCGGGTTTGAGTTAAAAAACGGACTAAATGGATTTTTTGTGTAAAAATACAAGCCCTGGGATTTGAACTCCGGTAGTCAAAGGCATCTAACCACTACAAACAACATGCTATTATGTCAAAGGTGATGCATCAAATACTAAAATGTCGGTTTCAGTTAAAGTCCTCAATACATATTTTCTGAGAAGTAAATGATATATTTATATATATTATAAAAGCCGAAAATTAAGCTTCTAATTTGTACGAAAACTTATGTGAAAGTAATAGTACTAATAGCAACAATAAAGTTAAGATCATAGAGGAAAAAAGAAAAAAATAAATAAAATAGAAAAACGATAAATTGTAGGATTATAAATCCCCCCGTTTTTTTAATAAATAAGAAAAAAAAGTTTAAATCATATTCAACTATTTTTGTTGACTAAAGTTTAACTGATCAAAAGAAAGTTTAACACAAGCACAAGGCATGATTTCTTCATATATACCAAGGTTTATCTGTAGCATAATGTTAACCGAAGAACCCATGAACCAAAATGTTAGCTTATGCAAGAATTATATGTAGCATAAACTCGAAATAGACCAAGCTCCAGAACCGAGTATAATTATGTACTCCACAAAGAGCAATAATTAAATATATGTTGTGCAGACGGCGGCGCCGAGGAACCAAAACAAACGCCGATCCAAGAAGGCCAAAAACAACCAAATATCAATGCACAAACCAAACACCAATTTTAACGTGGTTCGGCAATTGCCTACGTCCACGGGGCAAGAAGGGGGAGGGTTTCCACTAATAGAGAAGGAGAGTACAAATTGAGATTACAAATCGCTCAAACGAACCAACTAATCTCACCAACAAATCTCTCAACCTCTCAACCAATAACCCTAACAAATAGCTCAGAAAGATCTCTCTTTTGTGCTCCAAAATCCCCCAAAACGCTCCTACAAAACCCTCAAATCGTATTGGTATTTATACCAAAACAGAAACCCAAACAGACTGCAAATAGGAACTCTAACTTTCCAAAAAACCCGTCATAAGTCGACTTAACAGTCTGCATAAGTCGACTTGGCAGAGCGAAAAACAGCAACTGGAGAAGAGATCATAAGTCGACTTATCAGACCTGATAAGTCGACTTGCCAGAGCCCAAAATCAACAATCCAGAGCAGAACGTAAGTCGACTCATGCACAAACATAAGTCGACTTACCATAAGTCGACTTATGCCTGTGCATGAGTCGACTTATGACCAAAAATCTGTTTTTTCCAAGTTCTTCTCCACAATTCTCCACCTCGGCGAAGTTTTCCCAAAACTGAGCCGACACCAACCAAACTTATGCCTCACATGTTGAGACCCAAATGTGAGTGCAAACACTCACTCCAAATGTCGATGTCGCTCACCAAATCGGCTGCATCAAAATGACTGCCTACGTATCCTTTGCCCAAGGAATCAAGCCTTCACGTAGTTCACCCAAACGGCCTCCAAAGGCCCTCAAACAAATAGAAAAGTCTGCAACTCTTCCCCAGTATCGCCGACGGATCTGCAACTGATAGCGGCCCCAAACTGATACAAATCAAACACCTCCATATGAGGTGAACCAATGGCCGTATCCAAATCATGTCCACCAGCTGCAACCGAATCCAAAACCAATCCATCATCTGCATCCGAAATCAAATGATCCCCAACCTGTGTCACCTCAGCTGGAGTCCCGAATGATGCAGTATGATCTGAAGTACGTGGTCGGCGACCTGTGACTAAGATGACCCAAATATGTCGAAGCTCCAGAACCAATGCTCGACAACCAACGTCGATCCTCCTCCAGAAAGGAACGACCCATCGAAACTGTCATCTCATCTCGTCGCCCCAAAGTCTCCACACCAGTGAAGTGTCTCCTACTGCCGTGAGCTCGGCACAAATGCAAGAAAGGACCCCTACCAAAGCTGAAACAATGAGTTATCTTTCTGCCAATACACTTCTTCCAACTGTTGTTGACTTCTAGGACTTTACACCAACGTAAACTGGTCGCGACCCAATAATGCCTAGAACAATCATCAACTGCGGAAACCAAGATACGATTACCTCCCAATGATGCCTCCTTGGAAGGCCCCCAAATGCCTGACTGAACACCTCCTAAAAGACCCCTCGCTCGATGGATAGGAGTGCCAAACTCCACCACGGTCTTGCTCATCCCAATATGCTCACAGGACTTCAATCTGCAGGTCATAGCACTCCTCAACAACCAATGCACGGTATTACCAATCATATACCCCAGCACCAAACAATGCCACAGTCTAGCCGAATCTGATGAAGTCGTCATCTCGCTATCAATCACCGTGCTTCCGTGCAAATAATACAAATTTCTTCTTCTGACGCCCTTCATCACAATCATGGACCCAAATGTAACCTTCAAGCGTGCATCCGCCAAGGTCACCCTATAGCCAGCTGCCTCCAAAGCTCCAAGTGAAATGATGTTCTTCTTCAACTGAGGAACGAACCTCACTCCAACCAACTCCCGAATCACCCCGTCACTCATCCTGATCCGAACAGTACCAATACCACCAATAGAGCATTTGTGATCATTCCCCATGAGCACGAAATCCCCTCTTTCCAACTCCTGAAAGCTGGAGAACCAACCCCTCCTAGGACAAATGTGGTATGTAGCCCCCGAATCCAACATCCACTCTGTAGAGTAGGCAACACAAACTGACGACAGTGCAGATAACGAGTAGCCCGAAGAATCCGAATCTGAATCGTTGCCACTAGCCTTGACAACATTCGCCTCTGAAGCTTGAATAGCTTTTCCCTTATTCTTCCCGGCTCGATCAACTAACTTTGGGCAATCGGCTTTCCAATGTCCATCTTCTTTGCAAAAGGCACATTGATTCTTACGAACTCCAAGATGTGCCCCTCTAGACTGCGACCTCCCACTACGGTTTGGACCCTTTGCTCTTGCGACCAACGCCCCCGCTACCGGCTCAAACGAAGTCTCCTTATCCTTCTTTCGAAGCTGATAATTCACAAGTGCAGCGGTGACCTCACTATACGAAAGAGATGCCTTCCCATTAATAAGAGTAAGAACGAAGGTCTCATATTCCTCGTCAGGCAAGGAACTCAATAGCAACAACGCCTTGTCCTCATCTTCAATCTTAACATCCACATTCGCCAAATCCGCAAGAAGCTTCGTGTAGTGGTTCATGTGATCACCAATGGAGGTTCCTTTCTTCAACTGGAAGCGGTAAAGCCTCCTCTTCAAATGCAAGCGATTCTCCACACTCTTGGTCAAATACTTGCTCTCAAGGATCTCCCAAATCTTCTTTGCAGAAGTCTCATTGATCACATCATACTTTAGATCTTGAGTGAGACAAGACCTAATCACACCACACGCCGTTCGATTCATCTTTTTCCAAACCTTCTCATCAATGTTGTCCGGTTTCCCGTCCAACTCCAACGTATCTTCCAAATTTTGCGCGTTGAGCGCATCCATGACTTCGCATCGCCAAAGTCCAAAATTGTTTGTGCCATTGAACTTTTCCACATCAATCTTCATTGAGTGGATATTCAAGCTTTGGACGGTCTTCACGCCGGAAGTACTGCCCACAACTCCTTCTTTCTCGGCCATAATCCTCAAGGCACCACCAAACCAATGCGGAAACAAACGAGAAATAGATCCAAACTGAAAAAGACGAGATTTTTACAAAAAAAGATCCCACCTTTATCACCAAACGAAGCCCTAGATGAACTTCCAAAGCGATCTACTCCTCCAAATAGCCCAAGCGTTGCTTTTTACCAAAAAGATCCCACCTTTATCACCAAACGAAGCCCTAGATGAACTTCCAAAGCGATCTACTCCTCCAAATAGCCCAAGCGTAGCCCGAGCTCTGATACCACTTGTTGTGCAGACGGCGGCGCCGAGGAACCAAAACAAACGCCGATCCAAGAAGGCCAAAACAACCAAATATCAATGCACAAACCAAACACCAATTTTAACGTGGTTCGGCAATTGCCTACGTCCACGGGGCAAGAAGGGGGAGGGTTTCCACTAATAGAGAAGGAGAGTACAAATTGAGATTACAAATCGCTCAAACGAACCAACAAATCTCTCAACCTCTCAACCAATAACCCTAACAAATAGCTCAGAAAGATCTCTCTTTTGTGCTCCAAAATCCCCCAAAACGCTCCTACAAAACCCTCAAATCGTATTGGTATTTATACCAAAACAGAAACCCAAACAGACTGCAAATGGGAACTCTAACTTTCCAAAAAACCCGTCATAAGTCGACTTAACAGTCTGCATAAGTCGACTTGGCAGAGCGAAAAACAGCAACTGGAGAAGAGATCATAAGTCGACTTATCAGACCTGATAAGTCGACTTGCCAGAGCCCAAAATCAACAATCCAGAGCAGAACGTAAGTCGACTCATGCACAAACATAAGTCGACTTACCATAAGTCGACTTATGCCTGTGCATGAGTCGACTTATGACCAAAAATCTGCTTTTTCCAAGTTCTTCTCCACAATATATTGGCCTTTGCATGGAACTAGGTATAGATAAATTCTAACATAAAATTCTAGTTTACACAAGAATGCTCCAAGTAGTCAAGAGTTTCTAATGACAAAAAGAAAAAGTGATCTACCATATAGAGAGGGGGAAATCAAACTAAGAAATCTCTAATAAGTTTAAAATTGAAGCCTACTATTTATTTCTACGAAACTAGAATGAAAGAGAAAAACGATACTTGCATGAAGAATAAGCTAGTAAAAAATTAGAAAATAATTGAGGAGAATGCTTGCTGATTTGTCAAAAAAAGACTCTGAATCCCAAACCCCAACAAAAAATCCAAATCTCGTCCTTCTTCTTCTGTTGTTCTCTGTTTGTTTGTTGTTGTTGTTGTTGTTGTTGTTTTGATGTAGGTTTTGAGGCAAGAATGACAGAGGAGAGGAGATAGGTTTTTAAGGGAAGGTTATAATTAGAATATCCCTAAGACTAAGGGATTTTCAATTAGTGACAAATGAGTTAGTTACAAATAAACTGTAGAAAAATCCCACGAATTTGGTTGGGAAGAAAAAAAATCTTGGAGATTGTTGGGAGATATGGTTAAGAAAGATCGTAAACTTTAAATGCTAAGTTCATGAGCTTTTTAAGCCATAGTTAAACACAAATGGGTCTCACATGCATTAAATCCCTACCAAAATAAAGTGATGTGAGCCGATCAGGTTAGAGTTATACACTTTGGGCCCTTGAGAAATTTTTTTGATTTTCCAATTGGTAATATCATATAGTTCTACTTATCCATGAATAGTTTTAGGTATTACAACTATTAAATCCACTTTTAAAGAATATTAAGTGTTCATCTCTTTTTCTAAGAAATGTATTTGTTATTATCAAATCATATGATGATGCAGACTCTAAAATCGATTTTTCTATATCATTCTTATCTTCATACCTGAAGCCTCCATGTATCCTCTCATATATATTATTATTCTTACTAACATGCCTATTAAGATCCCCTCCTATAAACAATTTCTTTCCTAATCTTAGTCTTCTCTTTTTTCATGTACCAAATTTTATATCCAGTCTTTTCAATTTCTCTAAAATTTTCACCTATCTATTTGATTTCTTGTAAATAAATTATACTTATCTTTTTTCTAAGCATGACATCTACTAGTTTCATCGTCTTTCTGGTAAGTATACCTATATTCCAAGTAGTTAATATTCTCCTGTAAAAGTCTCATACTATTTTTCCTTTTATATTGTTCTAGTCGATGCCTAATACTATTTGATGACCTAGTAGATCGAGAGGATTGTAGGTTTTTAGAACACCCTTGCTTACTTGTCATTATATCAGGGTGACATCAATGTAATGTGCCGCTTCCAGGGGATCGATGCTCTAACAAATTACCATTGCTTACTTATCATTGTATCATGATAGCATTGATGCAACGCGGGCAGTGAGGACGCCCCAATGAGTGTTTTATAGGATTCATTTTTTATGTGGATCCGACTATGTTTTACGTTGGTTGTCGGCTACCTAACATAATCTTCCTTCTTTATCCTTATGACAGATAATGCTGGCAATAAAATAAAATACAACACTGGCAGAGTTTATTTGTTAGTAGCCTGATTGTGCAGGTTGTGCGGAAAGGAAATTTCGGCAGCACTTCGGCAGCACAACAAGAGAGTAGATCTCAACTAAATCTCTGTTTCACAAAGGAAACAAGAACCAAAAGCAAAATATCTCAATAAAGTGAGATATCGGCTCTTCCTCTCATCAGTTCTAGGACTGACCTATCGAGGAAACCTACAAGGTATTACAAGTCATGGTAAGAACACAAATTTAACGTGGTTCGGCAAATTGCCTATGTACACGGGGCAAGGAGGGGGGGAGATCTACTATTAGAGGGAAAGATACAACTAAGGTTTACAATCTCACAACCTAAACCCTCTCACAAACTCTCAGATCCCTCACACAATCTCTTAAATCTCTCACAAAAGGACAGCAGCCAAAACCCAAATAACAACCGCCAAAACCCAAAGGACAACAGCCAAACTTTCTTCTGCGTTTGCCCTTTGTAGCAACGAAGCTCTCTTTTACCCAAAAGTCGGCCCCTAACACTTGCACGCAGCCCCTCTTTGCACAGAAGTCCCTACCTTGCACTTCTCCTTGTACAGCCGCATGCCTTTAGTCTTCTTCCGTCCCCTCACTTCGCACCCAAAACCCTAGGAAGAACCAACAAGTATTTATAAGCTTCAAACTTGGGTGGGCCTCTTTGTCCGCTGAACTAAACAAAGTCGAGAACCTAAATAAGAATGCAGAAATTCTCTAAATATCAGTATCAACTCATCAAATCGGCTGCATCATAAATGACTGCCTACGTATCCCCTTACCTAAGGAATCAAGCCGCACATGGTTCACCTAATGGCCTCCAAAGGTCTTAATCCACTAGAAGAGTTCGCAACCCTTCTCCAATATCATCAACTCTGAGACTGATAGCACCTCCAATGACCTCAAACTAAAATAATCCAAACACCTCCACCTGAGATGAACCAATGGCCATATCTAGACTACATCTATCAGCTACACTCGAATCAATCAACCTATCATTTTCATCCAAAACAACATGATTTCCAATTTGTGTCTTAGCAGCTAGAATCCCAAATGATACAGTATGATCTGGAGTATGTGGAGTAATCTCCACCTAACGTGGAGTAGTATCACTCTCCATCCACTATAATGTCCTAAAGATCTGATCACCACTCTCTACCTGCCGAGAGTCAAACGTGACATACCTGCTCAGAACAAAGTCAGAAGCCAATACCTTATTTCCGTCGAAAGTCGCTTTCATTGTGGAATCCATTAAAACTTTGGTCGCTTATAATGAATTACAACGAAAAATAAGAAAATTATAACTTTCTAGAAAATATCACAAAAATCATTTATCGACTTCTGCTTTTATGGGATCTTCACCTGTGCCGGTGGTGCATTAACTCGTGGACCACCGAATCACAGATCCTGGTTGAATCGTAGAGGTTTTGGGGATTCTTCCTTTGTTTAGAAGTAAGAATAGTTTCAGTGAATATTTTATCAAAGTAATATGAACACTCTTTTCGAGATCAAGTCGAAGCTTAGATCTTAAGGAATCACCAAAAACCTTTTTGAAGTTTGTGAGGAATGAAGACTCTCTCTCTCTTGCTCAAATTCACCAAAAGCTCAAGTCTTTCTGTTCTATTTGCTCTCTGTGCTCCGATCTGGATCCTCGTCAGTAATGGTCCTGTTTGGTGAAAATTTTGTAATAACTAAAATGAAAGAAATTTGATTTTGATTCTCTCGATCTTAATTACAATTGGATTCCGATTACAAAAGAGATGAGAATGATCTGAATTCTCCCATTTGTTTAATTCTGGGTTCTTCACGATGGCGATGGAGTGTCTCCCTCGAATGATTGCATCGAGTTTGCTCTCCGTTAACGATCTAAATATCTTGATTCACTGAAACGTGGTCTTCTCCTCATGATTTGATGTTGTGGAGAACTCTGAACGAGTTTGAAACTCGAAAGAGTTGATTTAACTGAAATCGGTCTATAAGCCAAGGATGAAGAAAGCTCCTGTTGCTGATCTCCAAAGCTCCAGCAATTCCCCCCAAGATCTCTTCTTTGCTGCCCAAGAGAATGATCAAAGATCTAGGATCCGAACTAAGCTGATTTTTTAGTTATTTATAAGGGAATAAGTGGTGTAACTACCCCCTTAATTCGCTCCTAAGTGGGGCTAATGGGATGTAACCGCCCCTTAAATCACTCCTGAATGGAGTTGTGATCCCCTCAGATCGTGGAAAACGGTTTTAAAACCGTTCAACTCATGTTTGAACGAGTCAATCACAAAATCCGCGTTCTGGTGTGAATTATGCGTTCAAACGCAGTGTCTGGAAGCTTGAACGCAGTATCTGAAAGCTCGGACGCAGCGGCTAGAAGCTCATTTGGCTGTTTGTTAGAAGTTACGTTTGGCAATGGATGAAAGCTGCGTTGGCAGCTTTCGGAGGTTGCGTTTGCGGCCGAACATGAGTTGCGTTGGCAGCTGGATCTGAGCTGCGTTTGCAGCGTTTGGAGCTGAATGTGAGCTGCGTTTGCAGCCAGGTTTGACCTGCGTCCGCGGTCGAATTGGTGTTGCGTCTTGATGATGGTACGCGGGAAGGACTTTCACGTCTTGGTTTGAAAAGACCGTCGATTTGTAGTCTCTTTCTGTCATAGTGTTGCAAAGATCATTGTTTTGTAATCTTTGCTTTAACTCTTTGATATGTGAAAGTTGTCAGATTGTAACTCCTGATATTGATTATGAAGGTTGTTGATTAGAGCTTCATCGATCTACGTGAAAGTCTTCAAATTATAGTCTTCTGGAAGCCATCGAATTATAACTTCTATCATCGGTATTTGATGGGGATCAGCTATCTGTAGTGATTTTTAGACAGCCTACAGGTCCTAGGGGGTATTTATAACCCTTATGAACAATAACTGAAGTCATAAGTCAAAAATAAATCACGTCGAAGAAGTTCCATTTCCGAGACAGTTGTAACTGTCTCGGAAGCATGGTTGGTTTTCCATTTCCAAGATAGTTACAACTGCCTCGAAAGCATGCTTCATTTAAGCTATTTTGTAACTGCTTTAAACATGTTTTAATGCCATGATTCCTACGATTGTGGACGTGATTCCTGCTTGTAACTACTCCTCCATGTTCAAACACGATCTTTGGCAGTTATGTAGTCACATGGTACATACAAATCTCAAGAAAACTACTATACTTCCTTCTTAGCTTCCGAGACAGTTGTGAGTGTCTCGGAAGTAGTGGACTTCCTTCATGCTTCTGAGACAGTTGTAACAATTGTAAGTGTCTCGGAAGTGGTAGACTTCTTTCATGCTTCCGAGACAGTTGTAAGTGTCTCGGAAGTGGTGGACTTCCTTTATGCTTCCGAGACAGTTTTAAGTGTCTCGAAAGTGGTGGACTTCCTTCATTCTTCCGAGACAGTTATAGCTGTCTCGGAAACTATGATTTTCCTTTATGACTCCAATGCATGTTTTATGCCTTAAAACTCATATGATGTGTTTCTTGATACACCCTTTAGTTGATTTTTAACTTTGGATGATCCTCTACAACTTAGATGATGACGTTTATTGCCTTCTCTCTGTCTTGAGCTGTATGTGATGGTCTATAGGCAGTTTTTGACGCCTACATACCTGATATTTAAACACGCCTCTGACTCCCAAATGTGCTATCGGATCAAATCTCACATCCATGATGTGATCAAATACTGGGTAACCAAACATCCGACGCAACCCAAAATCTAAAACAGCTCCATTAGATCCAAAATCTCTACAAGAAGCAATTGGCAACCTATGCATAAGATGGCTCAAATGTCGTACCCTGCACACCAATGCTAATACTCGGCATCAAATGTCGATCCTCCTCTAGAAAGGAACAGATCCTCAAATCTTTCATCTCATCAAGTCGCCTTAAAGTTTTTACACCAATGAAGTGTCTTCTATTGCCGTGAGCTCGGCACAAACGCAAGAAAAACCCCCTACCATAATCAGAATGTCGGGTTACATTTCTATCAACACACTTCCTCCATCTGTTGCGGGCTTCTAGGACTTCACACCAACGGGACTTGGTTGCAACCCACCAATACCTAGAACAATCCCTAACTGTGGAAACCACATACCTATTACCTCCCAATAATGTTCCCTTGGAAGGCCCCCGAATTCCTGAATGAACACCTCTCAGAAGACCCATCGAATGATGGATAGAAGTGTCAAACTCCACCCTGGTCTTCTTGTTCATACCAATGGGTTCACAAGACTTCAAACTATAGGTCAAAATACTCCTCAATAACCTATGCACGTTATTACCAATCAAATAACCCAGCATCAAACAACGCTACAGTCTAGCCGAATTTGATGAAGTCGTCAGCTCCCTATCAATCGCCATGCTTCTGAGCAAATAGTACAAATTACTCCTTCTGACGCCCTTCATCATAATCATGGACCCTAATGTGACCTTCAAGCTTGCATCCACCAAGGTCACCCTATAGCCTGCTACCTCCAAAGCTCCAAGCGAAATGATGTTCATCTTCAATTGCGGAACGAACCTCACATCATCCAACTCTCGTATCATCCCATCACTCATCCTAATCCGAACAGTACCGATATCACCAATAGAGCATGCATGTCCATTACCCATGAGCACAACATCCTCTCTTTCTAACTCCTGAAAACTGGAGAACCAATCCCTCCTAGGACAAGCGTGATAAGAAGCACCCGAATCTAACATCCACTCCGTAGAGTCGGCATCACAAACTGATGGTAGTACGGATAACGAATAGCCTGAAGAACCCGAATCTGAATTGTTGCCACTAATCTTGATAACATTCACCTCTAAAGCTTGTACAGCTTTCCCCTTATTCTTCTCGACTCGATCTAACTTTGGGCATTCAGCTTTCTAATGTCCATCCTCTTTACAAAAAGCACACTGATTCCTACGAATCCCACGATGTGCACCTCTAGATTGCGACCTTCTTCTTCGGTTTGAACCACAGCCTTGAACTACTAATGCATCTCTCGATGCCTTCTCGAAGGACTCATCAACACTCTTCCTCAACTCATAATTCACCAACGCTGAGGTCACCTCCTTATAACTAACAGCAGTTCTTCTATTAATCATAGTGAGAACAAATGTACCATAATCATCCTCGGGCAACGAACACAAAAGTAGCATCGTATTGTCTTCATCCTCAACCATGATATTCACATTGTCCATGTCCGAAAGTAGCTTCGTGAAGTTATTAATATGCTCCCTGATGAAAACTCCCTTCTTCATCTTGAACTGGTAAAACCTCTTCTTCAAGTGAAAAAGATTCTCAATGCTCTTAGTAAGATACTTTTCATTGAGTGTTTCCCACATCTTCTTCGCCGACGTCTCGTTCACCACATCATAAATAAGATCCGACGTCAAGCATGACTGAATAATTCCACAAGTCCTACTATTCATCTTCTTCCAAATCTTTTCTTCCATATCATCAGGTTTCTCTTGCAACTCAAGAGTCTCATCTAAGTTTTGAGCGTCAAACGCATCCATCACCTGGCATCTCCACAAACCGAAATTGATCTTGCCATCAAACTTCGGAACATCGATCTTCATGTTATTGATGCTCAAACTATGTATCGTCTTCGTAAGAAACGACCCCGATGTGCTTGTTTCACCCATGTTGTAGATCTAACTCTTCAAATAAGAATCCAACAGCGAATCCTTCGAACAAGATCACAAGTCCAACCCGGAGCTCTGATACCATTTGTTGTGCACAGTGATAATTTCGACAGCACTTTGGCAACACAACAAGAGAGTTAGATCCAAATAGAAATTCTCGTCTCACCAAGGAAACAAGAATGATCTGAGGGAGAAACATTAATTTGTATTAAAGAATGTAGAGCACAAAAAACATCTTAAGGACACTGTAGATTATGTGTTGTGGTTCCATTTTAGTAATCCTACTCTCAAGAGAGGCATTTGGATGCTGACTAGGCCAATGATCAAAATAGTCAAAGCACATGATTGTGTGTCCTTCCTTTATGTCTATTGTGTGTATAATTTTTCTAAAAACATGTCATAGTTATGATGTTTTTCATGCACATGATTGCGTGTCCTTCCTTTGTGTCTACCGTGTGTATTTTTTTTTCTAAAAACATGATTGCATGTCCTTCCTTTATTGAAATTTTACAACCGTGCATGAAATGAGATGTCTTTGCGCCCATATTATTATGATGTTTTTCTTTTTGATTTGTAATTTCTTAACTATATATGCACGTTATTGTGTTGTTTTTCTCTTTGATTGTGTGTCCTTCCCCTATGTCTACTGTACTATTGTGTGCATAATTTTTCTAAGAATATGTCATAGCTATGAGACTATCTAGATGGTTACTGAAATTTTACAATCATGTGCATGAAATGAGTTGTCTTTGCGACCATGTTATTATGTTGTGTTTCTCTTTAATCTGTAATTTCTTAATTATGCATGTTATTATGTTGATTTTCTCTTTGATTGTGTGTCCTTCCTTTATGTCTATTGTGTGTATAATTTTTCTAAAAACATGTCAACATCTTTGAGATTATCTAGATGGTTATTGAAATTTTACATTCATGTGCATGAAATGAGTTGTCTTTGTGCCCATGTTATTATGTTGTTTTTCTCTTTGATCTGTAATTTCTTAACTATGCATAGAATTTAATATTGATTATAAACATTTAAAACGCCATCAACACTGATAGGTTTTTTTTAATTACAGATAGGAATAGTTTTCTCATACGAGTAATTCTTGTTTAGAGAATCAATTGTATAATAAAAATATCACATATTTTAAAAATTATGTTATTGTTTTCCTAACGAAGAATTATACTTATTCTCTTTCCATTGAGAATTCCTTGATGGAAGGGATATTTTGAAGAGAAATATGAACTCAAATATGAACTCTGCAAAAATATCGTGTAAAAAATAGATAAAGCATCTAATGGTGTAACACATGCTCAAACAAGGTTGGCATATAGTGTGGCTAATTGTTCTGTATGGTTTGAACATGCTCCACCTCCTATTAGATATCTTTTAGCTTTTGATTTTAGCCATCACTCTTTTTAATGTTACTAGTATGGTGCACGTGCGTTGCACGTGTATTTAATTTTACGTTTAATTTTTGTGATGATACTTTTTGTGTATTTAATTTTACGTTTAATTTTTGTGATGATACTTTTTGTGTGTGTGAACTATCCTTTGAAATGATCATCATGAGTAATTTCATGTGTGTGTGAACTATCCTTTGAAATGATCATCATGAGTAATTTCAGAAAACTCAAATACAAAAAAGCATCAATCATTTGATGTTTGCTAAGAAATTTTTTTAGGGATAGCAAGTTTAATGGATAATCATGATGATCATTTAAAGATATATAATCACGTTGCACGTGGACATAAGTATGAAAGTAATTTTTATATAAAAAAAAAGCTTTTATGTGTGTTGCATGTGAATTGGAAGTCTAATACATTAAACTTATTATCGCAAGTAATGTCTATTAGCACATGTTTAAATAAGTATATAATCACATGTTTAAATAATTATATAATCAGCAAAGATTACTACATCCACCATCAAAATCTAAGCTTTTATGTGTGTTGCATGTGAATTGGAAGGCACTGGAAGTCTAATACATTAAACTTATTATCGCAATTAATGTCTATCAGCACATGTTTAAATAAGTAACCTACATACTATTCACTTAACTTATGTATGTAATCAGCAAAGATTATTCCATCCACCATCAAAATTTACCCGAACAACAACAATAATATCTCATTATATCATTTCATTCATTTTTTCATCTATATTTATTTTACTGGTTAGTTTTTTAATTACTCATTATTCATGAAGGATACGATGGACTAAATATTGAAAATTTCAAACTCAATCAAGTGCAAATTTTTGACTAACTTTAGTTGTCAAGATTCACTTAAAAATAATGAGAAAAAATATTTATTATGGAGAATGTGCTATATATATATATAGTTTACATGACCCAAAAAAATAAGGAAAAATAAAGTTCTATCATATATATTTCAACGTTTTCTTTGTTTAGTATATTAATTTATAACATACCAATCATTAAATATCACACACCATGTTAAAATTTTACAAAATGGATTTTCAAGTAATATATAGTTAGTGGAACGCTTGCAATCTCTTATTAAGAAAATGAGTTAATAATGTAAATGAATTTGTAAGTCAAGTGTTTTTAATCCCATCATTCCTACATTGGGATTTTAGGATACATCAAAAAGGCATTTGACATATATCTACATTGCACACATTCAACCAAGTATATGCATTCCATACAGATATTCCTATATATATAATTTTCACATTGTTGTCAATAAATAGTTATTTACTGCTTTCATGTTACTTGACATTAAGAACTATTATGTGAATTTACTTTGTGCCCGATAAACTCCAAATTACACCACAAACTTCCATAAATTACACATAATAGAAAAGCAATTTCTACAAATTTATAAACCTCAAAATCAATACTCCTTGCTCCTGAACAATAGCATGCGCCTCTGGATTAAAAATAAATAATTTAATACTAAGCTCCGAAAGAGTAAAGTATCAATGAAATACATCGAGAAATTTATCATGACATTTAATCCGTGGTGTCTTGGAGCAATTAGAGGTCTTGGAAGTGGACTCCGCCTTTTGTTATTTTTAAATCTAGAAACCATTAGCCACATAAGAATAAAAAATTAGTAATACTATTTATATAAGTGTTAATGTATCGAGAAACTCGTCTGGAGATAAAATATGGATGAAAATAAAATATGAACTATGGAAAATGTAATCACGAAGCTCCCAACTTGAAATATTAGTAGTAAAAGAAAATTGGATATTTATTTAACGTCAAATAAACTAACGTAATTGGATACTAATGGTCACTCATTTAAAAAAAAAAATTATATAACTAACAAAAACCATTGAAAATTGGATAATGAACATCGATCTCTCCTTCTCTCCCTCAACCTTCACAAGTGCATCTTAATAGAAAATCATGTAGTTACCTTTTTACTATCTACATGTTTTTACGTAATCATCTAACACTATTTTTGAAAGCTATAAGTAAATTATAATAATAGTATAAACTATGATTACCTTTTTACTAACATGTGATGATTGTCTTTTCTTCTCTTCCTCAACCTTTTTCTCCAAGTTCTATTTTCTATTTGATGCCGGATATGTTTTACTGAGGAAATTAGGTCAATTTATAGGAATCACATGACCTTTAAATTCTAAACTAAAATTTTCATTTGTAATCATGCATCATTGATAGGTGTAAATGAGTGTAACGGTAGTGGAAATAATTTTCAAAATAATAAATGTATGTCCTCAATTTTTTATAAGTGAAGAACGAAAAGGCTAGAGACAATTTGTACCTTTATCCTAATGATGACATTAATATTGGATTAGTGGAGGGGTTACAAAAATTAGAAGTTAATATTAGTGGACAATTAATAGGAGAGTTATGACATTATTAGAATGTATGCATATATATGAATGTGTTTATATGTATGTATGCATGTGTTTTATGTATGTATGTATGCGGTTTGGAGGGCATTTTTGGAAGAAATGTTTTAACATGCCAATCCACTTTTATAATAGTATTAGATTTATTTTCCATTGAAAAAAGACAAAATATGTTCACAATTTATGTATACTTTTCCTACACCATACAAAACTTTAGGATATATTTCGTGCGTTAACAGCCCGTTACTTTTTTAAGTCTTTAACAACCTTATCTAGTCCCAGATATATTTAAAAAAAGTTCGGCCCAAGTTGCTAATTTGTCTTTCTTAGACCGCCCCCAAAATTGAAAGGCACCGGTCTAATTAGAAGGAAAATAACGGGTCAGATTCGGACAAGCCCAGCCCGTTTAAATTTTTATAGGATCGCTTTGTCGTCACACGCTTTACGCGTGGCGTTCAGGCAGCGCGTTATCGGGCGCAACTCTCCTACATATAAGAGCATCTCCAATAATGATCTTAGATTTTCTTTATATTTGAGGAGCAAATCTCTCATCCTAGGAAATAGGAAGCCAAATAATGAGTAAGTGCTCCAACAATGCTCCCCAAATGGTTCCTATCTCATGTCCTAGACTAAATATAGGGAATAGGAGGGGAAAAAAATTACTCCAACAATGGTCCTTATGTTGAGACTAAATATAAGAAGTCATTTCTTACCTTTGATTTGGAATACCAAATCACAAGCCCAATATTTAGTCTTCGTTATAGGGAGCTTGTTGGAACCAAACTTTCCCGTCATACTCCCTAAATTTACTCAAGGATATGAGATAGGGAGGCTCGATGCTCTAAGTCGCCTGAACGATTGCCTCCTCATTTTCAAATCACACAGCTCTTGAACGTTGGATGAGGTGCAATTAGGATTTAGTTTTCTCACTTTTAGGGTTTTTCTTTGATCGCATATTGGGGTTAGGGTAGTAATGATTTGATCCGTTGATTATGGCAACAAGATTTGGAGATTTGGACAACGTAGCGGCAGTTGTCAGTGTTTTTTTTTTTTTGGGTGGTGGTGGTGGTTGTTTTTGTTGATGATGAAAAAATAGTCAGCGAGTTATTTTCCTTTCTTGCTTGATTATTTGGGGAAATTGATATGAAGAAAGTTTCTAAATAAACTCATTCCTAATTTTGTTCTCATCAATTTGAGGGTTTTATTTTCGACAGCAGGCTGCAATTTGGGAAGGAATGATTCATTTCTTATGGTGCTGTGGGAGTAGAATCTTCGTCTTTGAGCAATTTACAATTTTGTATTGTTTGTTGATTTACTCCAATTATGAGCTGGATATGATTTTCTATGGAGTCTGGTGTTGCTGTCCAGCCTGTCCTATTAAAAAGGTTATTTATTTTCCTCCCCTTAAGTCTTAATTATGGATTTTTGTTAGTTGGATACTTGTTCTGCATGTATTTCTAATTCCTTTTTCTTGATTATTTCACCATGCCATCACCATTTCTTTCATTCAAAATGTTGAATTGTTGCAGTACTTTATGACCTCAAAAATTTTATGTGGACCTAGGATTGAGTCCTCATCGTGGAATTGCAATGTATTTGTTCCCAAATCAATTCTTTTTGTTTCTATTTTTGGTTTTATTTCTTATATATCTCCTCTGAAATTAAGGTGTAAATCTCTGTTACAAATTAAATAATATGCAAAAATGCATTAACTAAACTTCTGTGCGCCAACAGTACAGAATCACATAGTGTAAGTATGTATTGTTGTTTTGTCCAATCAGTATTGATTGTGTGGTTTCAATGACATGTTTGAATGATGCTTCTTATACTTCACCTGTTAGTTAAGTGGAGTTGTTGTGTTTGATAGTGTTTTTTAAATTGTACTATGTTGATAATATTTGATCTTTATTCCTCTCCCCTATTTCATGCTTTCAGGTTTCTTGAGGAAGAAAATTGTGTTATCGTTGCGTTGGAAGGCTACAACCACAAGCTGCTAGAGTTAACAAAACCAAACAGCAACATTTTGGTATAGTTTCGGATTATATGCTCAACCTTGAAATTCAATCGGTAAGAGATGCTTCTTATACTTCACCAGTTAGTTTAGTGGAGTTGTTGTGTTTGATAGTGTTTTTTAAATTGTACTATGTTGATAATATTTGATCTTTATTCCTCTCCCCTATTTCATGCTTTCAGGTTTCTTGAGGAAGAAAATTGTGTTATCGTTGCGTTGGAAGGCTACAACCACAAGCTGCTAGAGTTAACAAAACCAAACAGCAACATTTTAACTTAATTTTAAGGTTTTAGCAGAAAACCCCCCGAAGGGCGTAAACCACAATACTCACCGGTGAAATATCAGCCTGTGTAATTTTGCCCCATAAAAACCCATAATTTTAAGGTTTTAGCAGAAAATCCTCCAAAGGGCATAAACCACAATACTCACCGGTGAAATATCAGCATGTGTAATTTTACCCACCCATGTGAAAATTGTGCTTAATGCTGTTTGGTGGGTTCCCTGATAAAATCTTAGAACTAAAGGAGGTTTTAACCCTAATTTGAGGGGGGTTCCTAATATTTTGAAAGTTATGGTGGGTTATATGATAATCGTCCAAGGTTAGGGGGTTTCTGATATTTTGTCATGTCTTTTTTGTACTCTTTACTGATATAAGACAGATTGTTCTTATCTATTCCATGTTGTTTGATTTCTGTGTTGCAGATGATTTGCTATGCAGTTTGGTGGTGTTGTCTTCTGAAAGAAGGTTAATTATTTCCCTCCCTTTTTTATTTAACGGATTTGGACATTTGATATCATTCTGTTTGTGTTTCACATTTCTAATTTCCAATTTTTGTTCATTTCTTTATGACATTAACATTTTTTTCTTTCCAATCACTGAATTGTAGTACTTGATGACCTGTAGCAGTCTCGTGCTTTGTTTTTCTAATACGACTTGGGGGAAGTCCTTGTCACGGAATTGCAATAGTTGTGTTCCCTTGATCAACTTTTTTGTATCTGTTTTCAGGCTTATTTCTTATATAATTTCATTCCAAATAAAGGCGCAACTCTCTGTTACGAGTTACACAGTTTGTAAAATGCCTAGACTAAAGTTCTGCTCCTATAGTACAGTAGCACATAATGTAAAATTGTGGTTTTGTCCAATCAATACTGATTACTTAGTTTCAATAACATGTTTGAATGATGCCTTTTATACTTCACCTATTATTTTAATGGGGTCGTTGTGTTTGATAGTGTTTCTCAAACTATACCAGGTTCATAATATTTGATCTTGATTCCTCTTTCCTATTTCATACTTTCAGGCTTCCTTTTGGAGGAAGAAACTTGGAGTATTATTTCATCAGAAATCTACAAGCTGTTCTAGTTATCAAAACCAAGCTATGGAAATGTTTGTATGGTTTGGGATTTATATTTCATGCTGTTCAACCTTGAAATTTAATTAGTAAGTGATGCATGTTTTGAAATCTGTCTTTTTGGTATACTTTACTGATATAAGAGAAATTATTGTTCTCTATTCCTTCTTGTTTGATTTCTGTGCTGCAGATGATTTGCTATGTAGTCTGGTGTTGCTATCTTCTGAAAGATGGTTAATTATTCTACCCCTTTGTTTTTTATTTTGGACATTTGATATTTATTTTGTTTGTGTTTCAGATTTCTAATTTCTGGTTCTTGTCCATTTCTCTATGCCATTACCATTCTTTCTAACTAGCACATTAAGTTATATGATAGTCTTATATTTCATATATTAGTTTGATAATGATTTAATTTATCCAATTTTATTATGGACCTCTACATATAAAATGTAGAACAATTTTTCAAAATAGGCCGATTTAGTTTTTTATTTTTCAAAATCGACCGTTTTTTTTAATTTATCAAAATCGACCCGGTTTTGTGATTAGCAGGCTAATCACTATCCTAAATAGTCGGGGTTGCCAACCCCGACTAATTAGGACATTAATTTTTAGGGTTTAAAGCCTTTAATTAGGGTTTAACACCCTCCTAAATAGTCGGGGTTGGTAACCCCGACTATTTAGGATAGTGATTAACCTGCTGATCACAAAACCGGGTCGATTTTGATAAATAAAAAAAACAGTCGATTTTGAAAAATAAATAGCTAAATCGGCCTGTTTTGAAAAATTATTCATAAAATGTAGCTTAAACTGTTATGTAGCAATTAAATTTATCCTTAACACAAATTTGTTGAGTAGTTTCTTAATTGAGGATATATAATTAGAGTAAGTGATTAAAAAATAGGGATATTGCAATTTAATTATGTGTGTATTATCATTTCATGATTTAGAATGTTCTAGAAATAAGTAAGGAAAAAAGGAAAATAAAAGAAAGAAAAGAAATGTTTCTCTTGAGAACTTACAATCTTAATTATATGAGTTCATATTTTATTCTCATGGTATGATTTAGAATCTTCTAGAAGGAACAATGAAAATAAATGAAAGGAAAAAAAAAATCTCTCTTGTGAAATTACCATTTTACCCTCAAATTATATATCCTGGAATGCAAACTTTTTCCAGATTAATTATTTTGTTTCTATTTTCTGCCTTTTTTATTGTACGTTTCCTTCCCAGATAAAGCTGCAACTTGTACAAGCTATATTATATGCAAAATACCTAAGCTAATCTTTTGTGCTCCTACAGTACAGTAGCACTTAATGTGTAAGTGTGTAGTGTGGTTGTGTCCAATCAATATGATTACTTAGCTTTAATAATATATTTGAATGATGCTTCTTATACTTCACCTATTATTTTAATGGAATTAGTGTGTGTGATAGTGTTTCTTACAATATACTGAGTTCATAACATTTGATCTTGATTCCTCTTCCCTATTTCATACTTTCAGGTTTTATTTTGAAATAAGGAAGTTCGGAATATTATTGTGCACAGCCACAAGCTCTTCTAGTTAACAAAACCAAGCTGTGGACATGATTGTATAGATGTTGCTCAACCTTGAAATGCAATCAGTGATTCATGCATGTTCTAAAGCTTTGTCTTTTCCGTATTCTTTATTGATATAAAAGAAATGATTCTGGTGTATGCCTTCCTTTCTGATTCAAGCCAATGATGAGTGAATCCTGATTTTCATTTTTTTATGATTATAAATTTTTCTGAATTTACTTTTTGATCAGTCTTTCATTTTGTCCTATTTATATGGTGTATTATTTCATAGGACCTTAAGTTTTCAGGAGTATAATGGTGTTATTATGTAAGAAATGTTAAAAGATTATTGGAGTATATGTGTCACTATTAAAGGAAAATTCAATTATATGAAAAGTATCAATTAGTTATAAAAAAAACTCTTCAAATAATCCGTTGTAAATGTGTGTGCATTCACACTATTATTGAATCTGACTATATCAAGTTTTATGTTGATAATCTGTGATATTTCATTAAGTTAGCTTGATATTGCATCAACCTTTACTGTGCAATTAACAGAGTCATGTTGAAATCTTTTAGATTTGTTTTGCTTTCCTTATTTGGGACCTGTCTGGGCTCTAATTAAAATTTTCTTTTAAAAAAATAGATAACATTAGTAGTTTTTTCCACTGTATTCTGATGGAACCTTATGGACTTCGTGCTGGATAGATACTTATTTCTAGTGCTGGAATAAAAGAGTTGAAAGTATGAGATCTGAGAAGAGTCAATTAAGATTCAACTTACTAGGTTTCATGCAATGAGTTACATGGAATGGTATTTTTTGAGTGTCCATTAGATTTCTGCATGATCTCAATTCTCAAATTATCTTTTTCATGTAAGTAATTTTATCAAAACCGTGTAGGCTCCTGCATCAATGCTTATTTCCGTAATATACTTATTTTCAATTAATATTCCATTTTTGGTTTTGCTCTACAGGTTTGCAGATTGCATGATTCCTTCTCTGTATAAACTTTTACAACTGTCAATAATACCTTCTGATGAGCAATAAGCCAAATTATTTTTACAGGTATGTCTTAAACTTTTTTATTTCAGATACGAACTTTTGGCTGCCAATCTATAGTGGATGAAGAAAAATGTTCAATTTAGTTTGCAACAAATAGCTGGCTGGTCATGATCAAATTTCTCTTGGTATCCATAGGCTTTAAGAAATAACAAAGAGCTGGCTGGTCATGATTAAATTTCACTTCATATCCATAAGCTTAGAACTGGAACAAGAAAAGCCCTTCAGAATCTAGCTTCTTTATTTATGTAACTAAGAATCCTATGAAGCATAATTTGAGTGCGATGAGATCATTCTGTCACATTTTTCTTCTTTATCAAATTTTGTTTCTTCATATGACGGAAGAATTCTAGAATGTAAGACAATTAATTGAAAACTTTGATAGATTAAATCTGTAACAAAATGCGAAGATTGTATTCGAAATATCATAGCAAATATTTGATCTCTCCATGCATTTTCCCCCTTCAATACAGGAGTGATCATCAGCACCGAAACATATATTAAGAAAGAGGACCTGACAAGCTGGTCTGCTCTCATTAAGTCAAGCATATTTATTGACAGTATTGGCGTAGGACAGGTTGTAAAGTGCTATCAGGTATTAGTTATCTTGGTGTGTTTCTTTTCACTTTCCATTGGTTTAATGATGCTTCTTTCATTTCTATCTTGTACCAGAGATTTACTTCTGATATGAACAACAGAAGCTGAAAATTGATTTGCACTGTTCTTTCTGAGAAAAAGTCTATGGGGCATTATTTGGGTTGTTTATGAGAATAAGAAGTTTAGCACAGTATTTGGAGAAATCAGTCTGACTGATTGGACGCTAACGTATATTATGCTATGACTAATGCTGTCACTAGAACAAGCAAGCCTTCTATCATTTTTGCTATATTGTTTCCTGATTTTACAATTAGCTTATTTTTGTCTAGTGTAAGACTTGAATCTTTAGAAGTGAAATCTAGCTATTATTGCAAAATTATGAAATCAGAAACACCAAGCCATGAAACCTAATCTAGTTGTTCTATAGAGACTATATTTTGTAAGATTTTATATTTTTCTTACGTAGATATGTTTGTTTGTTTTCTATAGTCATGTCTTCTGCTTTTCTTATCTGACGTGGAATATCGTGTATCAGATAGTGTAAGGAAAATGAAAAGGATAGAGCATGATCTTCTATTCCGCCCACTTAAAGTATAGGTGTCGCTATACTTAACAAAATGGCAGGTGATGGTGGCGATCAAGAGGTGACCAGGATTGGCTAGTCTCTCCCCAAGGAGACATGTGAGATTCATTAATGGAGAACTCTCCATTCAAAAGTCTCTCTCACAAATATTGCCTCCTCTTTTGCCACGTGGGCAAGAGTCGTCTCGGCCCATCTATTAGCAACAACACCCTTTCGCCGCTGCCTCTTCCAAACCCTTTGCATCCTTCCCTAAAAAAAACCTAACCCCACCTCCGCCGCCCCCAAACAATTCACATCCTTTACTGAACTCTTCAAACATTCCTCTATCTCTGAGCGAGAGAAAGATCTTCTTCCCCTCCCAGATCCTAAGGAGATTCTCTCCAACCAAGGTTGGACTATAGTGGTTTGCAAGAAGAAAGTCCCGAAATCTAGTTCTTTCTTGGAGGCTCCTCCACCCACTCATCCCAAAAGGTGTTATCTTTGTGGCAACCATAACCATATGGCGAGATCCTGCAGCCTGGGTACTTTCAAATGCTTCAGATGCAAGCAGCTAGGGCATACTTCTCGTGTCTTCATCTCTGCCCTTAGCCCTGCTCCATGCAGCCCCCCGCCAGCTACGATCCACATCACCCACACCTCTACCTTAGTCAAAGATAAAATACTCAAGCTTTCCGTTTTTGGCATCCTCTCCTTAAGGATGGGTTCTCCCTCCATTCCAGAGATTAAGAAAATGCTTGAGTATCGTTTTAACATCAAAGAATGAGATTTTCAGATCCTACGAGCATATGATAAAAAACTTCATTGAATTTCCCTCCATTGAGCTTTGGGATCAAGTTATCCTCATGGGGGGTACATTGACATGGGCTCCTTCGGTGGGACATTCCGCCGATGGACAGAAACTCAAGGTCTCCAAGTCTTACCAAAGTCAGAACTTTTCTGGATCAAACTTTTAGCCCCTTCATCTACGGGATAGAGATTTTATCTCTTCATTGCTCAAAGAGTTCGGGGAAGTCTTCGCTTGCTCCAACAACATTACGTATATGGAGGATATCGATACTTGCAAAGTACTCATCAAAGCCAAAGCTCCCAAAGACATCCCCAAATCTATCCCCTTTACATCTCCCCAATAAGCGAATGGCTCTTGGAAGGCAATTTTGCTATTTTGCTACATGGGAAACCCATAGCAGAAGAGGCCCTCAACTCCACCAGCAGCACCAAATTCCTCCTACATGAAGGCGATTCCTCCACCCAATTCTCTTAGAAGGACCTCATGCGATTATCGCTGGATTGGGACTCTGAGGTGCGTAGAACTATCTCATCTGACACTCCACTAGAGGAGCAGCCCTCATTGAAGCAGCCTTCGTATAACGACGTGAAGGTCATAAAGGTCATTGATCAGGTTTCAAATGCGACAAGAAAAGAGGCTCGTGAGAAGGAGCCTACCCCCTGTTTTCGTCGAAAGTTGATTTTGCTGTGGAATTCATTATATCTTTGTTTGATTACAACAAATTCAAAGAAATAGTCTTTTTATAAGACCTCTTTTACACAACAAAGAGAAAATTACAACTCTTGAGAAAATAACACAGAAGTTGTTTATCAAATCATGTTTTGTGGGACTTTGCCTGTGTCGGGAGCGCTTTAACTCGTGGACCGCCGAATCACAGATCGTGAAGGGGGCTTAATGATTCTTTCTTCGTTTATCGAAGTGAGAATTTGAAACGAAGATCTTATCAAAGTAAGATAGTCGTTCTTCTTAAGATCAAGTCAAAGCTCGAATCTCAAGGGAATCCAAGAACAATAGTGTCTGCTCTCTCTCTGCTCTAAATTGCTCAATAATGTGCTCGATCCTCGTCAGAAATGACCCTAGGGGGGTATTTGTAGCCTCTGGGGTATTATTTACAAAAACTCAACAAAATAACATGTTAAGGCGGCGAGCGAGACAGATTTTACTGTCTCGGGTTCCGAGACAGTAAACACTATCTCGGAAAACCCAACTGCACAGTGGTTTCTTCAGTAACTGCCTTCCCACGTCTCAAACTCCGTTATTTTGACAGTTATCCACGTGATTCTCGCCCATGATGTTTTCCATGTCCTTGGCAGTTAATGAACACGTGTACGGCAGTTATCAAGGTGGTTTTTTACCATTTCAACACTGTCTCGCTGGCGAGACAGTAAACACTGTCTCGCACAGCGAGACAGTAATCTCTTTGATTTTTTGGATGACTTCCTTTTGAGCTGTATTTGGATATCTTTCAGCATTTTTTGACGCCTACAGATACCCCCTCCAAAGGATTTCAGACTCATTCTTGTATAGAGGAGTCTGGGATACTTTGGATAAGATAGATTTTACTTACGATCTCTTCAATACTTGGTTGAGTAGATCGTGTAGAGGAATCCATAAAATGGCTTCGGCTCTTCATCCTTTAGCCTATTCAATTCTTTGTAGAATAGCTAATACTCTTTCAGTACTGCGTTTATCGTTCGACCGTTATCGAGATCTTGAATCGAAGTTGGTATCTCTTTGACTTTTATCACCAAATTGATACTTGTATGTCCCTCGAGAGTTCGTCAGGTTATCCTTAGGAATATTCAGAATAATATTCTCTAGAAACTGCCTGTCGAATGTAGGAAAACAGTTTAGACTCGTGTACCTATTGGAGTATTCTGGTCTCTTTTTTGTTGGTAGAGGTGAACCCGATAATGGAGAGAAAGAATTTTATATTCTATCTCCTGGTCTCTTGTTTGTTGGTAGAGATGAATCCGAAATCGGAGAGGAAGAATTTTATATTCTATCCCCTGGTCTCTTGTTTGTTGGTAGAGATGAACCCGAAATTGGAGAGGAAGAATTTTATATTCTATCTCCTAGGTGTAAAAGAAACTCAAAGTGGGATCTCCACTTAAAGAATCTGGACGGGTTTGAATAATCTTAACTGTCATAAGGTTTGATTATTTAACTGAAAGTGGACCTCTCGTTCATGGAATGAATCGAGAAGAGATTTTGTTTGTGGTCCTAACTGTAGTAAGGTTTGACCAAGTGGGAGTTTTGAGACGATCCTAACTGTTTAAAGGTTTGATCGTTCAATTTGTGAACGTCTCGTTTATGGAAGGAATCGAGAGGGGATTTTGGTTTTGGTCATAACTGTTTAAAGGTTTGACCAAATAGGGACTTGAGACGATCCTAACTGTTTAAAGGTTTGATCGTTCAATTTGTGGACCTTTCGTTCATGGAAGGAATCAAGAGGGGATTTTGGCTTTGGTCCTAACTGTTTAAAGGTTTGACCAAATAAGAATTCGAGACGATCCTAACTGTTTAAAGGTTTGACCAAATAGGGACTTGAGACGATCCTAACTGTTTAAAGGTTTGATCGTTCAATTTTTGGACCTCTCGTTCATGGAAGGAATCGAGATGGGATTTTGGTTTTGGTCCTAACTGTTTAAAGGTTTGACCATATGGGAGTTTGATACGACCCTAACTGTTTAAAGGTTTGACCGTTCAATTTGAGTAGACCTCTCGTTCATGGAAGGAATTGAGAGGGGATTTTGGCTTTGGTCCTAACTATTTAAAGGTCTGACCAAATAAGGGTTTGAGACGATCCTAACTGTTTAAAGGTTTGATCGTTCAATTTGAATGGACCTCTCGTTCATGGAAGGAATCGAGAGGGGATTTTGGCTTTGGTCCTAACTGTTTAAAGGTTTGACCAAATAGGGGTTTGTGAGGGAAGATTGATCTAAAGAGGTGATCGAATCTCATCTCAGCAAAAGAGTATTCGGAAATCACCGTAGGGATGTAGTGTTTATCACTTTGTTTGTAATGATCGGGTTATCCCTAAGAAAACTACATATAGAATTCTTACGAGAACTTCCCGTTACATGAACCATCCACCCCAGCTTTCTTCGCGAAACTGGGTCTAACATCATGTTGAGTTATATGACCGGGTTATCCTTAAGAATATTACATGTAAAAATTCTCCAGGAACTTCCCGTCAAGAGTAGGAAACAGTTTAGACTCATATACCTATTGGAGTATCGAGGAGCAGTTTATATTCGTATACTCTTTGGAGTGAGGGGAAACAGTTTATACTCGTGTACCCAATGGAGTTGGAGTCGTCTTTACTTGGCTTGTTTCGCCGTTATGACGCCGGAGTCAATTAAGGCTTGGATTTTGTTTTTTAGTCCAAAGCAAATCTCGGTGGGATGAAGAACTCTTCTGTGGTACGCACAGTAGTTTGGATCCGTAATCCTCTTGGCTCCCTCCTGATCTTTGATAGGTGATAGCTCAATTTTATCATTGGCGAGGAGGTATTTTAATATGGCTGGAGCTTCATCATTTTTGAAAGAATACTCCTTTTGAAACTTTGGATCGAGAGTCGCGTTCCCAGCGATTATAGATGTCGTCGGTCGGCTTCTCTCAGCTTTCTTTCTTTTAAGAAAGTGTTCAGCTTGTTCGCCACGTAGTTTTAACTCTTTCCAAGTTTTGGATGGTACGACCCCCAGGGCTTCCAGGACATCGATAGAGAGATTATTGTGGCATGTTTGCAGAATGAACTCCTCTGTAACAGGATCTCTGCAATTCATTGCCTTGTTACGGAAGCGCTTGACAAAATTGTCGACTGATTCTCTGTCTTTTTGCTTCTCATCTAAAAGGGTTCCTATTGATACTTCGGTGTCATCATCGAAGAAATTACTGAGGAACAAACTTTATATGTCATCCCAGCAATTGATGCTCCCTGGCTTGAGACGTCGGTATCAATCGAAGGCGGGCCCACAAAGGGTGCCAACGAATGACCGGACCATTAAAGCCTCATTTCCAGAGATCATGCCCAAATGAGACTTGAAATAAATCAAGTGTTGGGTAGGCGAGCTCTTCCCATCAAATGGTGTGAAGTTAATCAGATTGAACTTTGTCGGGTACGGTATTGAATCCCATTCTCTTGGATAGGGACACGGAATACCCGTCTTCTTCACTTCTTGATGATTTTGTTTTCAAGCTCTTGCATCTTCTTGTCCTCGTCTATGTCTTCATTCGAAGGACGTTGAGGAGAATGAGTTAGACCACCCCCTGTAAGAGGTGCCATTGAACCACCCCCAATCTCGTTATTGGGAGGATCCGTTAGACTACCCCCAGCGTTATTGCTATTGGGAGGTGTATCAGCCATAATGACTTCATCCACTTCTGGATCACTGTCATCTATAACATTTTGAATGTGGCGACTGGATTCAGGAGGTTGAGACCGTTGAGCTAGCAATTCTTTCATTTATTAGATAGCCAACTTCATCTCTGTCTTCATTTCAGCTCTAATTTCTTCACGTTGTTTGGCTAGAGCTTCTTGAAGTATTTGAGCGAACTGATCAGAGGTGATTGTGAGTACTTCTCTGGTTTGTCCTGTGCTAGATATTGTATCATCAAAAGCGATTGCAGAATAAGTGTCCGAGAGTTCATCCTTCGAGGACATTC
Source organism: Asparagus officinalis (assembly GCF_001876935.1). Taxonomy (NCBI): domain Eukaryota; kingdom Viridiplantae; phylum Streptophyta; class Magnoliopsida; order Asparagales; family Asparagaceae; genus Asparagus; species Asparagus officinalis. The sequence goes on along the minus strand of NC_033797.1, from coordinate 29,620,335 downwards.
CTTCTTGCATTTTCTTGTAATCTCTATGTCTAATAGCTGTTAACTGGAGTCGAGACATCCGTTGGGCAATTCTTAAATTGACTTTTCCTCTCGGGGAAAAGTCGGGATTTGATTCACTTGAATGCCGCTTAGATTTTCCTTTATCAGTCATGTTGATGGTGACTTCTGGGAATTCGTCATCTTGGATAGCTGGTCTTCTCTTGTGAAAATGTCTCGGCTTAGGCTTCGATATTTTGGTGAAAAGACTGTGAAATACTGAGGCTCTTCGTGGGATGGCTTCTCGTTTTGCATAAATATATTCCGACAATACTACTCTAATGAGTCGTGCACAGGAACAATGAGAGCTTATTTCTCGAATAGTTCTCTTTCGAAATTTATTCACACCCCCAACTTGATAATACGATTGATCGGTATGATTGCCAAAAAATCGTATCGTCTGTTGGCATGACCTCTCAGGTATGACGATGTATTTTGGTGAATGCGTCTTTTTCTGGGGGTGTAAAACCTTGTTGGCATTCTCAGGACAAATTATTGTCTTTGAGCGATCCAAGGTTATGTCGGGAGTCGCACGTTTAGAACCACCCCCTTATGGGTATGGAGTCTTAACGGGCTCCGAATGCTGATTTTGCTTAAGTCCAAACTTCGGAATCCAAACTTTGTAGAATTTTGGTGGTTCTTTGGCCACCGTTTTCTTGTTTCTTTCTCGTCTTTGTTGTAAGAGAGCACGGGCATAAGCAGCGTTTGCACGACGCTTTTGTATACGTTCTTTGAGGGTTGAGCGAGCCCTCTTGACTAAAGTCCATTCATCCATCGTTAGTTTAGCAGAGATATGAGTAATTGGTTGTTGAGACAACTGAACCACTCGATGCCTCCTCGACTCTAGGTCCGCGTGATAACGAACCCCGTCGGTTTGTTCTAAGGCCTTAGCTATTTGACGAGCGCGGCGCTGACGTTGTCTCTGACGAGCCCTCTTCGTCAGTGCCGCTGGGCTTTGATTCAATGACTCTTTAACTAGATAAGAGTCATTGTGAGCAGAGGTATTGCGAGTAAAATCCATAGCAACAATCAGGCGAGAATCTTCATTTTGTGCCTTCTTTGGCATGTAGGTCTTCCTCAATTGTGAGATCCTCTTGTACTTGCGAGACAATGAAGATCTTGAAGAGGATGATGAGAGATATTCCTCAAATTTGGTTTGGTCGAATTCGTATTCGACCATGGATTCAACTGGAATCTTGATCAGCTGCGACACGACGGTCTCGGCAGAGAGACCGTTGGCTCCCACTGTGGTCGCCAGTTTGTTTTCGTCGAAAGTTGATTTTGCTGTGGAATTCATTATATCTTCATTTGATTACAATAAATTCAAAGAAATAGTCTTTTTATAAGACCTCTTTTACACAACAAAGAGAAAATTACAACTCTTGAGAAAATAACACAGAAGTCGTTTATCGAATCCTGTTTTGTGGGACTTTGCCTGTGTCGGGAGCACTTTGACTCGTGGACCGCCGAATCACAGATCATGAAGGGGGCTTAATGATTCTTCCTTCGTTTATCGAAGTGAGAATTTGAAACGAAGATCTTATCAAAGTAAGATAGTCGTTCTTCTTAAGATCAAGTCAAAGCTCGAATCTCAAAGGAATCCAAGAATAATAGTGTCTGCTCTCTCTCTGCTCTAAATTGCTCAATAATGTGCTCTCTGATCAGCCCCCTTTAAAAATCGATCTCGGGGGGTATTTATAACCCCTAGGAACAGTTAGAGGAAAATGAGCTCGCGAGACAGCATTTGCTGTCTCGGAAAACCCAATTGCACAGTGGTTTCTTCAGTAACTGCCTTCTCACGTCTCAAACTCCGTTATTTTGACAGTTATCCACGTTATTCTCGCCCACGATGTTTTCCACGTCCTTGGCAGTTAATGGACACGTGTACGGCAGTTATCAAGGTGGTTTTTGACCATTTCAACACTGTCTCGCTGGCGAAACAGTAAACACTGTCTCGCTGCGAGACAGTAAACACTGTCTCGCTGGCGAGACAGTAAAAGACTGTCTCGCTGCGAGACAGTTGTTTTCGTCAAAAGTTGCCTTCATCATTGATTTCATTAGAAACTTCAAATGTTACAAATGAAATTCAAATAACGAAAATAAAAATTACAACTTTCTTGAAAATAAACGCAAGATCTGTTTATCGTCTCTTGCTTGCGTGAGTCTTTGGCCTGTGACGGGGACGTCGATATCCGTGGACTACCTGGCAATCAGATCTGATCCAGAAAAAATCGGGCAGAGCTTCGTCGATCCGCGAGGGGATCTAGAAACTTGAAGCGCCTATCTCGGCTAAAGCGAGATATTTGCTCTTCTTAGGATTACCGGCGAAGGGTAATGCTAAGGAACGGACACGGGTGATGAAGACCTCTCCTGTGTTGAAGCGCTCGACCACTCTTCACTGCAGCAGGGCTTCGCCAACTCTCCAAAAATCCAGATCCTCCAAAAATGAGGCCTAAGGCTCCTATTTATAGGCAATGAGGGCACCTAGGGCATTGGGACACCCCTGGGGTGTCTCAGAAAATCCGAGACACCCCTGGGGTGTCTCGGAAAACCCGAGACACCCCTGGGGTGTCTCGGAATTTCCGAGACATTCCGTTGAGGTGCATTCGTCCGCTTCCGCTGTAAATTCTTCGTCCGAACTCGGATTTTAGTGATTCGAAGTGCGTTGGAAGTCTGACGAAGAGTTTTATCAGCTCCAATGGTTGGATTATCTGTAGAATGAACGAGACACGAAGGGCGTTGTTCTTTTCGTAACATCGCGGGGCTCTCGATTAGCCTGTGCCTTCGTTATCCCGAAATTCTGTCAACTCATGTAGTTCGTCGATTCACTTTAATCGTTCATCGACGTCAATCGAACTCCTGTGGATCGGATAGTGACGTTCTCGATTCACTTTAATCGTTCATCGACGTCAATCGAACTCCTGTGGATCGGATAGTGACGTTCATCGTCGATCTTTAACACTGAACCGTTTGTGGAGACCTATAGGCGATTTTCGATGCCTACAGATACCCCCTCCAAAGCGTTCCGGACTCGTTTCTTTTATAGAAGAGGCTGGAATACTTTGGATGTGATTGGTCTAGCCTTCAGTCGGCGTAAGGACCTGTAGTTAGCTTCAACTCTTGGCTCCTTCGATTTTCGATCTATTCAATGCTTTGACGAATAGCCGAAGTTCTTCCGGCGCTGCGTTTATCGCTTGGCCGTCGTCGGAGTCTCGAGTCTACAGCTGATGAATTGAGTTTGGCTCGTGTCACTGAGTTGACTTTGAACTACCTCTGTCACATTGTGTTGACTTAGGGTTTCGGATCGTTAAACGTTGACTTTGGTCGCAACGCGTTGACTGGCGTTGACCTAGGGTTACGCGTTGACCGGCGTTGCCCTTGGGGTTTCGAATCGTCAAACGTTGACCTTGGTGGATTTCGAATCTTCGACCGTTGACTTTGGTCGCAACGCGTTGACTGGCGTTGACTTAGGGTTACGCGTTGACCGGCGTTGACCCTAGGGTTTCAAATCGTCAAACGTTGACTTTGGTCGCAACGCGTTGACTGGCATTGACCTAGGGTTACGCATTGACCGGCGTTGACCCTTTTGATCGCAACGCATTGACTGGCGTTGACCTAGGTTTACGCGTTGACCGGCGTTGACCCTAGGGTTTCGAGTCGTCAAACGTTGACTTTGGTCGCAACGCGTTGACTGGCGTTGACCTAGGGTTACGCGTTGACCGGCGTTGACCCTAGGGTTTCGAAAGTCGAATGTTAATTTTTTGGTCGCAACGCGTTGACTGGCGTTGACCTAGGGTTACGCGTTGACCGGCGTTGACCTTAGGGTTTCGAATCGTCAAACGTTGACTTTTGTGGATTTCGAATCCTCGACCGTTGACTTTGGTCGCAACGCGTTGACTGGCGTTGACCTAGGGTTACGCGTTGACCGGCGTTGACCCTAGGGTTTCGAATCGTCAAACGTTGACTTTGGTCGCAACGCGTTGACTGTCATTGACCTAGGGTTACGCGTTGACCGTCGTTGACCCTAGGGTTTCGAATCGTCAAACGTTGACTTTTTATACTCGTACGTTTACTGGAGTATACACAGTTTAAGTTCTTAAGGTATTGGAGTACAGTGGTCCCAAGTGTCGGAGTTGCAGGACCAACTATGAAAGTTGATTCCTCTGCACGTGTGGATCTTATCCCTAAGTGATTGGATGTTCGAGTTACGAGACCAACTGACGGAGCTGATGCGTCAATGACTCGTATTTATAGAATTTTTGGCAAATTCTCAGCCATCAACGGGTTTGATGAGCCTTTACCGACTACCGTTTGAGTCGGGCTAGCATGCAGATTGTTTAGATCCGTTCTGCACATAACGTTGTGCTAAAAGAGTTAACTCTTTTAGTACTACGACATTAAATACGTAGACTTCGTCTTTCTCACGGGAATAGACTACCCGGCAACGCGTGTTAGGCGCTGACTTATCCTTACTTAGGATTCAGGATAAAAATCCCCAGACTCGGATTCTGGTGTCTTCTTCAATCGGTAAAAGACTAAACCGGCAACGCGTGTTAGGCGTTGACTTATCCCTTCTTAGGCTTCGGGATGAAATTCCCCAGACTGGAATTCTGATGTCTTCTTCAATCGGTGAAAGACTAAACCGGCAACGCGTGTTAGGCGTTGACTTATCCCTACTTAGGCTTCGGGATAAAATTTCCCATGCATAAAAGGCATGGATTATGGTGTTATTAACAACAATCTGCCACAATGTTGAATATGTGGTCTTTTGTCCTTTTTACGGTCAAAGACTAACCGGCAATGCGTGTTAGACATAGACTTTGGGATTTTTGGCAAACCCCCAGCCATCAACAGGTTTGATGTGCCTTTACCGATTACCGTTTTAAATCGGGCTATCATGCGGATTGTCTGACTCCGTTCCGCATGTAACGTTGTGCTAAGAGAGTGAATTCTCTGAGACTTTGTGCTATGATTTCGAATACATAGGCTTCGTCTTTCTCACGGGAATAGACTACCCGGCAACGCGTGTTAGGCGCTGACTTATCCTTACTTAGGATTCAGGATAAAAATCTCCAGACTCGGATTCTGGTGTCTTCTTCAATCGGAGAAAGACTAAACCGGCGACGCGTGTTAGGCGTCGGCATATCCTTTCTTAGGATTCAGGATGAAATTCCCCATGCGTGTAAGGCATGGATTTTTTTTTATAATAACAACCTGCCACAATGTTGAATATGCGGACAGGTGTTCTTTTTAACGGTTAAGAACTAACCGGCAGCACGGGTTAAGCGCAAACTTATCCCTGCTTAGGTTTCAGGATATAATACCCCAAAATCGAACTCTGGTGTCTTCTTCTTCGGAGAAAGACTAAACCGGCAATGCGTGTTAGGCATTGACTTATCCCTACTTAGGATTCGGGATAAAATTCCCTGTACCCGTGAGGCACAGATTTTGGGAGTTAAAAAAGGTGGTGTCTTCTCTTGGGGCAAAGACGAACCCGAAAATGGGAGAGGAATAATTTTATATTCTATCTCCCGACACTGAAGAAGAAGAATTTTATATTCTATCTTCAGCTGGAAAGGAGATTCGGGGTGGGATCTCCACCCCCAGAATCCGGAAAGATGAAACTAGGAGTGGGCCCTCCACTCCGAGAATCGAAAAATTCGGATAATTTTAACCGTCAGAAGGTTTGATTACTGAACTAAAGGTGAATTTCTCGTTTATCGAGAGTGAATTTATGGTTTTGGTCCTAACTGTAGGAAGGTTTGACCAAGCGGGAATTTGAGGTGATCCTAACTGTAGTAAGGTTTGATCACTCGATTTTGAAAGTGGACCTCTCGTTCATTGGGGGAATCGAGAGGGGATTTTGACTGTGGTCCTAACTGTAAGAAGGTTTGACCAATTGGGAGGTTTGAGACAATCCTAACTGTAGGAAGGTTTGATCGCTTGATTTGTGGATCTCTCGTTCATTGGGGGAATCGAGAGGAGATTTTAGTTGTGGTCCTAACTGTATGAAGGTTTGACCAGATTATATCCGGACTCTAACTATGAAAGTTTTGAGTGCACGAACATAGCAGAAGTTTGAATGGATTGAACTTGATAGAATTTGGTGGTCCCACCGTCAATTAGTCTGATCGGTAGGGGACTTAATGTTCATCACTTTGTTCATATTGATCGGGTGATCCCTAAGAGTATTAACATTCTTTCGGGAACTTCCCGTTACACGAATTATCCACCCCCAGCTTTCTTGCAAAACTGGGTGTAACGAGGAGTACGTTATCCTCAATCGCATGTTCAGGTTATCCTTGAGAATATATGATTCTTTAGGAACTTCCCGTTACATAAATCGTCCACCCCCAGCTTCCTCTGCGGAACTGGTTCGGATATTATTCTCAGTTACCTGACCGGGTTATCCTTAAGAATATTAGCGTAATATCCTCCAGGAACTTCCCGTCAACAGTGGGAAACAGTTTAGACTCATATACCTATTGGAGTATGTAGGGAGCAGTTTAACCTCATGCACCTGTTGGAGGATTGAGAAGCAGTTTATACTCGTATACTCTTCGGAGTGGTGCCGTTCTCAACTGGCTTACCTTAGCGTTATGACGCCGGCTTCAACCAAGGTCTGATCCTCCTGTGATATGCGCAGTACTTCGGATCCGCAGTATTGTCAGCTTCCTCCTGATTGACGATAGGTGGTAGCTTGATCTTGTTGTTTTCAAGGAGGGATTCGAAGATGGCTGGAACGTCTTCGTCCTTGAAGGAATACTCTTTTTGGAGTTTTGGTTCCGAAGTCTTTTGCTGCCTTCGGGATTGCTGTTGTGACCTTGATTGTTGAGGCGCCTTTTGCTGCTGCTGTTGCGGTTGCGCTTGCACCTCGAACGTTTGATTCGCGTCCACGGTATTTGCATGTGCTTTTCCTTTACCCTTAGGGACAAAGTTTGGTTGCGGAGCATTATTTGCTATTTGACCCCTTTCCGCCTTCTTCCTTTTAAGGAATCGTTCGGCTCATTCTCCTCGCACCTTCAAGTCCTTCCAGGTCTTTGGTGGCGCCATTCCCATAGCTTCGAGGATGTCCAATGAAAGATTATTGTGACAAGTCTCGAGGATAAAATCTTCACTGACCGGATCCCTGCAGTTCATTGCTTTGTTTCGGAATCTCTTCACGAAATTTTCGACCGTCTCACCATTCTTCTGCTTCTCATCGAATAGTATACCGATTGAGATTTCGGTGTCGTCATCGAAGAAGTTTGTCAGAAACATATCTTCCATGTCGTCCCAACTGCTGATACTCCCGGGCTTGAGACGGCGATACCAGTCGAAGGCTGCTCCGCGAAGAGTGCCGACGAATGACCGCACCATAAGAGGTTCATTCCCAGAAATGATTCCTAAATGAGACTTAAAATATATTAAGTGTTGGGTAGGGGAACCCTTTCCATCAAACGGCGTAAAGTTGATTAAATTAAACTTTGCCGGATACGGAATTGATTCCCACTCCCTTGGGTATGGACATGGTATGCCGGACATTTTTACTTCTTGAGCATTCATCAACGCATTGATTTTGCTCTCCAAGTCCTTCATCTTCTTATCTTCACTCGTACCTGTCTTCGAGTGGCTTCGGGGAGAGGTAACGTGATCTTCTTTCGTATTATCATCCGAGGGACCACCTCCATTGTCGTTGTTGACATGAGGGATATTTATGTTGACATTATTCTCTTCCCGTTCATTCTCATCTTGATTCTGATTATTGCGTCTACTGGGTTCTCCTTGGTGAATTGTCAGTGCCGTAATTTGCTGGTCATGCATCTCTATCATCTGCTGCATGGCCATCTCCATCTCGAACTTGAAACTTTCCTTCTGCTTAGCCAGGGCATCTTCAAGCATCTTGGTTACTTGTTCGGCGCTGATCATGAGTGACTCGTAAGGTTGCCCCGCACTAGACGCCGTGTCATCGGATGCTATAGCCGAGTAGGAGTCTGAATCAGCATCCGACGCCTCCTCTTCCAAAGGAAGTCCCTTTTGCATCCTTTGGTAATTCTTTCGCCTATTGATCCCTGACCGCAATCGAGTCATGCGCTGGGACGCTTCGGCAAGTTGATCTGAGCTAGAGGGTCGTGTCGATTTGCCTCTGCCAGTCATATTAACAGACACTTCTAGGAATTCGTCCTCTTGGCGAACGAACTTCTTCCCACGAAAACGTCTTGGCTTGGAAATCCTCTCGAACACCGAGACTCTCTTTGGGGTTTTAGAACAGCAGCATTCTGACAACACCGCCTTGATGATGTTGGCACACTGACAGTGAGGTTCCGTGTCTTGAGCATCTCTCTTTCGAGACTTACTCGCACCCCCAGCTCTATAGTACAACTCATTAGTTTGATAACTGGAGCAACCTATAGAGTGTTGGCATGACTTCCCAGGTATAACACAATCATCATCAGACGAATGTGTTTCCTTTTGGGGATATGACGCTTTATTAGCATTTTCAAAAGTCGCTCGTTCAAGTTTACGCTTTTGCGAGCGAAAAAACTTAACGGGCTCTTGAACTTCGACACGCAACCCGATGCGGTCGGTAACAGGGGCTTTCCATTTGTTATCTTTTTTGGAGGGATTAACACGACCCCCAGTCTGGTTCGTCATTTGGGGACCTTTCAACAGTCCCAATCGCTCCTTGACAGGTGCTTTACCCCGGTTCTCCGGTAAGGGACCGAGACGACCTTTCAACGGAACTCTGGATCTAGAAGGACCCACGTTCTTACCTGACTCC
>NC_033797.1:29593240-29610538 GCF_001876935.1 Asparagus officinalis | reverse complement strand
TGCGTTTTAGAAGCTCGAAGGAAAGGCGAATACTGACGACTCGTTCAGGGGCCCTAGGAGTCGCTGCCCCTGCTGCGCACCCCCACCGTGGAGGTATATTTCTTTTCACCTTTACGCAATTTAAATATTGTATTTTCGTCCATCCATATGTATGTTCCTATTTTTGCTTGCAGATCCTCGTTTGTATCCTTTGAGGTACCTTCGAGAAGAGCCGGTATCCTCCTTTGAGGGGATCGACGCTAAAAGTAGGCTTGTTTTGCTTTCGACAAACACACTTCATAATACACAGGCGCGCATTTTTACATCATTCCCATACTGTATTGAAAGGCTTTCTGGTATTGCCGTTATAATGCCCGCATACCTCCTTTATACAATATGCGTGGATAGAAAATCGTCACAGCCTGTTATGAGATACGACTATATCTTATTAGAATGAGATATACCGTTGCTTCTAATATTTTAGGATGGACACTTTACACCATTTATGTGTATGCCTCTTTTATCAGTCTGATTTCCTTTCTACCACATTACTGCCTAAATGTGGTTACTGGCCGGAGTAGGCATTGACCCCTCTTATTACGAGGGGGATCCCGATATAATTGAATCCTCTCCCCAGTTTAATCTGAATATAGTGGCAAGTGAATAGAGAATTAATCAGCGAGGTAGTTGTTCGTGCTTCTACGAGCGATTAATCACAGATGCGCCCTTGATCTCGGGCAAGCACTCGACATCAAATGCATAAGGAAGCAGATTTTCTTATTTTGGTGTTCGCGTGAAAGCATCGGCAAGCATTGCTTTCTCGCCAGCCTGCGCAATGGCTTGCCACCCAGAATGGGTCCTCATTCTTATATCTGCCTTTTATTAGTCCCCCGGGATCACTCACTATTACAATTCAGAATTTATCGGTTGCGACTGAGATGTTCTGGAGGTATTGACCAGAAAAATCACGAACACATTCATTGTGGTTTCATCAGGAGGAAGCCACCCCAGGTTCCAGTGAAAGAGCTCATGTGCGGGGCTTCATCCGGGATATCTTAGGACAAGATAACTATACCTCAGATGAGAAGATAGTGCAATGCCAACACCGTGAAGAACCGGGTTAGCGGGCAGCCGGCGCAAAAGTTTAACCCAAAAGATGACTTTTAGCATTGCTATGGATGTGGTCCATTTTCTGGGAGGACAAATGGTGGTGCGACCAGGATGCACCCGATATGTGTTTGAAACGCTTTGGCGCGAGAATTCAGCCAGGAATTAGGTGTTAGTATGTTCCCGATTCGCCCTGCCACATGCATGGCCTACAGAGTAGTAGTGTTAGGTCATTTCCTCTGTTTGTTCGAGACTCTAATAACCGGACACTAATACATTCTTTACAAGAACGCGGGAACTCGGATTACCACTGCATGAAATGATGCCAGGTGTTCTGGTTTGCCTATGGGCGATGTTCCCCTATCAACGAGTTCTTTCCAACTAGCAATCAGCTGAACAAGATGAAAGATAGCTCAACTGCTGACTGCAATGCATTACTTATGCGAATTGACTTGCCAATTATCATATTAAGCCAGTGGGCGAGATGGAGCCAAAAGCCAGAAAGAAATCTCCTCAGCGTCAGCCTTAAAAACAAATTCGCTACTACCTCCTTCAAAGAAACCTGGATGATCGTTCAGCAGATGTTGTGCGGATTAGCTCTCCTTGAGTACGATGAAATTAACCGTCTGTTAGAAGAAACCAACCGCGCAATCTATATACTTCGCGCTCAGAAGAGAATTTTTGCACGGCACTAAGTTCCGCTCTTATTCTGTGCGCAAGCTGGTGTTCCGATTAGCCCTACTGCTCTGCTGGCGGGTTTTCTAGCCTTATGTTTAAAGAATTGGTGTAGTTCCTCATCAGTTCCGCAGATGCGATGCCAAATTGGCAAGTGTTTGGTATCCGCGGCCGTCCAGTAGCTTACAGGATCGCAAATTTCTTTGCTTCCCGCTTATGGTGCTGCCGAATATTCATTAGTGGATTGCGGCAACTCAATCTCCGCGTTTACTCAGGAAGAAAAAGAAACCTTCCGCCAGCCTCGTCCATTCCGGGGAAGTTGCGAGCTACCCTACACTTATCTGATGACTTGGTTAGTACTTTCAGGCCGACCAGATTTAATGGAAGCTCCTGAGACGGCAAAATTTTTAGCATTCCTTTGTTGCCAGAGTCTCGAGAATTGCCAAACTGGCATCAGGCTCGAGAACCGACATAACGAGGCAGTTTAAAATTTCCACAAGTGGTTGGATTCTTCCCCTGCCTTCCCTCAGTTCTTCGGGTACCTACAATAGCTACTTTTAGTAGATGCAAGACCCCAAGACAGAATCGCACTATCTTGGATGTCGGGTTGCTTCAGAGTGGTTGTATGAATATTCGGACCTGCGATATCTGTTCTCAGACGTAAGGGATGTAATCCTCTCTCTTTCTTGTGAATTTTTGAGTGATCCTCTATATGCTTGGGATATCTATTAGCATTTTTTGACGCCTACACCGCCTTATGTGCTTTTTTATAAATAGTTATTTATAAAACTCATATTATCAATTTGGCAACATATATAGCTTGATAATATTACCCACCTCAATGCGTAGGCTTAGTGCTAGTTGGCCTTCTATGGAGAAACATGTCATGTAAAGCGTATGATGGAAAAAGTATTCTGCAAACAACAATGGATTGTGTAGACAAATAGACACAAATTTGCAATGCAAGTCATGGTCAAAGAAAGGAGTACATAGTGGAGGATAATGTATAAAAACTAGTTTTGAGAAAGTGATAACGGGAAATCATAAGAAAATGCAATCGGTGATGTATTTCTGGTCACATATTCATGTTTGTGTACGACACACCGAAAAAGATCATTTTCTCCTCTTTTGTGTGAATGAAATTTGCACATCTCATTATTCACAATAGTAAAAACAATGACCATAATTCATTTGTCTAAAAAGTTATCATTCGTTGACATAGTTATTTTCATACCAAAATAGTTGTTTTCATACCAAGAATTCTTTCTCCTCAATCATATCATATCATTCATACTTCCTTTAAAAGTACGAGTTCAGAAAAATCTTTCTATGGTCAATATTACCCTTAACTTTTTTAAATATTACATTGTTATCCTAATCTATTCTAATTATCATATCTTCTTTGAATTAGTAACTAAATGATTTATCATATTCATATTGAGACTTAACATGTTATTGGATAAAAAAAATATGTTTGATATAATTCAAATTATTTACTTATTTTAGTTCGCAGATATATCTAAAAAACATATGCTAGTCAGTAACTAAAAGTTTATAGACATTGTAAAAAATATCCTCCAAATTTTTAAATTACAAAAACACCCCTACAAATTTAAAATTTTATTAAAACATCATAAAAATTATAAATTTTACTTATTTCAATTAAGTGAGAAATCTAAAAAATATATGCTAGCTAGAAACTAAAAGTTTTTTGACTTTGGAGAAAATATCTTATAAGTTTTAAAAATTATAAAAATACACCTAAAAATTTTAAATTTATAAAAAACACCTTGAAAATTTCAAACCTATAAACATACTAAAAATCTACAAGTAACACAAACAACCCCAGAAAATTTATGAAATTTGTAATAAACACTCTAAACTTTTTACAAATTGTAAAATAAAACCATCAAAATTTTAAAATTTACAAAAATTCTAATAATTTCTAACCTAATAGTACAATAAAAATATAGGAATTATAAATATTCCCTACATAATTTATAATTTATAGAAAACATCCTTGAAGTTTCAAAAATTATAAACAAAACCTTAAATTTTAAAATTTATAAATAACACCCTGAGAATTTCAAACTCATTAGTAAATTAAAAGCATATGAATTATAAATAGTCTATAAATAATTTACAATCCGTAGAAAAGGATTATTAGTTTAAAAAATTACAAAAAGCCCTAAAATTCATAATTTATAAAAAAAGACTATGAAAATTTCTAACCTATAAACGCTAAATTGAATATACAAAATTACTAACAACATCTATAAAATTAAAATTTTATAAAAAATATCATACTCAATTTAAAAGTATAGGTTTAGAAGAAACCTTTCATGGTCAATATTTCACATAACTTTTTTAAAAAGAACATAAATGATTAAAAATATATTCAATTTTAAATTTATAAAAAAACACCCTTAAAGTTTAGAACATTGTAAATTATCCCTCCAAAGTTTGAAATTTTCAATGATTTTTTATAATTCCTTGATTTTAATGTAATGTTTATAGTTTTATGTATTTATAAATTATAAAATTTTAGGGTGTTTTTTATAATTTTTTAAAAAAATTTATGGTGTTTCTTTTGTAGTTTTCTAAATTTTTATTGTGTTTTCAGCGTAATGCATAGATACGTCAATTAATAATGATATTAAAGAGTAAGTCGTTCTTAAGATTATTAGGTCATAGAGTGTACAACACATTACTGTTTGTAAGCAGTATAATTTATATATGCAAAAATTTTCAGACAACTATATAGTGATTAAAAGGATTTTGACTCTAATTTACTATTTTTTTATAAATTATATTTAATACGAATCAACCATATAATTTTGACTTTAGTCATCATAATTATAATATGTTTGATTAATTGATTATATAGGCATATAGGCCATAGATTACTTTACTTTCTCACATGAACTAATATTTGGCTCTTAATAATTTAAATTATTACTTTTAAAATTTAATATAATTTTAATTCCTATTTTTTGCTTAAGATTTATTCTATAGTTACGCATATCAAATTAGTAACTAAGATAATAATTAGTTATTCTTAAATTAGGATGATTATCGTTGGTCACTCACTATGAAATTTTTATGAAGATATATACCTTACTTTGTATAGCTATTTGCACCGCCCATGTATATTTTATAAATTAATTGTTAATTTGACGTATTAAATTATATTTCCTTTATAGAAATTTTTTCTTTGACTTTTGGATTGTGTAATCACTACATCATCATTCTAGCATAGAAATGACCTTATCTTAAATGACTTTAAGCCAATATTTGAGTTGAATTGAAGTATATACTATTGCTACTATGTTTATATATTTTTTAACAAAACCATGCCAACACTTTTTAAACATAAGAGAATATTCTAACATTTGATATTATAAAAACTAAATATGGCCAATTGAGTGATTAACGAAAGAAAACTTACATCAGAAAAGCGTGAATAATAGATATAGAGGAAAGGTAATGGCATTGCCAACAGTACTACAAATAGCAAATTACAATGTGAACTTAACCTATTTTGTGGATGTTTAGGTCAGAAATTATTTTTTTTATTGTGATTGAATCTATTATAACTTCAGGCATTACAATAAACTCAACAAAAAAATTAGTCTTTTTATAAGACTTTTACACAATAGAAATAACTGATTACAATTTCTTTCAAACAACACACAGATCCTATTTATTAGTCTCTGTTTGCGTGAGATCTTTGCTTGTGCCGGAGACATTGATATCCGTGGACCGCCTACGGATCTGATCCGGTTGACAGAATAATTAATCAGAGCTCCTACTTTACCAAGGAAGTATTCGCTGAAGTACTGATATCGACCAAGCGAAATCAGTACTCTTCTCGAGATTAGGACCAAGCTTAATCTCAATGAAAGGGGGACGGAGCTTCAGATCCTTCAAAAGACTCCTTCTTTATGCCGAAGTTCGCCGGGATCTAGCTAGCCTCCTCTGAAATTTCGTGCTCCTTGGCTCTGAAGTTCGGCAGCACCTCATCGTCTTGATAATAATTCGTCCCCTCTGCAAGAAGGCCCTAGGCTTGTATTTATAGGGATTTGGATGCAGGGGATTTAGATAAGAACAAGGGATTTAGCCATATCTTCAGTTGACAACAGTCTAACCATGTTTAGAGATAATATCAAGGCAGTTGGAAACCTCTGGAATGAAAAAATCCTGAAAGAATCATCAAAATACGTGTTTTTGGGCACCGAGGCATTTCTGGGCGCGGGTCAACCCGGGGTGACCCGCACGTGCGCGGGTCACCTTTGGGTGACCCGTGTGCTGCGCGGTTTCCGAGCTTTTTTAGAAGTCTTTTGCACCATTTTGCGTATTTTGTCATTCAGTTGACTTGTACGCTTCGCTAACTTGCTTCGTTAGCCTCTTTACGGCTTCGGATGATCCTCTTTGACTCAAATGATAACATTCATTGTCTTCTTTCTATCTCGAGCTATGTGCAGACACCTATAAGTATTTTTAGACGCCTACAGTGGAGCCCAACTATTGGCTATAAGCATTAATGTTTCCATATATATACGTTATAATTTATTAAAAAGGTTCATATAATCTTATATAATAAAATCGATTTAATATTAAATAGTAATATCGTTGTAATAATATCGTTATTAGGGAACATTCTTCATGAACCAATATGTTTTTTACAACATATTAGCTATGCACTCCAAATTCTTGTGTCTTTTATAGAGTCAAAAAGTTTGAATACGAGCCTCTAATATATTGCTCTCACAACAGCAAATCCACTTAGTAGATGTGGATATTCCAGATGAGTTATACGTCCTATATACAATACAATTGCCATAGGCAAGTGAGTTATAATAGCATTTTTTATTCACATCGTTCAGAGTATCATTTGATAGGGACTTTTCATCAAAGAAAAAAGAAAATTTTATATTTAGAGCACATGGCGAAATATATCATAATCTCCCTCCTTTAATTTCGCAAGAAAATAATTGTTCATACTTTCAGTTTACTTCTATGATACAGAGAATGAGATATAAAATTGAATGGGAATATTAGATAATGTAAATATGAGTGAAACCATAATTAAAAGTTAATGTGAATATGATTCAAACAACAACTAAAAGTTTATGGACATATTGCAAATAAATTCATATAAAAAATTCCTTTACGAATTGAATGATCACCCATCTTTTGAATACTTCATGATACTAATAAACAGAGATATTATACTAGATTGATGTGTTTATAACTCACAAATAATAGATCATGTGGCCACAGTCTGGGTTGAAGGAAATAATGACGATATTTCAGTTGAGAGAGAGATTATTGAGTTGATGATCAATCTCACAAAAAAATTTATTTTTTTATTTTTAGTCTATTTTTATTAATTTAAATAATCATTATATTTAACTACGTGCATTGCACGTGCATCTCAACTAGTAAAAGAGAAAAGCGGGACTTCGTATTCTATTTTCAACCCGACTAAACTAGAGCAAAAATTTTAGAAACTTAAGAATTTTGAAGAATTTTGATTTTGTCGGAATTCCAAAACACAAAATTCTAATCCGAGCGGAGTAATCAATTTTTGAGAATGGTCCGAATGGATACGCGCATTGTATTACAGTGACAATGCCCGAATTCAATAGCGAACAGTGGTTTTTCATATTAACTAGAAATCTAACACGTGCAATGCACGTGGTATGGAAAAAAAATGATCTTGCAAGTGTAAGAATTTTGATTCTGTAAATTCTATTTTATGAGGGCCAACACGAAAATATTAAGTGATTCGTTCATTGGCGCTCTAAACATGGACAGAGAGTGAAGTTAAGCAACGTTTAGATATTGATCATTGCATTGAAACCAAAGTGAGTCCTAATCTTTTCTCGTTCGGTGTAGAAGCGCAAAGTGAGTGAAACTAGGTATTTTAAGTGCTATTTAGACTTTTCTTTATGATATACTACGAATTTTCAGGATTTATTTTCCAATTTTGTCTCTTTTTAGTAAATCAAATTCGCTGGAACATGTCTTTGCTTGTCTATTCTTTTTCTTATTATCAGAAACTGCCATCATCTCAAATCTGAAGCCCAGTTTGTTTAAATTCTTCTCTAATAAAAGGTCTGGATTGTAATTTGGGATATGTTGTTTTTTCAATGTTGGTCCCCAGATCTTTCATATTTTGAAACTGGCCCCCTAAATCTTGATACTTTTAAATCAGTTCCCCATATCTTTCAATGTTGGTCTTTTTTTTATCTTTAAGGACAGCACATGTAAGCAGGACTTCTAGAACAAATTAAGAAACGGTTAGTTACAACTAGACCCTTTAGAATTCTATTTGTTATGAATAGACCCTCTAAGGTTTTACATATTGTGAATAAACTCCTTGAGTGAATTATTTTTTACACTTAAAATCATTATAAATGTTTGAGAGGGCGGATAGACCCGTTATAGTTTTATTGGCGAGGATAGACATCTCATTGCTAATTTGTTGATGTTAAGTAACCAAACAGTTAAATATATTGGTTGAGATTGATTATGGGGTCACTCGCTTCTCTGAATACTGGTTTCGAGTTTAGTAGCTAAAGTCTGCACAAATATTAGAAACTCGTGAGAGGACGGGGCTTGGTTCTCTCGTTGTACCTCCGACGATCAAGTTAACTGGTAAACTTAAGTGGGAAAATGAAGAACTATGCGAGTTCTTTAGTGTAGTACAGTGTATAATATGCAGATGTTGCTAGGAAAAGAATCCTTAAAAAAAGATCAGATCTGAAAAAGATCAAGACCCTCTTCAGTAAAGAATAGTACCTTTATTTATAGTGGTGCTGAAAATGGTAGAACCGTCACTTCGGCCGAGCACAGGAAGGCGGTAAGCAGATATATGTTGGCGGCTGCGTCAACACCTACTTTACACGTGTCAGTCGGCGAGTGGATGAGAGATCACATCAGCATTAAATGAGAAGTGATCAAAGGCATGACGGTGCTGACGTGGTCCGATGTGTCATGAAGACTATCGGAGCTAGAGGTATGATGCGTCTGCCAAGCATTAAATGTGACGCCGACGTGCTGCTAGCAGGAGAGGCTCGAGGCTGAAATCGTCATTTAGCTTGGTCGAGAAGTAACGTCTTTCGAGTTGACCTCACGAGGTGTTGAATAGCTGGTCGAGTGGGCTCGTTGCAAGTCGTCTTCGACAAGAGGGTCGACAAGTACCACTCTTTGAATCGACCTAAGGAGATGTCGACTCGGCGAGTCGGCTACGTCGGGATCCTTGGTTGCTTTGACCATCAATTTTGTCGACCGTCAATCTGTCTTGAGCAGTGTATGTAGGGGGACACATGTCCATTGCTGGCAAAGGACCGTACTTTGACGACTGAAACACCATAACACTAATTTTTTATTTTATCTTCAGATGATTCGTAAAAAGTTTATTAAGTAGGTGTATTCACACTTGAGCAATTACTACAGGGTCTATTCACAATAAGTACGACTGCATGGAGTCTATCCAAAATAAATAGAACTATAACATTTTTTTTTTTTGTAATTGGGAAATACAACGGGGGGAATGTCCGCAATTAACCCTTAAGAAATAATTTATAACCTCGTGCAGGTAGAATTTGGAGTTTTTTTAATGCTGCATATGCAATTCTATTGACTCCTGAGTTTTACTGGTATTTAGAGCAATTAAAGGCCTGTACCGGGTTACAACTTACAAGACTCGAAAGGCCACTGTTTTCTGCTCTCTTAATATCGGCCCATCAAAGTACGAGAGCCCAAATATATGTATCCTAGGCCCATTAGGTCATTGGAAATTCATTCAGTTCGCCTACATCTCGTATTTTGAAAAGTGCGCGATCTGTGATTCTGTAGTTAATAAAACTTAAAAGCTGGGGATTGGAATCTTGATTGCGATAAAGAGATCCAATTGACCAATTTTTTGTTAGCCTATCAATAAAGCTGATGGATCCACAATTTTATTAAGACAGGCTTTTTTATGTGCAATTTGAAAGTACCAAAATAAAAAATATTTATCACTGGCTGATTGGCACACTAAACCTTTTCTAAGCAGCCTTTTCTTTTTCAGGAAGGATAAAATGCTTTTCTGATGGATAAACATTTTACAAAATGAAACATATGTAATCAAATAAACGGATACTAGACAATAAAAAAAAAATCAAAGTAAAATAATAATATTTAAAGTAAACTAATATTTTTGACTAGATCACATGCACATGTTTGATTCTTCAGGGACAGAGGAAACGCACATTTTTGTTGTTACAATTATATCATAAATTATACAGTCACAAATTAACAATAGTATCATGTTTTGTTCAAAGTAATACATGGCGCCGTTCTAATTATAGCTTCTAGAATGTATATGGTTCGACTTCGAGCACACCCGATGTTGCAGTAAATGTTTAATTTAGGACAACGAGTGGATTAATGGGCTAATTAGCCGTTTTTAGTACCGTTGGTTATTATGAAATCTTTCAACTTGCAAGCGTATATTTTCACGTGGCCTGATGGCAAAAGTGCAAAAGTGGGCTTTTAACATACTTTGAAGATGGGATGTGTTCAACTTTATTCCCTCTTTTCCCGAGTATACAATTAGTAAATCTGCGCCCATTTCATTAAGAATGATTATGGAGATATTTCTTTAAATATAAATGGGTTGTTAAAATTTATGTATGAACCAAGACACTTGAGAAGATCCAAAACCATCCTTCAAACTTCAGTAAAAGTTTAATCTCATCCTATTTCCATTTTGTTGTTTTTTGAAAAGAATTTTTCGGCTGTTTTCTTTTTCATTCATCGCTAGCTTACAAAATACTTGCCGAATTGAGTGCTGCTACGGGGGACCCAAAATATGGGATCAAAGAAGGGGACAAGTGATGTGTCCCCTCCCTATTGCATAATGAGTTGGTCATGCCAACTCATTATGCAATAAGGAGGGGACACATCACCTGTCCCCTCCCTTGATTCCATATTTTGGGTCCTTAAATCATTTTCCTTCTCATAAACTCAGTTACAACTTCTGTTGAAAACATGACCCCGTTTGCAATAAACGACCGAGTCAAAGTTGAGATATTTCAGAGCCAACTTCAATTACGACCAAACTCGCAATTAAGTCCAGAAAAACCGTAAAATACTAAACAAGCACAAGCAGCTATGAGTACAACCGTAAATCGTAAAATTTTAAATCTGAAGTATTCAAGTGCAAATATAACGGCGTCTATCTATCTATCTATGTAGTAATTAAAGGTGAATCAACTTGACTGTGAGCTCGTACTCGGGTTATCGAGCCAAACAAGTTAACAATAGGTACCAAACTCTCTGGCCCTGGGCCAAATATCAAGCTCGGGTCGAGCCCTTTTCCAGCCGTAACCTCAAAATCAAATCCGAAGGGCTGTTCGGTTAAGAGATATTAGAGAAAACTTTATAGAGAATAGCTAACTGTGATAGTTTTGTAAATAAAATTTTTCTGAAGATTAACTGTGTTTGGTTTAAAAAAACTTAAGAATAGTTTTCTATAAAATACAAAAAAGTATCCAATTTCATAAAAATCTGACTCATATATTAAAAAAATAATTAAGTACATTAATATCATTCCAATGTTATTTCCTATAGGCATTGTTAGTAAGCTATTTTTTATGAAATGATATCAAACCAAACAAAAGAAAAAAGAAAACAACAAATTTTCTATATAATTAAAAAAAAATTATATTTTGAACCAAACAAATAAATAGCAAAAAATAAGAAATATAGTACTCTTTTGAGTTCTATAATTTTTTTCTACAAATTTTATAGAAATACAAAAAAAATAAATTTTGAGTAATTTTCTTTTCCCTCATTTTTTTATAGAAATTAAACCAAACAGCCCTAAAGCCACCGGTCCATGTACAGGGGACCACATCACATTTCCCGAAATAGACAGCTCGAAACTCGGCCCCATTTTTAAATGAACTACAATTATTAGTACACAAAAATACCAACCACCATTATTCGAATCATTTATCACCTACAAAATGCAATTAATTTAAGGGGGGAAAAAAGCCCAAAATAAAAAACATCAATTCCCAATTCACATGAAAAAGAAGAAAACAATCGCCATTAACCAACACCTCAGACCCTCCACCGCCACAGCCATCCCTGCAAAAATAAAAATAAAATCATTAAAATTCATCATTTTCCTAAAAACTAATCAAACAAAAAACACACAACAGCGAACTCACCGACGAAACGCTGTTAATATCCGACGGCGGAACAAATCCCTCCGCCCGCATCTCCGCGCCGCCCGCCACCGCCAACCGCCTGAGATAGTAGATTCTCCGTCGGAACGGTTAATCAAATGGTACGCAGAGCGTCCCATCGGGCTTAAAATAGCCCGTAATATGCTCTCCGACGCCGGCCCCGGCTATCTGGTTCTCGTTCGAACAAAGCGAAACGTAGACCCTCACCGGCGACTTCGCCTCATTCGGGTTCCCTTGTTGTCTCCGCGCATCAATTTCAATCCAGGTTTCTTGTACTTTGCCCCGGTTTCCGTCCGGCGTCCCGCCCCGAACCCTCGTCCTCGTCCCCCCACGACGGCACCCGGACTCTCGGGAGACCCTGACGCTCCACCCCCCGCCCTCCGTCGCCGTTGCGCCGCCTTGATCCGGCGCGTTAGACGGCGTCGACCTGAGCGAACAGCATGTTGTCGTACCGAGCGCGAGCCTGGGTCGGTTGGACCCGCGCATTGGGCTCGAATTAGGACGTAGTCCAGCGAAGATCGTGCCCGGGTCGGACTTGTAGGCGAAGAAGGCGGTAGGCGTTTGATTGAGGAAAGGGGAGGCCCGTGTCGGCTGTGGAAAGCTGAGCAGGGGGCCAGAGAGCGTATGGGGACGATGGGCCTCCTTAAATCCTGCCGGCGGAGTGGTTGGGAAGGGAAGCCATGCGAGAGGACGCGACGGATGTGGGCGGAGGTAGACGGAGAGACTGCCTGTGGAGGCGCTGAGGAGACGAGGGCGGAGTAGATGTTTTCTCATGGCGGGAGGAGCTGCTTGGGAGGAGGGAGGAGTCGTTGGGTGTTGTGAGGATCTCGTTAGCCGACGTGATGGCGGGAGATCTTTGGTGCCGGGGAGGTTAGGACTGGACGTATGGCGAATCTGGACCCACTGGAGGGAAGGAAGGACAAATGAGGAGGCGGCCTGGACGGGATCCGCAAAGCATTGGTCGGGTCGCAGCGACGATGAACTCGAACGCGCCGGTGTGGCGAAGGAGGCGGAGGACGTTGGGGTCGGGCGTAGAGTTGACGCGGCACGCCGTATGGGGGAGGAGGGAGGCACGGATCGAAGGGCGGGGGGAGGGGTTTGTCGCGACCAGCGTAGTTTATGCGACGAGGGAGGAGGGACAGTGGAGGAGGAGGGAAAGGGAGGATGGCGAATGAAGAAAAGAGGAGGGAAGAGAGTAGATGGGTTGGCATTGTCCGGGGACTTCAAGAGGCAGCAGCAGGGCGAAAAGTAGATTTGATGGGCTCAGCCGCTCAGCGTTTTAGCTGACGAGGTGGGGGGTATAGCGAGAGGAGCGTGGATAACGTTGGAGCTGCGGATCTGGGAGTGAAAAAGAAATAGCCCGATGGCCCGAGCCCGACGTGTTCCCAAGGTGAGAAACGCGTGCGCTTGCAACGGTAAATAGTTGTTTGTGCGCGTAGTTACAATCGTGTTTTAAAATTGGGGTTTGAGGCTTGAAAATGGTTGTGACGTTAGATGTTCGTTTTGCTACATGCATGTGATGACTCTTATTTGAGTTTTTTTAAAGAGTTTTTGCATCTTGATAATTACCAAATCTGTTCTTAACTCTAGAGTTGGTCATATGTCATATTAACGGGCCGGATTTTATAATCTAAAAATCTGATCCAGGCGTGAGTGCTGCCAATCTCTCTAGCTGGCCGAGTTCGAGACGAAAAATGTCTTCAAGCTGAGATCTATTAAAGAAATTTGAGTCCAATATGAAAAACGTCTTATGATCGGACTCCGCTAGAGAACGTCTCGAACGACGAAATGACCAATCAGTATCATCAATGTCATTCAAATTTAACGCATGGCCAATAGGCGTCCGTACTCATCGCCATCGCATTGAATGCATGGCTAGAGTCATAATGACTCCTCTAGCCTAAGTCATAATGACTCCTCATATGATGCTCGCACTTCCGCCGTTCCCTCTTCCGTAGATATTCTCTATTGATTTGAAGAACTTGGAAAATAAAAAGTTGAGACCATGTTTGTTAAGAGGTCAAAAGTGGCTTATAAGTCACTTTCGCATGTTTGGCAAAATTCCTTTGTTGGCTTAGTTATAAGCCATAGAAACAAAAGCCAAAATAGCTATTTGTCAAACATGTGAAAGTGCTTATAAGCTAGTTAGTTTTTGACCAAGTAAAAGACCACTATATCTCTCATATTTCAAAAAATTCCAAGCCTCATTTAGCTCTCTCCATTTGCTCATTTTGATAACAATAATCACACAGGTAAACTAATATGAACTGAGTTGATTAGGGACCACTAACTTCTCTGAATATCTAATTTTGAGTTGAGTTTTTTTCCCCTGCGCGTGTAGCAACTCGTAAGAGGACGGAGTTTGTTTCTCCCGTTGTTCTTCCGACGATCAAGTTAGTGAGGTAATTGGGTGAGGGAAATAGCGAACTGTAACAATTCTTAAGGGCAGTGAAATGGAGAAAAGTGCTGGAAAATTGTTTACCTTCGCATTGAGAATAGTTGCCCTTTTATAGTCATGTAGGAGTGGCATTTTTGTCTCTTTCAGCCGAGTCTGAGCTGGCGGCTAAGTCGGCGTCGACTTTACAGGTGTCGGCTATGGAATGGTCACGGAATGGGCGCGATCACTTCGGCATTAACGAAATGATATATGGCGGCGTATGAAACCGACGTGGTCCAATGTGTCATAAATAGTGCCAATGATGGAGAAATGATGGCGCCTGCCAAACATTTAATGTGATGTCGACGTGCTGTCAGCGGGGGGCTCGAGGTAGAAGTCATTTTTTGGCTTGTATCGAGGGGTGTCGAGAAGTACCGCCTCTCGAGTCGGTTCCCATGAGATGTCGGCTAATTAACTAGTTGAGTAAACTTGTGGCAAGTCGTCTTTGACAAGAGGGCTGACAAGTACCGCCATTCGAGTCGGCCCGGCGATATGTCGACTCAGCGAATCTGCTAGATCGGGACCCTGGTAGACCCAGGGGTCGAGTTGACTGAAATGGACGTAATAGAGGATATTTACCTGTTGTTGATAAGGGATTATAACTAAAAACGCTATAACAAAAAAATATTTACTAATTTAACCATTTTAAATAATGTTTTAGTTAGTACAGTTTTTTAATTATTTTTTATTAAAAATGTATTAGCTGATGAAGGACGGCGACCATTAATTGACCCCCAAATCTAGCGATTCTAATGCGAGGATATGCCAGGAATCCTATAGTAGTCGGATTCTTCAGGATCCGACCCGCATGTGGAGGTCAGGTTCGGTGGGAGTTAGGATTCAATCCCCTCTATTTTCTGTCCAAGTTTTTTTTTTATGTGGACAAGATTCCAAGAATGGATAGTGAGTCGGTAAGTTTGTTGCCATCTTTTTATGTGGACGAGAATGGATAGAGAGTGGGTATGCACAATGCGGTTATTATTTTTCAGGATACTCTTTTTTTATTTTCTGCTAAATTTCACTTAAATATGCTATAATTTCTCCTGCTTTGCACTTATATATCCTTATTTGTTTTCGTCAACACTTATATACCGTAAAAAATTTTAAACTTGCATTTATTTACTCTCAATTATTTTGAAAGCACTTATGCACCCTCAAGTTTTAAAAACGTACACTTAAATGTCCTAATTTTTTTATAATTACCACTTAAATACTCTCAGTTATATAAACTCGAGAGTATTTAATTACAATATTTAAAAACTTTAAAGTATTTAAATGCATATTTTAAAAATTTTAGAGTAAACAATGCTGGAGCTAGGGGGTGGCGGAGGGCGGCCATGACCCCATAGCTTTTGCCATACAAAGCCAGACTGCCAGTGTTTGTATATGAATTTTATATTAGTCCGTCACATCTTTCTTATTTGAAATTAGGCCATCAAATCTTTCATATTTTAACGTTGTCCCCCAAACATAGGCGGATCGACCACCCCACTTTTGGGCTCAAGAGAATGCGAGGACCTCCACCTAAGAAAAACTCACCAATCAATAAGTCCTCCCAAACTAAAAAACCGTGTGACCACACAAGTGTTAGTCAACTAGATCATTTTTTATAGAAGTGACACAATTTTGAGTATGAGATAATTTTTAAAGTGTGATATTTAGTGGGATAATTTAGAGTAATTTTTAAAAGGGGATATTTTAGTAGGACAATTGTTAATATAATTAAAGATAGTTTTTAGGGGAAAATGCTTCCAGCCCCCAAAAGCTAAGAAAACGTGCTTCTCACCCTTAAGACTTTGTCAACGGGTGTTTTGCCCCCAAAAATAAAGAGTTTGTTCTCTGAGCCCCCAAAACACAAAACCCAAGAGATTAAAATATGTGAAGACCATAATACCCTTCTCTCTCTCTCTCTATATATATATATATATATATATATATATATATATATATATATATATATATATATATATCATGATGTACTAAGATGATAGTTAAAATGACTAATGATGATTATTTTATTATTTTTGTTTTTTATTATTTTCGTTGTTGATGAGAGGGGACTAACTGTTTGTATTGGGAGATTGTTAAAGTTAGGGGTTAATTGTTAATGTTACGATTTAATTGTTAAGGTTACGGGTCAATTGTTAAGGTTATGGATCCCTTCTCCATCCCTCTCTCTCCTTCTCTCTCTCTCTCTCTCTCTCTCTCTCTCTCTCTCATGATGTTACTGTGATGATCTTGAAATGATTGAAGGAGATTGTTATTTTATTATTTTCGTTTTTTATTATTTTCATTGTTGATGAGAAAACTAATTGTTATTGTTTGTATTGGGAGATTGTTAAGCTTACGGGTTTAATTGTTAAGGTTACGGATTTAATTGTTAAGGTTGCGGGTTTAATTGTTAAGGTTACGGGTCAATTGTTAAGGTTACGGGTCAATTGTTAAGGTTAAGGGTTTAATTGTTAAGGTTACGGGTTTAATTGTTAAGGTTACGGATCAATTGTTAAGATTACGGGTTTAATTGTTAAGGTTATGTGTTTAATTGTTAAGGTTACTGGTCAATTATTAAGGTTACGGACTTACGGGTCAATTGTTAAGGTTACGGGTTTAATTGTTAAGGTTACGGGTCATTTGTTAAGGTTACAGGTTTAATTGTTATGGTTACGGGTTTAATTGTTAAGGTTACGGGTCAATTGTTAAGGTTACGAGTTAATTGTTAATGTTACGGGTTTAATTGTTAAGATTATGGGTCAATTATTAAGGATACGGGTTTAATTGTTAATGTTCGAGAGAGAGAGAGAGAGAGAGAGAGAGAGAGAGAGAGAGAGAGAGAGAGAGAGAGAGAGAGAGAGA